>NC_090836.1:54077290-54380321 GCF_028021215.1 Eschrichtius robustus | reverse complement strand
TAAACATAATTCAAAGAAATTACTCAAATTCATTAATGTTGCTAAGTATAAATCCATCATAAAATAACACCATGCAAAAGAACTGAGATAATTTTTATAATTCAAAGAGCATGATGAATAAGATCATCCCAAAATCTTTCTCAAAGTGAGGTAATGAAACCTTTAAAATTTTTTTTACTACAACAAAAGTTTTATTAGTCATCCTGTTTTCATTTTTCTCAATAGTAGCTGACTTTCCCCTTAGCTCCCAAAACAGTCATGTGCCAGAATCAAAAGGTCATCCCTCCCTCCTACGTGTCTACTTTGAAGAGCTATACAAAGCAGTTTACAACAGGACATGGTGAAAAGAATATAAAGGAATATTCCCAATTAGAAATATAAGTAAGAATTTAGGGGATACCTCTTCCACTTTAACCTAAAAATGCTCTGTATTTATATTTTAAAACAAGGACTAATTAAATCAAAAGTCACTGCAGTGAATCAAAAATAACTGAGCAGTGGAAGAACTAAATCTCTTTCACCACAACCTGCCTTAGGTAAGTGGCCATGCTTTAAAACAGTGCAATACAATGAAAAGGACAAGAATTTTGGGGTCAGACTTGGTTTTAAATCCCTGCTCTCCTACAGACTACCTGTTTGACCTTAGACCTTAAACAAATTAACATCTCTTATACCTCACTGTATTTATAAAATGAGAAGAGTAAAATCTGCATCATGGAGTTATTATAAAGATTAACTGAAAATATTATAGAGAACACAATGCAAGGCACATTGTAAGATTCAAAAATTAGTAGCTGTTAGATCTCATTAAACCAACAATATAACTCCATAACTCAGGGCAGTCTAGAGCTGCGCTATCCTATATAGTAGCCACTAGCCACATGTGGCCACTGAGCACTTGAAATTTAGCTAGTCTGATTTGAGACAGGCTGTAGGTATAAAATAGGCTGTTAGTACAAAAAAAGAATGTAAAATATCTCAATAATTTTTAAACTGATTATGTTGAAATGATAATATTCTAGATTACCAGATTAAGTAAAATCTATTATTAAAGTTAACTTCACCTGTTTCTTTTTACATTTTAATATGGCTACTGGAAAAACTAAAATTACACATGTGGTTTATATTTCTATTAGACAGCTCTGGTCTGAAACCACATCTTTGATACAATTTCAAATGCAAAATGAGATGAAAATTTCATTACGTGCTTCATATGAATTATCTAGGAGACTGAAGATTCTAATGTACTTTAAATTCCTTGTAATTTAATTAGCATGATTTTAATGTTTACCAAATTCATTTTATTATTTCATCCCCCCCCCAATTTCTTGATTACCCCCACTCAATCTATTGCCTATTCATGGGGACACACCTCACCTTCCCACTTTACCAATAATAGTACTCATGGTATCTTACAAACGGGATGAAGAACAGCATGTGACAGGCCATTCTTCTCTACCAGCTGCAAGTACTTTCTGTCCTTCAGATAATGTTAACACAAGACTCATCCATATTCCTAAGAAATGTTTTTCTGTCTCAAATTCACTACTATATTTTGGATTAAAGCAATGTATCCCATCTCTGTCTTTCCTATCAGCAAGTCTACCTTCTAGCGGTCCAGGAGGCTAAAATCTAGTTTCAAATTGTGCTTCACAATCTATTACATTAATATAACTGCAAAGATAGAAAATTCTTTTTCAGCACCTAGAGATAAGGTACTAACTAGGTAATGTAAAAAGATGATTCCTTTTATCTGCTCAGACAACTTGAGAGAAAGCTTAACAAAATACTGATAAGAACTATAAATTTAACCAACTCTTCCATTACTTATTAACATTACCGACAGGACATGTCATAGTGCTGAACACGTGCTGTTTAAATTAAACTACTATATCTGGGAAATTCTAACTTACAGCATTAAAAATATGCATTTATACAACACTTCTAATTTCTCCAAAGCATTTCCATAGACATTATCACATCAGTTCCCTACAAAAGTCACTGGCTGGAAGTAGAGCTGATTTTACTATCCCCTCATTTGATAGATGCAAAAACCAAAGCCCAGAGGTCACAAGCGATTTACCTGCCGAAATAAAGTTAGTAGGTGAGAAAAGATACCTAAGAAAATCTACGGCTTCCCAGTGGCTAAGACTGTGGACCCTTAGTCAGATCATGGGTTCAAATGCTGGCTTTAAAACTTAGTAGCTGTGGGATCTTAAGTCACACCTAACCCTATTCCCTCTATATTTCAGTTTTCTCATGGAGATAACATTAATAGTTTCCCTCATGGAAATTAATATAAAGGTGCTCACACACAGAAAGTTCTCAATAAATGCTTTTATCATTTAAGGCTTTAGAATCTAAAAGAAGGGACATTTAAAGGTGATTTTCTTACTTTAAAAAACGAAGTAAGACTTTTGTCATAAGCATAAGAACATTTATAGAACATCTTAAACCACAATCATAAACATTTCAAATTGATAATATTTTCATTTTTGACAAATTCATTCTTCATGTCTCTTCCTTTTTTTACTCTTGAAATTACTTCTAAAATCCTGTAAGAAATGAAACTATTTCTTTTGTAGTAAACTTTATCATAGGGCATACTCAAATTTGCAGAAACTAATTTTTAAAGTCATGTTTCCGGAGTCACGATGGACAAATCTGAAACAATGTTGCACAGTAACCAAATCTCAGTTCTGAAGGCTAGCTAGTGCATTTTAGGAAAAAGAAGAGAATGTGGGGGCTGGGAGGGGGAGGGAGGCCGCGTGCTGGGGAAAGAGTATCCCTCCTACAGTTCTAGAAAGTATATACTCATCTTCCAGTATCACATAGCAGGCGCTCAATAAATAATTTATGAGTGAGTAAATGGATGAATGAACAGGAGAACTAAATCAAGCAAGAAAGCATTTGTGTTACCATAGTAGGTGTCCTTCTAAACCCAGAAGTCATTACCAAGGTTGACCAAGGTTCTAAGCCATAGCCCAGGGACTGGGAGAAACAAATATTCTAAGATTTCCTCCTGCTAATTAATTTCAATGACCCTCTTTATATGTGTTTAAAAAATTATACCTAGGTTGACATGTATACACTGATGTGTATGAAATGGATGACTAATAAGAAAAAAAAATAAAAAATAAATAAACATTAAAAAAAAAATTATACCTAGGTGAATTCCTACAGAGCAAAAGCTTCCTTTATAAGCATAATGTGCTTTCAGGAATTAGCCACAATCAGCAAATTCCTTTTGTACATATATACACACATAAAAGGGGTCTCTAACTGCAAAACAAAATTGATGTTCTATGTGTTAAAATGCCCATTGCTCCTAAAGGATTTTTTTCCATTCATGTATATTCAGGACAGGAGAGCAACTGTTGGTGTATACTTAACCACTTATCACTCAACTTGCAGTTTTGCACCCAGCCTTATTTTAAATGTTAGCTTGCCATTTGATATCAACATAGCTATAAAGATGAATTTAGAAGTCATCTTGCAAAAACATTTTAAGCAAAAAACTATGACATAGAGCAATAACTCTGCTACCCAGGCAAAACAAGTGGTATAATTTTAAACTCTATACCTCTAGAAATAAAGAAAAAAAATTAAGACCTTGTAAAAATAATAATGACGGCTTCAATGTGACAGACTTGTTATCCTATTTTCAGATATTACCTGTTAGTATAAATTTTCACAATCTTTTTAAAAGCTAATTTCCTTAGAAATATATTTTCAAAAGAATGATGTAAAACATGTAAAATTTAACTATAAAATGTTAGATAAATAAATATTAAAACCTAAACACTTCCTTCCTAGTCAACTCTTGTTTTGCTTTGTTTTTTAAAGATTTTATTTATTTATTTGGCTGTGTTGGGTCTTCGTTGTTGCGCGCGGGCTTTCTCTAGTTGTGGCGAGTGGGGGCGACTCTTCGTTATGGTGCATGGGCTTCTTATTGCGGTGGCTTCTCTTGTCGCGGAGCACGGGCTCTAGGAGTGCGGGCTTCAGTAGTTGCAGCACGCAGGCCCTAGAGCGCGCAAGCTTCAGTAGTTGCGGCACATGGGCTCAGTAGTTGCAGTGTGTGGGCTCTAGGGAACATGGGCTTCAGTAGTTGTGGCACTCGGGCTCAGTAGTTGCAGCGCACGGGCTGAGTTGCTCCGCGGCACGTTCAACTCTTGTTTAAAAATTATTTTTGACAGTGATGTTAATAAAGAATATTAATTAGATCAAATTTTACATATTTTTTTTTAACTATCACTTGTGTGATTCAGGTTAAAACGTGCATTATTAAAACAGCAAAATCCAAATATACTGCTACTGGTTCACTTTAAAATCTGTTAAAAATAAATTCTGGGGCTTCCCTGGTGGTGCAGTGGTTGAGAATCTGCTTGCTAATGCAGGGAACACGGGTTCGAGCCCTGGTCTGGGAGGATCCCACATGCCGCGGAGCAGCTGGGCCCGTGAGCCACAATTACCGAGCCTGCGCGTATGGAGCCTGTGCTCCGCAACAGGAGAGGCCGCGACAGTGAGAGGCCTGTGCACCGCGATGAAGAGTGGCCCCCACTTGCCACAACTAGAGAAAGCCCTCTCACAGAAACGAAGACCCAACACAGCCATAAAGAAAGAAAGAAAGAAAGAAAGAAAGAATACACAGCTTCTTTAAATAAATAAATAAATAAATTCTGAGTATGAAAGTCAAAATATAAAGTTATGAGACAATACATGTTATAATAATTTCTACAATTAGTATTGTGCTGGATTCCCAAATTAAATAGTAGCAATTTTTAGTGTATAATAAATTAATACAGGATTAGAATAAAGATATACCATTAGTAATATGCTTTTCGTAAAGAAGTTACTACTACTTGCTTACCATATATTTTACAGATTTCCAAAAGTTTAAGGTATACTTCATTATTTATTTATTTATTTACTTATTTAATTTTTGGCTGCGTTGGATCTTCATTGCTGCGCATGGCCTTTCTCTGGTTGCGGCAAGCGGGGGCTACTCTTTGTTGCAGTGCGCAGTCTTCTCACTGTGGTGGCTTCTCTTGTTGCGGAGCATGGGCTCTAGGCTCGTGGGCTTCAGTAGTTGCAGCACATGGGCTCAGTAATTGTGGCGCACCGGCTTAGTTGCTCCGCAGCATGTGGGATCTTCCCAGACCAGGGATCAAACCCATGTCCCCTGCATTGGCTGGCGGATTCTTAACCACTGTGCCACCAGGGAAGTCCAAAGTATACTTCATTTTTAAACTCTTATAAACTAAATATCTCTTTGCACTGACGTTATAACCTCTTTGCTCTGAGGTTCCTTTTATTTACATAAAATATTTTTCAGATAGGTAAATATATAGAATGATTAGTGAGCGAGGAGAAGCTATTTTAAAACTTCCTAACTCTACAGGGTAATCATAAAATTATCTAATTTTTTAAAACATCCCTGAAATTACAGAATGCTTCATTTCCATTGAAACAAATATACGCATAGGGAAAATACATTAAAAGCTTTTTTAAAAGGTGCAAAAAAAGGGAGAACAAATGTACTAAAAGATTTTTACATCTTGAAAATGAACAATGGAAAACCTAAGTTTTAAAGTGGTAATGCAGGGGACTCCCCTGGTGGTCCAGTGGTTAAGACTCCGTGCTTCCAACGCAGGGGGCGCGGGTTCGATCCCTGGTCAGGGAACGCCGCGTGGCCAAAAAATAAAAATAAAATAATTTTTAAAAATTAAAAAAAAAAGTGGTAATGCAAATCAGAGGACCACTATCCCCACCAGTCTGAGACTATGCAAATCTTTTAAAAATTAGAAATAGTATCATATGCCTTATAGTTTTACATATTATATAATTTGTATTATATTATAGCAGACTGCCCTCCTCATATATCAATGAATTAATTAATCTAAAACCTTATAGAAGGATAAACAGTTCCACATGATTCCTAATCGTCAAATAAGTACAAACTTGTACTTTCTTGTACTAACGTTAGGTTTCAAAGATTATCCTTGGCACTTCTAGGATTTCATGCATTAAGCAGCTTCACCCATCCATATCTTTCATAATTTCCTAGATAATAATAATAGTGGAGAACATATACAGAGCCCTTATGTACTTGCACATATTAAAAGGCAATCTAGCAGGGTGGTTAAGTGCCACTATCTGAGTCCAAATACTGCCTCTGCACTCATGACCCTAGGCAAGTTATGTAACTTCTCTGTGTCTCAGTTTCTTTATCTATAAAATGGGATAAATACCTGCCTCATGAAGATTACTTGACAATTATAATTGTTTAGGCTCAGTGCCTGGCACAAAGTGCTACATAAGGGTTAGCTGCTGTTATTATTATTCCTATGTGTCATGTGCTGAGTCGAGTACTTTACATGCATTATTTCATTTAATTCTGACTTAACTCTATTTTACAGATGAGAATATTGAGGTTTACAGGGGTTCAGCAACTTGCCTTTAATAAAAAAGCTAACAAGAGGAAGGGCCCAAATTCAAACCCAGGTTGCCTCTTTAATGATCCAAGCCCTTATATCTATGCCAATGTTTCAAACTAGGCTCCATGAATACACTCATAGGGAACTTACAAGTTTTCACTCTGATGATTTTTATTTTAAATTATGCTAGAGATAATTTTCAGATGAAAGACACTTTTACATAGTAGATTTTAATTTCTCAAATCATCAGACTGGGATATGCAATCCCCTGGTATTCCCAGGAATATTCTTAGAGGTCTAAGAATTTTTTTGTTCTTACAAAGTAGTCAACTTCTCACTCAGCTTTCATTCTTCAAGAATGAGGGCAACAACTACTTTTCAAAATCCTTATGCCCATTTCATTACAGATTCAAAGTTTTGACCTTTTGGCTAGTCTACCTGAAAAAGTAAAAATATAATTTTTTAAAAACTATGGTACCTTTTGCAGCACTCAGTCTTGTCTTTAAGAACGAAACACCCACACGAAAAGAAGAAACAAATATTAAAAAGGTTATCTATTCCTTTAGTAAACAGTACTTTACTTTCACATTAAGCATCAGTTTCTCATCTTTAATCCAATTATATAACTACAATAGCCTACAGGATATTGCTACTTGAATAACTCAAAAAATAAGCCCCAAATAAACTCATTTTCTCTATGCTGCCTTTCCCCCCAAAAGATCCCTTTTCAACATCTCTAATTCCTGTCAATGGTATTACTGTTCTCTCAGTCATCCAGGCTCATGACCCTGTGGTCAAGAGAGAGAAATGAAAGAGCCTGTGCTCTTTTCCAGTGTACTCAATTCCTCCTGTAGGAACATTACCTCAAGGAGCTGTAATCTATCTGGCACAGTGGACATACACAATTATAAACATGAAATAAATGCTATGAAGGATGCATAAGATCTTCTTGGAGTAGAGAATGATGGGCCAAACTCTAGGGTAAAGAGGATAGGGAGACAGAGAAGACATCCAGAGGTGAGACTTTTAAGAACGAATAGCAGTTAGTAGAGAGGAAGAAACAACCTGCACATGCACAAAGGCACAAAAATCTCAGTGACATATTCAGTGAACACCAAGCAGTGTTCCAGAAAGTTCCAGTTTTCCAGAAAGTAAAGTGTGATAACAGGGACTGCTAAGAAATGAAGTTAGAAAGAGTAGGCATACTTAGATCATGAACAGCTTAGCCAAGGAGTTTACATTCTATCCAATGAGTAAGGGAAAGCCACTGAGTAATTTTAAGCATGAATGAATTACTGCATTCTTGTTTTAGAAATATTGCCCTGACACTGAAAAACAGACGGGAAGAGCTACAGCCGAGAAGCACGGACAACTGTTAGAAGACTGCTAAATCAGTTCAGGCAAGAGACTAGCCTAGAGCAGTGGGGAATGGAGAGAAATAGATGGAGTCAAAAGATAGGTAGCAGGTAAAACTACAGGATTTGGTAACAAGATAGACTGTGCTTTGAGGTTTGGTAGGAAGATGGAGGAAAGGAAGGAATCAAGGCAAATTCAAGGTTTTTAGCTTGAGCTCTGGGTGGATGGAAATACCATTAACTAAAACAGGGAACAAAACAGGAGAAACAAGGTAAAAGGAAGTAAAGCTGATGAGTACAGATGGTGTTAGTACTTCTGGTACATCCAGAAGAAATTGTCTAACAAATGGTTAAGTCTAGAACCCAAGAGAGAAAAATTTAAGATGAAAATATAAAATTGGGAGGTATTAGCCAGTAGAGTGGATGAAACTGCCTAGGAAAACTGTACAAAAGGATAAGCGTTCCAGAGACCACCAATATTTAAAACACAGGCAGACAAATAAATGAAAAGTAGAAGAGAGTGGTGATACAGAAGTTTGGAAAGGAGAGAGTTTCACAAAGAAGGGAACTGTCAGTGTATTGAATGTATCAAAGAGGTGAAGAGAACTTAAAAGCTTCTCTCGGTTAGCAATTAAGTAACTGGTGACAGAGAGGTCACAGAGGAATGGATGGTGAAAAAAAAAAAAGCTAAACTAGACAGGGGTTGAGTGAATGGCAGGGGAGGAAAGAGTTATCTTGGCTGAGATGAGACTAAGAGCTAGAGGAGAACAGAGGGTTAAAGAACATTTTCAGGATGGCAGAGATTTTAGCATTTTTATCGGACTAGAAAGGGACCAGTGAAATGTGAGATTTTTAAATTATGCCTTTGTACTTAAACTTACTATAAGGAAAGCTACCCATTATACAATACTAAGTGAAAAAAGAAACTGAAGAATATGTATAGTAGGATGTTACTTAAAATAAAATTCAGACTCTGTTTTATGCCTTTCAAGTTACTACCATTACCACGTGTTAGCAACTATCTGAAATTCTTATTTGTTTAGTTGTCTATCTTCCCCCCTAGAATGTAAGCTCCATGAGAAGAGAGATTTCATCTGCCTTGTTCTCCACATATTCCTGCTGCTTAAAATAGTGCTTGGCACATAGTAGGCACTCTACTGTTGAATGAAAATGTGTATGTGCACACACACATACATATATATGAATGCATGTATTTACATGAAAAGCATAAAGAAAGTTCTAATTTATTATTTGAACTTATTTATGCCAAGGGTGAGTGTGAGACTAGGAGGAGAGGTAAACAATACTGATTCATTTTTTGCTTCATAGATCTCTATTCAAATTTTCTACAAAAATCATGTCTTTTGTAACTGAAAAACAACTTTTAATAATGATCAGATGAGCCTAAGAAAGTTAATCTATTCTGCCTCTCTATGTTCTTTTGGTGGGTTGTCTTGATGTAATCTGACTGCAGGCTGATCCTTGAGCTGTTTTGGTAGGGCAGTTCAAAGCTAGAATCTTAAACCTTAGAGCTGGAAAGAACGTAGACATCATCTAAGCCAACTCCCTAGTTTTACAGATGAGAAACCAGACACTCATAGTAATTTAATAAAAGTAACTTAATTAATAAAATTAGGGTACTGATGAGAAGCTTTTAAAGAACAAATGATTAGGAACTATTTAAAAGGCTAATCTATTACATGCTATACATAATTTAAATGGTAACTAATGAAAGCTTACGAAAGCTTACTCTCACATATAACCTACAATCTTCTGGTGAAATTATTACTCAAAGTAAAACTATTTCCTTAAGCACACTATTTGACCAATGACCCCTACAGTTAAGCACTGGCTAACCATTATAATATGACAAAGGATTCAGAATACATAAATATAGGGAGTGAAGTTATTCACCGTTAGGTGTGCGAACTAACTGAACTAACAGGCACTTCTTTCTACCAGGATACACAATAGGTCGAGTATATAATACATTTAAGGATTCATCACACTTTGACTCAAATTTCTGTATCAATGTCTACAATGTGTATTTAATAGAATTTAATAAAAATTAAATGTTGAATAGGTAAGAAATACACTACTAAATATTTACAGAAATGACTTAACTATTTCTCTTTACATATATACTGTAGTTTACCAGGAGTACAACAAATTTTATCTAAACTTCTGAATATCACTTTAAGCTTGTTTACAAACTATCTCATTTGATCCTCACAACTCCATAGACAGCAGAAATTATTACTCCCATTTAATATGTAAGAATGAGGCTCAGAAGTTAACTTGACTAAGGTCATTTTGACAAGTCCTAGGACCCAGATCCTCTACCTCTTAGCCACTGTTCTTTCCATCACCCAAGCTACCTCATATTTACCATTTATTAAAGTGCAAACCACTTTATAATTTCCTTCCTTCCACAATGGTGGAGGTGGGGGGGGCAGGTACCTAAGCCCTAGCAATCCTATCCCTAGTACTTAAGAGAATATTAGCCATTCATCTTAGTAGTGACAAGAAAGATGTGACAAGTCACCTTAGTTGAGAATTGTGCTCATCAGTAATTCTGTATGAAATCCTACCAAGTACTCAATTATTTTCTTAATTCTAATAAAAGTATCCTCTTATTTAGAAAGCTCTCTATAAACAATACCCAAAGTAGTATGGGCTTAATAGTTGAAAAAAATCTGAAACCAAATCTTAGTCCTATCACTCACTAGCTGTTCAACTGTGGGTACATTTCTTAACTTCTTTGAGTCTCACTGTCCTCATCTCTAGAGTGACGATGACACCATCTGCCTCTGTGAGTTGTTGGGCAGATTGAGTGACAATATGTGCAAAGCCTTTAGTTCTTAGAAAAGGGCCAGAACAGACCAGGTTCTGTTGGAGAAACAAACATGCAGGAAGGCACTACTCATGGGTAATGTCATTTATGTGAACTTTACTAGTATAACTTCTAGTGTGACCTTATTTCTTGTCTCTCTCTAATATCTGGGGCAGGATCACCCAGGGTACCAATTTACAGTGAGTGCTGGATTTCAGCCCTCTTCTAAATCCTCTAGTTAAGGAATATCATAATCTATTATTTGACTATCTTAGGATTGGCTACACCAAACCAAAGCTTACACTATTTTCACTCCACTCTTCATGTCTGCTAACTGCATCATTCACTATTTTGAAATAAAGTAAGAGTAAGCCAATTTTATAAATACAAATCATGATACAGTGAATTCATGTTGGGTGAAAAGGGCAGGAAGTTTCAGGGGGCAGGGGGAGGGGAGAAGGACCTAACACTGAGAAATTATGTATTCAGCAGTCCACCATGCACTAAATTTACTTTCTCTCTTTTAATTTTCCCAGGCATCATCCTAATCAAGATTAGCATCATTTTACAGATTTTGCAAGGGAAGCTTAAACTCTGGCTCACTCCCCCTTGCTCAAGGTACTATATAACCTACAGGAAGGCTCTTGCTCAACTCAAGGCCTTTCCTCCTCCTCTTGTGATCTCTGCCCAGAATGCTCTCCTGTCTCCTACAAGGCCGTCGCCTTCTCCTGCTTCAGGTCTCACTTCAAATAGTTCCTACTCTCTCTATCTCTAAAGTAGAATACACCAGTTACTCCATCCTTATTTCCTTCATAGAACACAAAGCCATCAGTATTCATCTTCCTGTGTTGAAGGGCAGCATAGATGACGCTGGCTTAATGAATGAGTGAACACACCTGCCTACAGACATTTAGCAAGTAAAAGGCAGGGCCTGGAGACCAATCCAGATTAATCTGACTGCAAACCCCTGCAGTTCCCTACCACTATTTTTTTCACTGGTGGAAGGGGAGGTGCTTCGGGCTGGGAAACCAATGTAGAGATATGCCTTCCTACTTTCTATCTGTATTCATTCACTTTAAAGAAATTACAAAACTACCTACACATATACTTAGTACTACAAAACATTTAACCAGAATTTCAAGAGATCTTACCTTGCCTTTTAGAACCACAACTCAATTTGGGAAAACAAAAACAAACCAACAAAAAACCCACTGCATTTATGATGCCCCTGAACAAAATACCTCCAAACTGTTGAGTAATTGGATTGGTATCTCCACATATGGTTATTTAAGGCCAAAAGAAAATTTAACAGACTTGCTTGTAATATTTTGTTCTTTTATAAGATGTTCTGAATTTCCCCGTACTTCATACAGAAAAATCTTAAAACCAGCCATGGGATTATCATTCTTATCATGGTAATCACGTTCTTTCTTAAAGAAAGATGATACGAATGCACTCCATCTGTTGTGTTTCACTATCAAGCCATGTTCTTGCAGACAGAAGTCACCTCGGGTAAAACGCCCAGTGCAGTGAGAGCCGACCACTAACACCATTCCCTTTGTTGCCTTCCCCACGGGGTTTAATACTTACTGCTGAGTCCTCCGTCCTCGGAGACTCCTGTCCCTCTCATTCCTAGGTAAGTCAGTCCCAATATGAGGAAAAACAGGCAGGCAGCAGTTAAGAGAAACATCGACAAGTAGTGGGCACTGAAACCCCCAGTTGGGGACACCTCCTCCCGTTTAAATTGCTGGAGAAGTTCCTCCTCAGGTTCGGAAAGCTTCGGTTTGTTATATGTGTTCTTCAGGTAGGTATGATTGGAGCCCGTATGATTGGAGTGATTGATCCTGAGTGAACTAGAGGCGGCCACCGCCGCACTGGGAGGGAGGCTGTTGGAAAAAATCCTGGGGGAGTCCACGCCGAAGGCCACACCGCCGATATGATTATTGGTTTTAAGAAGGGAGCCTGCGGACGAATCCAAGGTTGAGTCCACGTCCGCGAGCGGTGGCTGCAGGAGAGGGGTCAGTTTCTTAGCGTTAGCGCGGTATCTAGGAATGGGGCTGGAGTCCAGGGGATCAAACCCTCCTCCCTGCTCCGCCGCCGCCGCCGCCGCCGCCGCCTCTTCGACGTTTCGGCTCCTGTCTAGACTCCCGGCGGCCGCCGCCCTGTCATTCATCGCGATTCCTCCCCCTCCCTGAACTGAGGTCTCCAGTCGGCCGCCGGCCGATTTTGCAGGCAGCGGAGAGAGAGGCTTACTGTGGCCCCGCCTGGGCCGATGCCGGGAAAGGGAGTCGTCCTTCAATACCTGTCTGCTGGAGGCCACGTCGTCGTCGTCCTCTTCTTCCGAGTCCGAATAGTTCTCCCGGCAGCTGTAGGGGAGAAGCCGGCTGCCATTCACGGTCCGGCCGGACCACAGCGGCTCCTCGGCCTCCGGGTCCCTGTCCTCGCCGTCTTCTCCCTCCTGCTCCTCGTCGTCCGCCGCCCCATCTCTCCCCGACGGGCTCGGCAGCTCGGCAGCCGCCGGCCTCCTGGCCCCCCACCACGAGTGGGGCTTCCTCCGCTCGGCCGAGTTGCTGTTAGTCACCTCGCTGGAGGCCAGGGGCGCCGACGTCGGTTTGAGCCCGCGATACTGGAGCGGAGCCCGGTCTTTCCTCCCGCCGCCGCCGCCGCCGCCGGCCTGGTCCCGGGGACTGGCCTCCACGTCCGACTCGTCCGAGCTGAAGCCCAGCAGTACTTTGCTGCCAGCCGTGGGGGCGGCCGAGGCGCCCCCGGGCCCTCCCAAGGGGCTCTCCGGGCCAGAAGCCGAGATCCGGCCCAAGCCCCCAGGAGTCCGTAAGTAGGAGAGGTCGCCTGAGACCTGCCGGACCCCCATCCCCACGGCCGCCGCCGCTGCTCCCGCGGCGGCGACCGTGGCGGTTGCCGTGTTATTGTTATTACTGTTCCGCGTCTTGGTGCCGCGGCCCCCGGACCGGTGCTGCTGCTGCTCTTCCTCTCGAAGCTTCTTCAGCTTCTTGAGGTAGACCGGGCGGGTGCTCTCCGTCACTGGGCCAGGAGATAGGCCGTAACGGCGGAGCTGAGAGAAAAGCTCCTCATCCGAGAGCTGTTGAGGCGCCGAAGCCGCTGCTGCCGCCATTTTCTCTCCAGGGTGTTTTACAAGCTCCGCGCTACCGGAAGTGACGCGCAGCCCTAGACCCTGAACTAGACCGGACTGCGTCGCCCTCCCAGCGCCACTGGCGCCTTGGCCAATGGGAGGCGCGGGAGGAGCTCACCTGAGCGGGAAAGGGCCACCTGAGTCGCGCGCGGCAGAGACTTCTGCGCTTTCACCTCGGGGTGCCAGCGCCCTCTTCCCCTCCCTTTCTGTCACCTTCTCCGGCTGTTCTCCGTCCTGCCCTTCCCAGCGCCTCTCCCGGGAACTACCTCTCGCCAAACCACACCTTGACCTCTTCTTCCCAGGTTCCTGCCACCGGGCAGTAATATTGAAGGGAAAACTGAAGTTCATGGCAGTAGTTTTCTTTCATCTTGATTACCGCTGCCAAGGGGAGCTTAGAGACTTAAAGGAATCTTGATGGCCAGACGATTGGTAATTTCCCTGCCTGACTCCTGGTACTCTCTTTTCGCTTTGTCTTTCGGACTGACTTACCAAAAAAAAAAAAGTGAGTTACTCTCGCTTCTCATTTTGAGAAGCCTCTCCTCTAACATTCCAAGGAAAAGGTAGAGTAAACCAGCCCCAATACAGTTTTCTTAAAGAGTAATGGCTATTCGTTCCCTAGTTCGTTGTAAGGTATTATCGTTTTTCCCCTTTTAAAATCTGATAACCTTGATAGGTCGTCGTTTTCGGAATTGAAAGAGCCAATCACATTATATGACTGAAAAAAAGAGAACGTGCCATCCTGCTTATTTCCTTCTTAAGACCTTTCCAACCTATAGTTATTTATTTATTTATTGCTAATGAGTATTTTTATGCATTTGTTTTCCTATTTTTTAATTTATTTATTGTCTTATCCCTTTGAACTGTAAGCTTTATGAGCAGAGGAACCTTGCTTCACCGCTTTAGTGCCTGACACTTCAGGCACGTTCAGTAAACGTTTGTTGAACTAATTAATGAATTGCAAAGCTAGGATAGTGTGAGATGAATATTTTGACATGGGAGTGGTGACAGATGAAGAGGAGAAACCTTCACACACAGTCAAGAAAACAGAGACGATTAAGACCTGGATATCCAACCCCCTCATTTATAGACTAGGAAATGAATCTCAGAGAGATGAACTTTTCCCAGTTTGGTAAAGATCGCTTCGCTTTTCCTCCAACACTGGCAGAGCTGACACTTCTTGAATACTTAAACCCTAGCATCTACATGGCAGCACCTAGCACAATATCTGGCACACTATGATAAGTTTTGTCAAATAAATTATTTTGCCCTATTACATTATACACATCTGAACGGAAAAACATGTTAGTCAAAAGCATAGATACTAGCTTTTCAACATCCTGAATCCAACAGCAGAATAATACTCATTAACCTGAACTTTTGACTTTTCTTAGCAAAAGCTTGCCATCTCCTCAAAAATACTCTTACGTGGACGGGCACTTCCTTGTCCTTTATCAGAGGACTTTAAAATCTACAAATATTCCTGAATTCTAGGACTGTTAAGTACTTTAAAAAGCGCTTGGCATAGAAAATTTTAGCCACTATGATGATAATGACCCCAAATTTATTACCATAATTGTCTGGGTGGGGAATCAAATGATTACAAATGCATTAGACCTGTGTCTCAGGATAGCAGAGGAGTTAAGCTGTGAGTCTGAAGTTAAGCAAAACTGGATGGGGACCCAGCCCTGTCACTTACTTTCAACATTTGTTCCACACCCTACTGGCTCTCCAGGTAGGAATCATAGAAGTCAGCCTCTGATTTTCAGGAATCTTTTGATATCCTATAAGGATTTGCAGACCATTTATATTTCTGCCTGTGACTTAGGACAAGTTATTTAATCTTTCTGAGCCTTAGTTTCTATATAAACAAAAGAGAGATGATGAACCTTCCTCAGAAGGCTATTTTAAGGATTAAATGAGAATATGTCTCCATAATTCTTAGCACCACACCTAACACACAATGTACATTCAAATGTTAGCCGGTAATGTACAGCCAAGCATTGTGTGTGTGTTTGGTAGCATGACTTCTGAGAGAGAACTCCATGTAACAGCAGTTAAGGAAAATACCACTGCACAGACAGAAGTAGAAATGGTGAACCTTTGCCCAAGGCATCAAATAATCACATTTAGTAATTAATGAAGACAAAGGGGTTTGGCAACCATAATCCTTGGTCGTTTTAGCCCTTGGGGGCAGAAAGATTTGGAATGAACTAGGAACCAAAGGTCTGGAGTCTCCAAGTTATGGGACTTAGGGAAAATCTTAGGTTCTCAGAACGTCAATTTATTCTTTTCTAAAATGCTGATAATATTGTCTATCCTTCTTGGGCACACAATTAATATTCAATAAGTATCTGTCAAGAATACTGAATGAATACTGTATGTGAAAATTCTGTTCAAATACGTTGTTTACATGCTAGGTATTATAGCCAGATATTCACAACGATGAAAACTACAATTGGTATAAACTTTATACTTTACAAAGAGATTTTGTATACATGGTCTCATGGAGTCTACAAGAAACCTTTCCTCCTTAAAGATACTGAGGGCATGATTTATTGCATGGAACTATGTGGGGTTATAATTACCCTTTGAGTGTTTGAGCAGATCTTATACTTTCTCAGGAGAACCTTCAGGGACTCAGCACTGTCACTACCTGCTTCCAAAGTTCTCCTCATTTACCAATGGATCTTACTCCTGCTTCCAGATTGGCTAACTTTTAAAGCACAAGCCTCTAAATTAGCAACCTGCACCCATGGTCTGCAGGGAATGCAATCTCAAACTCACTCCTGCTCTACAGCTTTCAAAATTTTGACTAAAGGAAACATTTATGAAGGATTATAGAAGGATAGGCAGTCTACCTCTTCCTCTATATATTTTTAATATTATCTCTGCCTTAAGCCTGCTGGTCAGAGACCAGTGAAGCTTGGGCCACATTGCTAACACCATTCTCCCCCTGGTTCCCAGTTAAAATACGTATTGCCATATTTCCCTTAATAGTCATGACATCAGCCTTTATTGAAGGACCTTCTAAAGAATGATAAGACACTCAGCATTATGTTCAGAGATATTGTTAAGGGTTTATTTCCTTAGAGAATGTCCTTTCAGGCCTCAGTATTAGTATTAGTTGTACTTTTCCAGACAACTCATTTGTTTGGGTTTTGGATTGGTTTTGCTTTGTTTAATCTATTTATTTTTTTTTTTATTGAGGTAAAATTCACATAGCATAAAATTAACCATTTAGAAGTGCACGATTGGTGGCATTTTGTACATTTTCATAGTTGTGCAACCATCACCTCTATCTAGTTCCAAAACATTTTCAACATTCCCAAAGGAGACCCCATACCCATTATGCAGGCGTTTCCTATTTCTCCCCCTCTTCAGCCCCTGGCAACCTAATCTGCTTCCTGTCTCTATGGATTTAACTATTCTGGATATTTCATATAATGGACTCATACAATAATGTGACCTTTTGTGACCTTTTGTGTCTGACTCCTTTCACTTAGCATTTTGAAATTCATCAGGATGTCTGACTCCTTTCACTTAGCATTTTGAATTCATTAGTATGTGTCAGTACTTCATTTCTTTTTATGGCTGCATAGTATTTCCTAGTATGGATATACTATATTTTGTAGATAATTCATCCATTGATGGAAATTTTGGTTGTTTCTACCTTTTGCTATTGTGAATAACGCTGCTATGATGTACAAGATGTACACTGATGTACAAGTATCTGTTTGAATACCTGTTTTCAATCATTTTGGGTGTGTACCTAGAAATTTCAGTTCATATGGTAATTGTATATTTCACTTTTTGAGGAATCACAAAACTACTAATTTGTTTTTAACCTTATGGATGGATGCTGTTGGTTTGCTGACTTGCCATGTTTCCCTGTTTGAGATGACAGCTAGGAAGTTCATACTCAAATTTGTGTCCCAACTATAGCAAGTGTTTAGGGCTCCATAGCATATATTTTAAAAATTAATCCCATTGCTAATGCCATCTAAATTTTCTGACTTTATATTCATGTGCCTCATTTTAAAAAAGTGATTTCAATTTTATCTTCTCTTCCAAAGATGATATGCATCTTTTTAGCTGTCTTTTAATTATTTGGGGAATACCATATAATTCCTTTGACAATCCAAAGGGTAGGTTTTATTAGTTTTCATCTTTTACAAATAAGGAAACTGAGGTTACAAAAGTTACTTGATTCAAGTCTCAAGAACCAGATGGAAAACTGAAACCCATGACCTCCGAGTCCAAATTTCATGTTCTTTCCACTACAGCACACTACTTCTTGAATACCTTTCTTAATTCATACAGTAATATGTGTAAAAATAATCTTAGTTCCCTCTTTTCTCACCCATCCTAAAGAGGGAGTAGTCTGTAATGAGGTGAGGAAGACAACAAAAGCTTTTACAGTTGACCTATTTCTTAGTTTTATTTCTACATGCAACAACTAGAAAGAAAACTCAGACATATAAACTGATTATTTCACTTAACTTTTTAGCAGATCAAAGAAGTAACACAATATCATAATGATGGTATCACTTAACTTCTCTTAAAGTGCCTCAAGGATGTCTTCTCTAGTTCGATCTACAAAGTTCCTGATGTTTATTTTTCTTTTTAATTGCTTAACTTTTATTCAACACCAACAGTGATTCTAAGGAAGAAGCCAGAATAAACAGGCTGAAAAATACAACATGGTATTGAGAAATGTTAGATAAAATTCTTATCCTATGTTGTTGTGAGAATTAGCCAAGGAAGTTTCATAGCAAGAGCATCTGTTTTATTTTTCTGTATATAACTCAAACAGGTAAGGAACGGTCATACAACTCCAGTAAACAACATACATATGATTGATAATTATAATCTACTCTGTGCAAGAAGGTGAATTGCTAAATCATATATTGGGAGTCGTAGAGAGTATTTCACATTAATATGTGAGGGACAAGGGTCTAAAAGTTACGAGATTTGAGTTCTGTTTCCAGTTCTGCAGTTAATTAATTGTAGTAATATTTTACATTTTTTAAATTGCCTCATAATCAGTAGCGCCTTTTCATGATCTCATTTGATCTTTCCACCAACCCTAATAGGCAAGCAATTATAATCCTTGGTCTGTAGAGGAGAAAACTAAGGCTTAAGGAAGTTTGATCATTTGTTCTTTATGAGAGCTTACTAGATGAGATCCAAAATCATTCCTAGATTGTCTCACCCTAAGTTCACTGTTCTTTCCAGCCCACCACAATGCCTCACATGAGTTGATTGTACTTCACAGAATGAGTCATTTAACCTTTTCTCTTTTAGTTTCTTCATCTGTAAAATGAAGAAGTAAGAATACTTCACCATTAAGGTCTCTTACACGTTCAAAACTTTCTGAAAGTATTTTCTTATAATACTTCTTATTGTACATTTTTATTAGACTTATTTATATACTTGCCTTATTTCTCCATGTTCTTTGAGATAAGGATTTGTGTCTGATTGAAATTTCCATCCCTCCAAGCTCCTGGTTTATTAAGTGATACCACATGTCACAAAATAGTATTAGAAAGACTTTGAGGTGACACACAAAGGAGAAATACATTAGGGATAAGACTCGTATAGGATTATCTAGAAATAGGAGAGAAATGTGAGTCTACAAATTCAGCATGAAGTTTAAGGAATACACCTGTAAAGAGGCTCATGACCCAGGCTGCTCTAGAGATTTGGTTTCCTTAAGCAGCAAAAGGCATCTTAACACCGAAGTTTTCTGTCCCACATCATATAAGCAATGGTGTAAAGAGATCTGAACGCCTCAGTTTAGATTATCTATTCTTTTCAATGCAATCCTTTAAGTGTTTTATTTGTTATACAGGAACTTCATAGGAGATAGGCATAGAGAATCATCAGGTTTGTGTTTTATAATACTTTCAAACTTTGGGTTATGTATCCTTTGATGTTTCTTATCCATCCTTCCCAGAAGCTTAAGCATGGAGAGAAGGGATAACAGGGGGACAGGACCACTTTCAGTTTTTGTTGATGGGATGGAAAGGTTTGTCTCCCATCACTCATGACTGAAACTTGTTCCTGACCCCTGCTTGCCTCTAAATAAGATCATTTCTGGCCATCCATACGAGAGGAACATTTCTTCTTCTTCTTTTTTTTTTGGCTGCATTGGGTCTTCGTTGCTGCGCACGGGCTTTCTCTAGTTGCAGTGAGCGGGGACTACTCTTCCTTGCGGTAGGTAGCCTTCTCATTGTGGTGGCTTCTCTTGTTGTGGAGCATGGGCTCTAGGTGCATGGGCTTCAGTAGTTGTGGCACATGGGCTCAGTAGTTGTGGCTCGCGGGCTCTAGAACGCAGGCTCAGTAGTTGTGGTGCACGGGCTTAGTTGCTCTGCGGCACGTGGGATCTTCCCGGACCAGGGCTTGAACCCGTGTCCGCTGCATTGGCAGGCAGATTCTTTACCACTGCACCACCAGGGAAGCCCTGCAACTTACATTTTTGGTCAATACTTTATTTGTGCAATTCAGATGTATGTAACTCCAATTCAGGCATTTTCCCTATATCAAATCAATGAATGTCATGCCGACTTTTCAGTTGCTCATGTGTATTTTGTCAAGTCTCTAATTAAGACTGGGGTTTCTTCATTCACTTGTTCAACAAATATTTATTGAGTGCTTATTGTGGGCCAAACATTGTTCTAGGTAATGGAGATACTACAGTGAACAAAGTAACATCATAGACCTTACATTTTAGCCCAAGAAGGTAGACATTAACAAATAACATGTAATGGGTCAGTTAATGATAGGTGCTAAGAAGAAAAACAAAACACGGTAAATAGGATAGGGCGTAAAGGGGACAGGTGGATGATGCTATCTCATGTGGGTGGTTAGGAAGACCTTTCTGATAAAGGGCCATTTGTGTAGGCATCTGAAGGGAATGGTAAGGACAAAAACCCAGAGTGAGAATGTGCAAGGTGGGATCCTGCTTTCACAGAAAGGAGACCAGCATGGCTGGTGAAGAGGGGTGGGGTGGGGCATGAGCCATGGAAGATGAAGTCAGATCAGTGGTGGAGAAAGAATGGAGATCTTGTAAGGCCTTTTAGGCGATGGTAAGGACTTTGGATTTCACTCTGGGTGAGATGAGAAGCCAAAGTAGGGTTTTGAGGAACAGAGCAACGTGATCTAATTTACTTGTAAGACCTGTTGTGTTGAGAATAGACTTTAGGAGGGGAAAGGGAAAGAAAAGAGATAAGTTAGGAGGCTATTGCAAAAATCCAGGTGAACAAGATTACGGGTTGGAACATAGTAATAGGGGGTGGAAGTAAGAAGCATTGGGATATTTTAAAGGTAGAACTAAGCGGGAGTTACTTACAGATTGGGTGTTGGATATGAGACAAAGGAGTCAAGAATGACTCCAAGTTTTGGGGGCTGAGTATCCAGAAGAAAGGAGTTGTTATTTACTGAGATGTAGCAGCCTGGAGATACGATATTTTTCGGGGGGATTCAAGAGATTCATTTGGATATGTTATGTTTGGGATTTCCAAGTAAAAGAGTCTGATAAACAGATGTATTATATGAGTCTGGGCTAAAGTTATAAATATGAGTATCAGCAGCATATGGATGGAATTTAAAGCCATGGAAAATAACTAGATAGAAAAGAGAAAATGTAAGGGAACTGAGCCCTGAAGTACTGCAACATTTAGGGGATGAGAAGATAACACGAAACCTGCAGAGGAGACTAAAAGCAAGCTGGTGGTGTGTGAGATAGAGAAAAACTAAGAAAGTGA
The DNA here is from genome assembly GCF_028021215.1 of Eschrichtius robustus. Lineage (NCBI taxonomy): Eukaryota > Metazoa > Chordata > Mammalia > Artiodactyla > Eschrichtiidae > Eschrichtius > Eschrichtius robustus. The sequence continues at coordinate 54,358,782 of NC_090836.1, read as the reverse complement.
TGTCTTTGAAGGTGCTAAGCCAAATTTCCGAAGATTCTCCTCATCTACTCTCCCTGTGGATAATGGACTCTTCCCATGAAGTCCTACAGTTGATTATTGCCCCAAAGTTAAGGAACTCAAATATAAACCTGAGTAAATTTATAACTAAGTAAACTAAATTAAATAAAACTAAATTAAAAACTAATAAATGTTTATAAAGTTTCATACAGTAGTGGGATTATGAATAATATAATATGAATTTTGCTTTAATCGTTTTAAATGTTTAATCACGTTTTTAATAAAAATTAGCTTTGTAAAAGAATCTGAGGTAATGTCCCAACTCATCTTTCTCTTCTTTGTTCATATTAACTTATGTTCCCTTCTTAGCATTTTGACATTTTTGTGTAAAAGTCCAAGTGGTGCATTTTTTCTAAAGGAAAGAAGAAGTAATTGATGGCTAATGTCTGACTCATTTAAACTTCTTATAAAAAGATTAACTATTTTTATTTAAACAAGATGCATTATTGTTATTAAAGTCTTTAGTACCCATGGGTTTTGGGTGGGGTCTGAGCTACAAAACTTATATTCAGTAAGTGGAAAATTCTTTCTAGTTTAGCCCAAGTGGTTTTTTAATTACTTACCTAAACTTCTTGGTTTCAGTTTGGTGTTTTAGGACTCTTTTAAAAGGCTTTAGCTCTTATAGGCCCTGCACCTCTGCTCCTATTTGAAATGCAGCATGAGTATCTTAGTCATTATAAAAGCCACCAGACATGTACCTTAATGAAGACAAATGTGCAAGTAAGATTTGTGTTATTCTTGAGTGTGGGCCAGCATGACAGCTTTTCAAAAATTCAAAAGCTGAGAGGGATCTTAGAAAGTATGTAGGCAAATCTATTGTTTTTAGGTTAAAAAAATAAAGCATAGCAGGTTATATTGTTTGTCCAAGGTGCCTCAACTAGTTAGTGAGAAAATGAAGGTTAGAACGCAGGCATCCTAACTTCAGACCAGCTCTCTATACTATAGAGCTATATTTTAAGGGGAAAAAAAAGTAACAGGATAAGAGAAGAAGCTTAGGAGTTCCCTGGTGGTGCAGTGGTTAAGAATCCACCTGCCAGTGCAGGGGACACGGGTTCGAGCCCTAGTCCAGGAAGATCCCACATGCCGCGGAGTAATTAAGCCTGTGCGCCACAACTACTGAGCCTGTGCTCTAGAGCCCGCAAGCCACAACTACTGAGCCCATGTGCCACAACTACTGAAACCCGCGTGCCTAGAGCCCATGCTCCGCAGGAAGAGAAGCCACCGCAATGAGAAGCCCACACACCTCAACAAAGAGTAGCTCCCGCTCACAGCAACTAGAGAAAGCCCGTTCACAGCAACAAAGACCCAACGCAGCCAAAAATAAGATATAAATAAATTTATATTAAATAAGAAAGAGAAGATGCTTGTCTGATTGTAACTTGGTTAAGGGTCTCTGGCCATTTTTCTTATTTTATATCAATACTCCTTTGTCACTGCCATGATCTCACTGAACAACCCTATTGAATGGCAGAAGCAAGTTATTATGATTCTCAGTTTATATAGGTGATGAAGTTGAGGCATAGAGTTTCATTCACTTCTCCAAGATCACAAAGCTAGTAGATGTGATAGTACCTAGGTCTTCTGAATTCTATTTAATTTTTCTTTCTATAATTAATCATATCAGGAGAAATATTTAAATATCTAGCAAAATAGTCTCAGCAAAAAAACAAAACAAAACAACAACAACACTTTCAAGGTGCATACCAGTTGGAAGACGAGGGGGACAGGCTGATGATGGAAAATGTAATGGCTGAAAAAATAGTAACAACTAACAGTGTTGCCATAGTAGCAAAACTGAGCAATTAGAAGCATCGATGCAAATGTCTTTGAACAAAAAGAATCAAATTCTATGAAAGAAGTAATTTTTGGTCAGTCCTTACATTGTTTCAAGATACCAACTGCACAAGTGCAAAGATGAGTAGATTTGAATTAACATCAATTTCTGGGTGAAGACATGGGAATTTTCGTTCATTAAAAACAGAATGGATCCAATGTTATGACACGGCTGCCAAAAAAGCTATTGTAATCCTATGTGACAGTGATAAAAGGATGTATGGAGTAAAATTCGCTGATTATACTAAAATTGTATAACCATGTTAATCTTGGTGCCACATTTTAAGAAGGACACTAAAAACCTAAAGTTCATATAAGAGGCTGACCAGAATGGAAGTCTGGAAGCCATTTGAGCCATTGAGGAACTTTTTAGGAACTAGGGCATTAATTTGAAAATAAGGAGAATTAAGGGTTCTCTAAATTTATTCATTCACTCAACTAAAATTTATTGAGTGCTTACTACATGTCAGATTAGGTAGGGCCTTTTAGGTGACTGCAAAGACTTTGTCCAGTTTCTGCGTGAGCTGGGGAGCCATGTGGAGGATTTTAGATAGAGGAGTGACTGTATCTCACGTGTTTTTGAGGCATCATTCTGGGAGTTATGTTGCAAAATAGGCTGTTGGGAGTGGGGCTAGGGTGGAAGCATGGAGACAAATCAGGTTACTGAAATAATCAGGCAAGAGCTGATGTTGTTTGGACCAGAGTGGTGGCAGTGGAGGAAAAGAGAAGTGATTGGATTTAGGATATATTTTGAATTTGGGATATATTTCATATATGTGAAGGTTTTTTATAGGTTAAACTTAATTTAAATCTCTGTGTCTCCAGAAGATAGCACCAGGATCCGTGGATGGTGTTGGGAGGGGAAATGGGAGCAGGAGGAGGGGATTTGCCAATTGACAGACTTTTCAGTACCAGAGAGAAGAAGTGGGGGGTGGGGGGGTGGGCAGAGCTGGAACATGAGTCTCTCCGTCTAATGTCAGCATTTTTACTCTGTCACAGAGGGAGACAACATTCAGAGCTGTGAGAAATATTATAGAATTTCAAAAAGTCCATGAAATTAGCAATATAAATTGCAAAGCATAAAACTGCTATTATATTTGTTCCACAATAGTGTAAAATCAATACATTTTTTACAAAATATAAAAGGAGAAGAAAGACTATGACCCACCACTTTCTTAAAGAGTCACTTGGAATTACTAATAGCAAGTTATCTGCATGACCATCACCACCTCACATGCCCATTCATCCCACAATCATTTTTTGCACTCTACAACTATGAAACATAAGAAGTAACTAATAGGGGAATTCCCTGGCTGTCCAATGGTTAAGACTCAGCGCTTTCACTGCTGTGGCCCGGGTTCAATCCCTGGTGGGGGAACTAAAATCCCGTAAGCCATGCAGGGCGTGGCCAAAAAAAAAGTAACTAATAGAAAAATGAACAGCAAGGCTAAATATAGACGAATATTTCTACCTCAAAATGGTCTGATGTAAAAGTAATTGAAATTGGACTCATAGGACATGAACACCATACCTATGCCATTTGGGGAAGAAGAATTGAAATGTGGGCTGAAAGCAAGTCTAACATTAAAGCAAAGGAGAACTCTAACTAGTAAAGGTATCACAATAATGGGCTGATTTTTTTATTGAAGTGTAGTTGATTTACAATGTTGTGTTAGTTTCTGGTGTACAGCAAAGTGATTGCTATATATATATATTTTTTTTTTCCCCTGTGCTATACAGTAGGACCTTGTTGTCTTGTTGTTTATCTATTTTATATACAGTAGTTTGTATCTGATAATCCCCTTTTGGCCATCTGCATGTCTTCTTTGGAGAAATGTCTCGGTCTTCTGCCCGTTTTTTTGACTGGGTTGTTTGCTTTTAGTGTACGAGCTGTTTGTGTATTTTGGAAATTAACCCCTTGTCGGTCATATCGTTTGCAAATATTTTTCTCCCAGTCCGTAGGTTGTCTTTTTGTTTTGCTTATGGTTTTCTTTGCTGTGCAAAAGCTTGTAAGTTTGATTAGGCCCCATTCATTTATTTTTGCTTTTATTTCTATTGCCTTGGGAGACTGACCTAAGAAAACATTGCTATGGTTTATGTCAGAGAATGTTTTGCATGTGTTCTCTTCTAGGAGTTTTATGGTGTCGTGTCTTATATTTAAGTCTTAAGCCACTTTGAGTTTATTTTTGTGTATGCTGTAAGGAAGTGTTCTAACTTCATTGATTTACATGCGGCTGTCCAGCTTTTCCAACACCATTGCTGAATAGACTGTCTTTCCTCCGTTGTATATTCTTGCCCCCTTTGTCAAAGATTAATTGACCATAGGTGTGTGGGTTTATTTCTGGGCTAAAAAATCTAAAAAACAGTGGATACATGTATACATATAACTGATTCACTTTGATGTACAGCAGAAACTAACACAACATTGTAAATCAACTATACTCCAATAAAAATTAATTTAAAAAAATAAGAGGGATTGCTTTTTTTACTGTCCCTTTCTGATATTTCATCATTAGTGTAAAGAAATGCAACCGATTTCTGTATGTTAAACTGGTATCCTGCTACATTGCTGAATTCGTTTATCAGTTCTAGCACTTTTTGTGTGGAGTCTTTAGGGTTTTCTATATATAGTATCATGTCACCTGCATATAATGCCAATTTTACCTCTTCCCTTTCAATTTGGATATCTTTTATTTCTGTTTCTCCTCTGATTGCTGTGGCTAGGACTTCCAATACAATATTAAATAGAAGTGGTGAGAGTGGGTATTCTTGTCTTATTCTAGATTTTAGTGGGAAGGCTTTCAGCTTTTTACTGTTGAGTATTATATTGGCTGTGGATTTGTCACAAATGGCTTTTATTATGTTGAGATATGTTCCCTCTATATCCACTTTGGTAAGAGTTCTTTTTTGTTGTTGTTTTTTTTAACATCTTTATTGGAGTATAATTGCTTTACAATGGTGTGTTAGTTTCTGCTTTATAATAAAGTGATTCAGGTATACATATACATATATCCCCATAACTCCTCCCTCTTTGCGTCTCCCTCCCTCCGACCCTCCCTATCCCACCCCTCTAGGGGGTCACAAAGCACCGAGCTCATCTCCCGTTACTATGCTGCTGCTTCCCACTAGCTATCGGTTTTACATTTGGTAGTGTATACATGTCCATGGCACTCTCTCACTTTGTCCCAGCTTACCCTTCCCCCTCCCCGTATCCTCAAGTCCATTCTCTAGTAGGTCTGGGTCTTTATTCCCGTCCTGCCCCCTAGGTTTTATATGACTTTATTTTTTTTTTTTTAGATTCCATATATATGTGTTAGCTTACGGTATTTGTTTTTCTTTTTCTGACTTACTTCACTCTGTGTGACAGACTCTAGGTCCATCCACCTCACTACAAATAACTCAATTTCATTTCTTTTTATGGCTGAGTAATATTCCATTGTATATATGTGCCACATCTTCTTTATCCATTTATCTGTCGATGGACACTTAGGTTGCTTCCATGTCCTGGATATTGGAAATACAGCTGCAGTGAACATTGTGGTACATGACTGTTTTTGAATTATGGTTTTCTCAGGGTATATGCCCAGTAGTGGGATTGCTGGATCATATGGTAGTTCTATTTTTAGTTTTTTAAGGAACCTCCATACTGTTCTCCATAGTGGCTGTATCAATTTACATTCCCACCAACAGTGCAAGAGGGTTCCCTTTTCTCCACACCCTCTCCAGCATTTATTGTTTATAGATTTTTTGATGATGGCCATTCTGACTGGTGTGAGGTGATATCTCATTGTAGTTTTGATTTGCATATCTCTAATGATTAATGATGTTGAGCATTCTTTCATGTGTTTGTTGGCAATCTGTATATCTTCTTTGGAGAAATGTCTATTTAGGTCTTCTGCCCATTTTTGGATTGGGTTGTTTGTTTTTTTGATATTGAGCTGCATGAGCTGCTTGTAAATTTTGGAGATTAATCCTTTGTCAGTTGCTTCATTTGCAAATATTTTCTTCCATTCTCAGTGTTGTCTTTTCATCTTGTTTATGGTTTCCTTTGCTGTGCAAAAGCTTTTGAGTTTCATTAGGTCCCATTTGTTTGTTTTTGTTTTAGTTACATTTCTCTAGGAAGTGGGTCAAAAAGGATCTTGCTGTGATTTATGCCATAGAGTGTTCTGCCTATGTTTTCCTCTAAGAGTTTTATACTGTCTGGCCTTACATTTAGGTCTTTAATCCATTTCGAGTTTATTTTCATGTATGGTGTTAAGGAGTGCTCTGATTTCATTCTTTTACATGTAGCTGTCCAGTTTTCCCAGCACCAATTATTGAAGAGGCTGTCTTTTCTTCATTGTATATTCTTGCCTCCTTTATCAAAAAAAAGGTGACCATATGTGTGTGGGTTTATCTCTGGGCTTTCTATCCTGTTCCATTGATCTATATTTCTGTTTTTGTGCCAGTACCATACTGTCTTGATTACTGTAGCTTTGTAGTATAGTCTGAAGTCAGGGAGCCTTATTCCTCCAGCTCCATTTTTCTTTCTCAAGATTGCTTTGGCTATTCGGGGTCTTTTGTGTTTCCATACAGATTGTGAAATATTTTGTTCTAGTTCTGGGAAAAATGCCAGTGGTAGTTTGATAGGGATTGCATTGAATCTGTAGATTGCTTTGGGTAGTAGAGTCATTTTCACAATGTTGGTTTTTCCAATCCAAGAACATGGTATATCTCTCCATCTGTTTGTATCATCTTTAATTTCTTTCATCAGTGTCTTATAGTTTTCTGCACACAGGTCTTTTGTCTCCTTAGGTAGGTTCATTCCTAGGTATTTTATTCTTTTTGTTGCAATGGTAAATGGGAGTGTTTCCGTAATTTCTCTTTCAGATTTTTCATCATTAGTGTATAGGAATGCAAGAGATTTCTGTGCATTAATTTTGTATCCTGCTACTTTACCAAATTCATTGATTAGCTCTAGTAGTTTTCTGGTAGCATCTTTAGGATTCTCTATGTATAGTATCATGTCATCTGCAAACAGTTACAGTTTTACTTCTTCTTTTCTGATTTGGATTCCTTTTATTTCTTTTTCATTTCTGATTGCTGTGGCTAAAACTTCCAAAACTATGTTGAGTAATAGTGATGAGAGTGGGAAACCTTGTCTTGTTCCTGATCTTAGTGGAAATGGCTTCAGTTATTCACCATTGAGGACGATGTTGACTGTGGGTTTGTCACATATGACCTTTATTATGTTGAGGTAAGTTCCCTCTATGCCTACTTTCTGGAGGGTTTTTATCATCAATGGGTGTTGAATTTTGTCAAAAGCTTTTTCTGCATCTATTGAGAGGATCATATGGGTTTTATTCTTCAATTTGTTAATATGGTTTATCACATTGATTGATTTGCATATGTTGAAGGAGAGACCGAAGATATGATCTGTCTTGGAGAATGTTCCATGAGCACTTGAGAAGAAAGTGTATTATGTTGTTTTTGGATGCAATGTCCTATAAATATCAATTAAGTCCATCTTGTTTAATGTGTCATTTAAAGCTTGTGTTTCCTTATTTATTTCCATTTTGGATGGTCTTTCCATTGGTGAAAGTGGGTGTTAAAGTCCCCTACTATGATTGTGTTACTGTCGATTTCCCCTTTTATGGCTGTTAGCATTTGCCTTATGTATTGAGGTGCTCCTATGTTGGGTGCATAAATATTTACAGTTGTTATATCTTCTTCTTGGATTGATCCCTTGATCATTATGTAGTGTCCTTCTTTGTCTCTTGTAATAGTCTTTGTTTTAAAGTCTATTTCGTCTGATATGAGAATTGCTACTCCAGCTTTCTTTTGATTTCCATTTGCATGGAATCTCTTTTTCCATCCCCTCGCTTTCAGTCTGTATGTGTCCCTAGGTCTGAAGTGGGTCTCTTGTAGACAGCATATATATACGGGTCTTGTTTTTGTATCCATTCAGCCAGTCTATGTCTTTTAGTTGGAGCATTTAATCCATTTACATTGAAGGTAATTATCGATATGTATGTTCCTATGACCATTTTCTTAATTGTTTTGGGTTTGTTATTGTAGGTCTTTTCCTTCTCTTGTGTTTCCTGCCTAGAGAAGTTCCTTTAGCATTTGTTGTAAAGCTGGTTTGGTGGTGCTGAATTCTCTTAGCTTTTGCTTGTCTGTAAAGCTTTTAATTTCTCCGTCAAATCTGAATGAGATCCTTGCTGGGTAGAGTAATCTTGGTTGTAGGTTTTTCTCCTTCATCACTTTAAATATGTCCTGCCACTCCCTTCTGGCTTGCAGAGTTTCTGCTGAAAGATCAGCTGTTAACCTTATGGGGATACCCTTATGTGTTATTTGTTGTTTTTCCCTTGCTGCTTTTACTATTTTTTCTTTGTGTTTAATTTTTGATAGTTTGATAAATATGTGTCTTGGCGTGTTTCTCCTTGGATTTATCCTGTAAGGAACTCTCTGTGCTTCCTGGACTTGATTATCTATTTCCTTTCCCATGTTAGGGAAGTTTTCAACTATAACCTCTTCAAATATTTTCTCAGTCCCTTTCTTTTTCTCCTCTTCTTCTGCGACCCCTATAATTCGAATGCTGGTGCGTTTAATGTTGTCCCAGAGGTCTCTGAGACTGTCCTCAATTCTTTTCATTCTTTTTTCTTTATTCTGCTCTGCAGTAGTTATTTCCACTATTTTATCTTCCAGGTCACTTATGTGTTCTTCTGCCTCAGATATTCTGCTATTGATCCCTTCTAGAGAATTTTTAATTTCATTTATTGTGTTGTTCATCACTGTTTGTTTGCTCTTTAGTTCTTCTAGGTCCTTGTTAAACGTTTCTTGTATTTTCTCCATTCTATTTCCAAGATTTTGGATCATCTTTACTATCATTATTCTGAATTGTTTTTCAGGTAGACTGCCTGTTTCCTCTTCATTTGTTTGGTCTGGTGGGTTTTTGCCTTGCTCCTTCATCTGCTGTGTGTTTCTCTGTCTTCTCATTTTGCTTAACTTACTGTGTTTGGGGTCTCCTTTTCACAGGCTGCAGGTTTGCAGTTTCCATTGTTTTTGGTGTCTGTCCCCAGTGGCTAAGATTGGTTCAGTGGGTTGTGTAGGCTTCCTGGTGGAGGGGACTAGTGCCTATGTTCTGGTGGATGAGGCTGGATCTTGTCTTTCTAGTGGGCAGGTCTGCGTCCAGTGGTGTGTTTTGGGGTGTCTGTGACCTTATTATGATTTTAGGCAGCCTTTCTGCTAGTCGGTGGGGTTGTGTTCCTGTCTTGCTAGTTGTTTGGCCTAGGGTGTCCAGCACTGTAGCTTGCTGGTCGTTAAATGGAGCTGGGTCTTGTCGTTGAGATGGAGATCTCTGGGAGATTTTCACCATTTGATATTACATGGAGCTGGGAGGTCTCTGGTGGGCCAATGTCCTGAACTCGGCTCTCCCACCTCAGAGGCACAGGCCTGACACCCGGCCGGAGCACCAAGACCCTGTTATCCACACAGCTCAGAATAAAAGGGAGAAAAAAAGAAAGAAAAAATAAATAAATAAAATAAAATAAAAAAGTTATTAAAATAAAAATAAAAAATAATTATTAAAAATTAAAAAGTAAGAAAAAGAAAGAAGAGAGCAACCAAACCAAAAAACAAGTCCACCAATGATAACAAGCACTAAAAACTATACTAAAAAAAAAAACAAATGGACAGACAGAACCCTAGGACAAATGGTAAAAACAATGCTATACAGACAAAGTCACACACAGAAGCATACACAAACACACTCACAAAAAGAGAAAAAGAAAAAAATATATATATATCATTGCTCCCAAAGTCCACTGCCTGAATTTGGGATGATTCATTGTCTATTCAGGTATTCCACAGATGCAGGTACATCAAGTTGATTGTGGAGAGTTAATCCGCTGCTCCTGAGGCTGCTGGGAGAGATTTCCGTTTGTCTTCTTTGTCCGCATGGCTCCTGGGGTTCAGCTTTGGATTTGGACCTGCCTCTGTGTGTAGATCGCCTGAGGGCGTCTGTTCTTCGCTCAGACAGGACGGGGTTAAAGGAGCAGCTGATTCGGGGGCTCTGGCTCACTCAGGCGGGGGGGAGGGCGGGGTACGGAGGCGGGGCGAGCCTGCAGCGGCAGAGGCCAGCGTGACGTTGCACCAGCCTGAGGCGCACCGTGCGTTCTCCCGGGGAAGTTGTCCCTGGATCGCGGGACCCTGGCAGTGGCGGGCTGCACAGGCTCCCGGGAGGGGAGGTGTGGATAGTGACCTGTGCTCGCACACAGGCTTCTTGGTGGCGGCAGCAGCAGCCTTAGCGTCTCATGCCCGTCTCTGGGGTCCGCGCTGATAGCCCTCAGCTCGCGCCCGTCTCTGGAGTTCGTTTAGACGGCGCTCTGAATCCCCTCTCCTTGCGCACCAGGAAACAAAGAGGCAAGAAAAAGTCTCTTGCCTCTTCAGCAGCTCCAGACCTTTTCCCGGATTCCCTGCCGGCCAGCTGTGGTGCACTAGCCCCCTTAGGCTGTGTTCACTCAGCCAACCCCAGTCCTCTCCCTGCGATCCGACCAAAGCCCCAGCCTCAGCTCCCAGCCCCCGCCCGTCCCGGCGGGTGAGCAGACAAGCCTCTCGGGCTGGTGAGTGCTGCTCGGTGCCGAACCTCCGTGTGGGAATCTCTCCATTTTGCCCTCCGCACCCCTGTGGCTGCGCTCTCCTCCGTGGCTCCGAAGCTTCCCCCGCCACCCGCCTGTCTCCGCCCGCGAAGGGGCTTCCTAGTGTGTGGAAACCTTTCCTCCTTCACAGCTCCCTCCCACTGGCGCAGGTCCCGTCCCTATTCTTTTGTCTCTGTTTTTTCTTTTGTCCTTTGCCCTACCCAGGTACATGAGGAGTTTCTTGCCTTTTGGGAGGTCTGAGGTCTTCTGCCAGCGTTCAGTAGGTGTTCTGTAGGAGTTGTTCCACATGTAGATGTATTTCTGATGTATTTGTGGGGAGGAGGGTGACCTCCACGTCTTACTCTTCCGCCATCTTGAAGGTCCCCAGGTAAGAGTTTTTTATCACGAATGAATATTGAATTTTATCAAATGCTTTTTCTGCATCTATTGAGATGATCATATGGTTTTTATCTTTTCTTTTGTTGATGTGGTGTATAATATTGATTGATTTACATACGTTGGACCATTCTTGTGATGCTGGGATGAATCCTAATTGATCATGGTGTATGACCTTATTTATGTGTTGTTGGATTTGGTTTGCTAATATTTTGTTGAGAATTTTTGCATCTACATTCATCAAAGATATTGGCCTGTAATTTCCTTTTTGGTAGTGTCTTTGTGTAGTTTGGTATCAGGGTCATGGCATCTTCATAGAATGACTTTGGGAGTGTTCCCTCCTCTCAAGTCTTTTGGAAGAGTTTGAGAAGGTTTGGTATAAGTTCTTCTTTGTATGTTTGGTAGAATTCCCCAGTAAAGCCATCTGGTCCTGGACTTTTGTTTGCAGGGAGTTTTTGTTTTGTTTTGTTTTTTTAATAATTGGCTGATTTTTGGCACCTTACAAGTATTCTTAGTAATTGATAGAAATATTTTGGTATTGTAATATAATCAAGAGTTTATGATTCAATCAGTAATTTTAAGTTAAGCCTTATCACTGTTATTATACATTTGTATATAATCAGAATTATGTTGTAGATGTAAGAGATAGTTTATTGAAACTGTATGTGTCTTTTATGTGCCAGGCAATGTGTAAGGGATTTAATCCTGAACAGGACACACTAACTGTGCCACGTCCTCAAGTAATTTATATTCTGGCTTAGTGGTTCTTAAACATTAATGTACTTGAAAATCACCTAGAGAATTTGTTTAAAATGCAGATGGCCAGCTCCTTCCACTCCTACCCCTGCAGAAATGCTGATTTGGTAGATCTAGAGAGAATCCCAAGAATCTATCTCCATTTTAAACAAACTTCCCAGTAGATTCTAATGCAGGCAGTCCATGGACATCACTCTGAGAAATCCTGGAATATGACAGAGAATGAGGAGAAACGATGGGTCTCTGTCAGCCTCTCGGGGGCAACAACTGGTGACTAGAATCAGTATGACTACTTAAAAACAAACAAGCAGGTATCCTTTGGTGGAAAGATTATTCTTAGTGAGTAGGAAATCTTGGATGATTCTTAGAAAAGGATAACTTCCAATTCCCAGGCTACAGTTTTTCCAAATATCTGACCTTGTGAGGAGCATTTATCCATCAAACACACACCGGACCAGTCAGTCCATTTACCAGGTACTCCCAACAGTACCTTCTACCTTGACCTGCCACATCCACTGCCTCTAGAGGGATATACAGTTAACCTGCCCCTACCTCTTCCCTAGCTGATTTGACTAAAGGTGAGTAACTCAAAGCCAGCCAATCTACTGGCAGCCAGAGAGCACATTTTTCTCCCTTGGATAATCTGAACTAAGAGACATAGAGTTGTAGTCACTGATTGTATGTTAAGCTAAAAGATCATGGACAGTCGATATGAGATGATTAAACAGGAACCCAGCAAGAATAGAGACAAGAATACATGTGTAGAAAATAGCAGTGAAGCCACAAGAGAGACACAAATATGAAGGAGAACGCTTGACTCCTGAGAGATGGAAAGAATAACCACAGTTCCTGAATTCCCATTTCCCTGCTTCAGTTCCCCTGGACACAGCTCTAATTCCTGTCCTTAGTGCCTTGAGGCTTCTTTGTGCTCTTTCAATAAAACTCATTTTTTGAGTTAGCTGGAGTGGGTTCTGTCTATTGCAACCAAATCGTCCCTAACTAAGTTAAGCAGCAACTAGACACTTCAGGGAAAAAAAGCTACCCGCTCATTCATATATAGTGTTTTGGTTAGAGATTTGAATTGCAAGCAACAGAAACTCTAAAAGATAATTTAACCATTGGGAGGCTATTGGCAGTGCTTAGACTTGAGATTAGAGAGCCAGATTCTGAGATGAACAATAACCAAGGTAACACAACTTTATCTGAAAGCTGAAAGTGCAGCCACTGTCTCATAACTGCACATGTAGTTGGCACACTACCTCTGTGCTGAATGATGTCTAACTTTTTTTTTTAATTCATACCACATTCTCTTAAAATTAAAAAACTGAAGAGAAAGTTGACCAAACCTAGGACACATACTTTTGCTGGTTTTATGAGGGTGAGGAAAGGAAAGATTTGCCCTTTGTTTCCAAAGTGGGAGGCAGGCACACAGGTTTTTTTCTCCCAAAAACCATACATCACGGAAGAGATATGATTTCCTAAAAGGAAATTGAGGCCTTTTGTGAGTGGGAATGGATATCTCTGGAGAGATATACAGAGATACTTTGAAACAGAGATAAGTAGCAAAAGAACATGTGCTTACCCTGAGACAGAAAAAATTACAGAGAAATGATTTGGTATTCAACATTAAAAACAAAGTTCTGATGATTAGAAAAATGGAATAGCCAGGTTTGTGAAATAGTGAACTCTCTATCACTCTAACTATTCAAGCAAGAGCTGGATAACCATTAGGCAGTAACATGGAGGGGATTTCTAAATTAGATGACAAATGGGCTCAATGACTTGTCTGACTACTTACAATTCTTAACGGTATATGAGGAAAAATACATATAAATATATATATCTATTTCACATCTTGGGGGTAATGAGTACCATACATATACTAAGTACTTTATGAAGTACCTTTGCCTTTTATTCACCTTGAAATTATTCTTTTAAGCTTTAAACTGCTCTGCTTATTGCCCTGTCCCTGCATCTCTCTAATTGTTATCACTGAGATAGCTTCACATTGAGCTAAAGGTATAATCTTGCCCAGCAATTTGGGATCAAACTTGTTCCTAGTCGTAGGGAATGGCAGGAGCCACAAGAGCCCCAGGACAGAGGTTTACCAACTCAACACACAGGCTGCATTGCAGCACAGCCTGTCCTGAAGTTGATTCTGGTTCCCTGATAACTAGGGTTGTGCATTGTTTTCTTTGATAGAGACTGTGTCTGGCACACCTGTCTCTCCAGGGTCTTAATTTCTGTCCCTGAACTGGCTGGTTATTTCCACATCTGCCGATTACTGTTTGTTTAAACCTTTGCTGAATGTCTCTCCTGACTGTGTGTATCACAGTGCTGGAAAGAGATGCCACCTGAAGTATTTTAAACAGAAAGGGATTTATTACAAAGAATTAGATCATTTAAAAAAATCACTGGAAGGGCTGGAAGACTGAGTTATAAGCTGAGATCCAGAAATGACTCCTTAAACATCACAAAACTGATCTCCCAGTGGTGTTACCTCCTCTGCCATAAGCAGGAAGGTGGGGAATCAGGAGTTTGCCACTAGGACTACTAAAGTTAAAAACAAAATAAAACCAACCAACCAACCAACAAAACACTGTAGCTGCAATCCAGAGGTCAGGAAGCTGATTCTACCGCCTCTTGAGAGCCATGAAACTGGAGACTGGACACTGCCGAAAACCCCACAGTTCCATGACCGTGTTTGTCATCAGTAAACAGCCAAAAGCGGCAGTAAGAGGACCTCCACTTTAGCTTCACATTTTCTCATGTGTGTAGGTGTATCTAATTGGTGGAATCTAGCCAACTGTAGAACTCTGATGCCAAGGGAGTCTGGGAAACTTAGTATTTAGCTTTCCATCTACTCAGCACAGAAGGTCACACTAGAAGGAAGTGGGAAGAAATGCCAGGTGCTGTATCCACCACATCATGCCTACGTTGTACTGGAAGTCCTAGCCAGTGCATTAAAGCAAGAAAAATAAATGAAGAGCACACAGTCAGAAAGAAGGGAGTAAAACTAGTCTTATTCACAGATGACATGTTTTAGTACAAGGAAAATCATCAAGAACCTACCAAAAAAAAAAAAAAAACCTACTAGAAGTATTATTAAGTATATATATCAAGATCCAGAATATATGGTCAGTATTTTAAAAATTCAATTTTTTTTTGCCATGTAAGCAGTTAACAACTGGAAATTTAAAAATTTTAAATAACAATAAATAATAAAAATAATAAATTTATAGAAGCATTATAAAACCTGAAATACTGAAAGATATGTGTAACATTTGTACATTGAAAACTATAAAATATTGCTGAGTGAATCGAAAAAAGACCTAATTAAATGGAGAGTTGTATTATGTTCACAAATTGGAAGACTTAATATTAAGATGTACACACTCCTCAAATTTACCTTTAAATTCAATGCAAGTTCAACCAAAATCTCAGCAGGTTTTTTAAAAAATTTATTTTATTGAAGTAAAGTTGATTTACAATGTTGTGTTAATTTCTGCTGTACAGCAAAGTGATTCAGTTATATATTTATTTACATTCTTTTTCATATTCTTTTCCATTATGATTTATCACAGGATATTGAATATAGTTGCCTGTGCTATACAGTAGGACCTTGCTGTTTATCCATTGTATATATAATAGTTTGCATCTGCTAATCCCAGACTGACAATCCTTCCCTCCCCCAACCCCTTTGGCAACCACAAGTCTGTTTTCTATGTCTCTGAGTCTGTTTCTGTTTTGTAGATAGGTTCATTTGTGTCATATTTTAGAGTCCACATATAAGTAATATCATATGGTATTTGTCTTTCTCTTTTTGACTTACTTCACTTAGTATGATAATCTCTAGGTTCATCCATGTTGCTGCAAATGGCGTTATTTCATTCTTTTTTATGGCTGAGTAGTATTTCATTGTATATATGTACCATTCATCTCTTGATGGACATTTAGGTTGCTTCTGTGTATTTTTTTTTTATAAAAGCTTTATTGAGATAAAATTAACATACCTAAAATTCCCCCTTTTAAAGTGTACAATTCTGTGTTTTTTAGTATATTCACAAGGGTGTGTAGCCATCACCACTATCTAATTCCAGAACATCTTCAGTACCCTAAAAAAGACTCCATACCTAGTGGCAATCAATCCCAATTTCACTCTCTCCCTAGCCCCTGGAAACCACCAATCTATTGATACTTTCTGTCTGTAAAGATTTGCCTGTTCTGAACATTTCATATAAATGGAATCATATAATATGTGGTCTTTTGTGACTGACTTCTTTCACTTAGCCTAATGTTTTCAAGGTTCATCCATGTTGTATCACTACTGAATTTCCTTTTTATAACCAAATAATAGTTAATTGTATGGATATATGACATTTTGTTTACCCATTTGTCAGTTGACAGAAATTTGGGTTGTTTCCACTTTTTTTTTTTTTAGCATCTTTATTGGAGTACAATTGCTTTACAATGTTGTGTTACTTTCTGCTGTATAACAAAGTGAATCAGCTATATGAATACATATATCCCCATATCCCCTCCCTCTTGCGTCTCCCTCCCACCCTCCTTATCCCACCCCACTAGGTAGTCACAAAGCACTGAGCTGATCTCCCTGTGCTATGCAGCTGCTTCCTGCTAGCTATCTATTTTACATTTGGTAGTAGTGTACATATGTCAGTGCTACTCTCTCACTTCGTCCCAGCTTACCCTCCCCCTCTCTGTGTCCTCAAGTCCATTCTCTATGTCTGTGTCTTTATTCCTGTCCTGCCCCTAGGTTCATCAGAACCTTTTTTTTTTTTTTAGATTCCATATATATGAGTTAACACGGTATTTGTTTTTCTCTTTCTGACTTACTTCACTCTATATGACAGACTCTAGGTCCATCCACCTCACTACAAATAACTCAATTTCGTTTCTTTTTATGGCTGAGTAATATTCCATTGTATATATGTGCCACATCTTCTTTATCCATTCATCTGTCAATGGACATTTAGGTTGCTTCCATGTCTTAGCTATTGGAAATAGTGCTGCTATGAACATAGGGGTGCATGTATCTCTTTGAATTATAGTTTTGTCTGGATATATGCCCAGGAGTGGGATTGCTGGATGATACAGCAACTCTACTTTTAGTTTTTTGAGGAACCTCCATACTGTTTTCCATAGTGGCTGCACCAATGTACATTCCCACCAACAGTGTAGGAGGGCTCCTTTTTCTCCACACCCTCTCCAACATTTGTTATTTGTAGTCTTTTTAATGATGGCCATTCTGACTGGTGTGAGGTGGTACCTCATTGTAGTTTTGATTTACATTTCTCTAATAATTAGCGATGGTGAGCATCTTTTCATGTGCCTGTTGGCCATCTGTATGTCTTCTTCGGAGAAATGTCTATTTAGGTCTTCTGCCCATTTTTCAGTTGGGTTGTTTGTTTTTTTTGTTATTGAGTTTTATGAGCTGTTTGTATATTTTGGAAATTAAGCCCTTATTGGTCATATCATTTGCAAACATTTTCTCCCAGTCCATAGGTTGTCTTTTCGTTTTGTTTATGGTTTCCTTTGCTGTACAAAAGCTTGTAATATGATTAGGTCCCATTTATTTATTTTTGCTTTTATTTCTATTGCCTTGGGAGACTGACCTAAGAAAACATTGCTACAATTTATGTCAGAGAATATTTTGCCTATGCTCTCTTCCAGGAGTTTTATGGTGTCATATCTTATATTTAAGTTTTTAAGCCATTTTGAGTTTATTTTTGTGTATGGTGTGAGGGTATGTTCTAACTTCATTGACTTATATAGGACTGCCCAACTTTGCCAACACCACTTGAAAATCTCAGCAGGTTTTTAAAATAGACATTAATAAACTGATTCTAAAATCTATACAGAAATACAAAGGACCTAGAATAGCCAAAACAATGTTGACAAAAACCCCACAAAGGTGGATATCTTACATTACCTGACTTCAAGATTCTTTTGGGTTCCTTGACCCAGTTCCAATGTATGACGTATGTGTGCATGCTCACTGGATAGGAGGAATTTCCCACACAATACCAAACAGTTCTCTGGCATCAACAAGGTGTCCATGAATTCAACTCAATTCTGACACTACTTACCCAGAGATAGCATCAGATTCCACAGGTAAAGGGCTCAGTCACAGATGACTAACACCCCCCAGGACCCCTCATCCCCTGCAATTCAGATGCCCCTTGCAAGCCCAGATTGTCACTTGTGCTTCTGACCAACTGGCTATAGATTGGGGGTTCCAATGACTCCCCCCGACCTTGGACTTTAGACACCAGTCACAAGTTCAGGTTGCTACCTATACTTCTGACCAACTGGCTATAGATCAGAGGTTTCTAGGCCCCCTTCCCCGTGTTTGATTAATTTACCAGAGCAGCTCATGGAACTCAAAGAAACATTTTACTTACCAGATTGCTGGTTTATTATAGTAAGATATAACTCGGGAACATCCAGATGGAAGAGATGCATTGGGCAAGGTATGGGGAAAGGGCATGTAGCTTCCATGCTCTCTCCAGGTGCACGATTCTCCCAGCACCTCCATGTGTTCACCAACCCAGAATCTCCCAAACCATGTCCTTTTGGGTTTTTATGGGGACTTCATTACATAGGCATGATTGATTAAATCATTGATGATTGATTCAACCTCCAGTCCCTCTCTCCTCCCTGAGGTCAGACTGAAAGTTCCAACCCTGTATTCACATCATTGGTTGGTTCCTCTGGTGACCAGCCCCCACCTTTATGTAATTTAGGGATATTCCAAAGATCACCTCATCAATGTAACAAAAGACACCTTTGTCACTCTCAACACTTAAGTAATTCCAAGGGTTTTAGGAGCTCTGTGCCAGAAATATATATTTCTTATTATAAATCGCAATATCACAAAGATATGTTATCAAGTTACAGTAATCAATACAATGTAGTATCCATATAAGAGTAGAGATACAGATCAATGGAACAGAACAATGGTTCCAGAAATAGACCCACACAGACTGTCAAGTGATTCTCCAGAAAGGTGTCAAGGTAATTCAGTGGGAGAAAGGATAGTCTTTTCAACAAATGATGACAGAGCAACTAGATATCCATCGGGGGAAATGAATTTCAGTCCTTCCTCACACCATATACAAAAATGAACCCAAATGGATCACAAACACAAAAATAAAAACTAAAATGTAATACTTCTAGAAGAAAACATAGGAAAATATTTTCATGACTTTTACATATACAAAGATTTCCTAGACAGGATACTGCATAGTATTTAAGATTCAAAGGGATTTGGAGTCAGGTAGACTCTAGTTCTGCTACTGATAATATTTAAGCATTTAGTCTACTTATTTTATTACTCAAAATCCAAGTTTCCTCTTCACTAAGGCTTTTTGTAAGGATTAAATGAAACATTATATGTGAAGTATTTAGTACACTGCTTATTGAATATCATACACCCACAAAATGATACATATTAATATAAACAAAAGTGTTTATAATATAAACAAAAGTCATATTCATGGACTTCTGTAAGATTTACCTAGATTCTAACCTAATTCTGCAATTTTCAAGCATCCCAGGTGAATAACAGAAAGGTAGCAAATTGAAGCTGAGGCTTACATTTTCTTAAGCTGGAGTTCCTAAAGTTCTAGTCATATTTTTAAAGAACGATAAATTAGATGTCATTAAAACTAAAAACTTCTGCTCTTTGAAGACCACATTTAGTAAAATCAAAAAGCAAACCACAGACTGGGAGAAAATATTCACAAATACATATATCTGATAAAGAACTCGTATCTCAAATACTTATAATTCAATAAGAAGACAAACAACCCAATTTAAACATGGGCAAAGTATTTGAGCAGACATTTCTCAGAAGATATATGAGTGGCCAATAAACACATGGCAGTATGCACAACATCACTAGTTATTAGAGTAATGCAAATTAAAACACAGTGAAATACAATCACACACCTACTAGAATGGCTAAAATTCAAAGGAGTGATAGCATCAAGTGTTGACAAGGATGTGGAGCAGCCAGTGCTTTCACACATTGCTGGTGGGAATGTAAAATGGTACACCCACTTTGGATAACAACTTGGCAGTTTCTCATAAGGTTAAATATATACTCACCATATTATCTAGCAATTCCACTTCTATATATGTGCCCAATAAAAATGAAACATATCCACACAAAGATTTAAATATGAATGTTAATGATCTAAAGGGACAGGAGAAATCCCCACGTGATTAGGTAGGACGTGAGGGGGAAGGAGGGGAAGAGGAAAAGTGGAGGTGGGATGGGACCGGCACCCCTGAGGGGTGGCTGGGGAAGGGGAGGGGTTCCCACTATCAGAGGGGCCCACCCACAGTGCAGGGATCAGTGGGGACAGGGAGGGACCTTCAGGGGATTGGGGAATTGGAGGGGAACTCAGCCAGTATTTCCCCCGCCCACTTGGGCCCTGGAGAGTCTGCTGGGGTCCCGGGCCTGAACCTCCGCCTTCCAGAGCCCCCTCCATCGGCACTGAGCCTAAGCCCTGCCCCTGCACTCCCTCCAGGGCCCTTTCCAGCCACATAGGTCCTGAGCCTAGGCCCTGCCTCCACGAAAGTCCGCGCCCCCCCCCGTCCCCACTGTGCCAAGGGCTTTTCTGGCCTTTCTTTTTTTTTTTATTCTTTGTTATTGTTCTGCTCTTTTTTTTTCTTTTTTCTTTCTTTCTTTCTTTCTTTCTTTTTTTTTTTTTTTTGCCACGCCGCACAGCTTGCGAGATCCTGGTTCACAGGCCAGGAGTTGGGCCTGAGCTCCTGTGGTGGGAATGCCGAGTCCAAACCGCTGGACTAACAGAGAACTTCAGACCCCAGGGAATATTAATCGGTGTGAGGTCTCCCAGAAGTCTTCATCTCGGCACCAAGACCCAGCCCTACCCATCTGCCTGCAGACTCCACTGCTGGACGCCTCAGGCCAAACAACCAGTAAGACAGGAACACAGCCCCACCCATCAAAAAAATGAGATGACAAAAAAATATGTTACAGACGAAGAAGCAAGGTAAAAGCCTACAAGACCAAATAAATGAAGAGGAAATAGGCAACCTACCTGAAAAAGAATTCAGAGTAATGATAGTAAAGACGATCCAAAATCTCGGAAATAGAATGGAGGCACGGATTGAGAAGAAATGTTTAACAAGGACCTAGACGAACTAAAGAACAAAGGAATAGTGATGAACAGCACAATAACTGAAATGAAAAATACACTAGAAGGAATCAATAGCAGAATAACTGAAGCAGAAGAATGAATAAGTGAGCTGGAAGATAGAATGGTGGAAATAACAGCCAAGGAGCAAAATAAAGAAAAAAGAATGAAAAGAATTGAACCTAGAAGAAATGGACAAATTCTTAGAGAGGTACAACTTTCCAAGACTGAATCAGGAAGAATTAGAAAATATAAACAGACCAATCACAAGTAATGAAATTGAAACTGTAATTAAAAATCTTCCAGCAAATAAAAGTCCAGGACCAGACGGCTTCACAGGCTAATTCTATCAAACATTTAGAGAAGAGATAACACCTATCCTTCTCAAACTCTTTCAAAAAATTGCAGAGAGAGGAACACTCCCAAACTCGTTCTACAAGGCCACCACCACCCTGATACCAAAACTGTATAAAGATATCACGAAAAAAGAAAATTACAGGCCAATATCACTGATGAACGTAGACGCAAAAATCCTCAACAAAATTCTAGCAAACAGAATCCAACAACACATTAAAAGGATCATACACCATGATCAAGTGAGATTTATCCCAGGCATGCAAGGATTCTTCAATATAAACAAATCAATCAGTGTGATACACCATATTAACAAACTGAAGAATATAAACCATATGATCATCTCGGTAGATGCAGAAAAAGCTTTTGACAAAATTCAACACCCATTTATGATAAAAACTCTCCAGAAAGTGGGCATAGAGGGAACCTACCTCAACATAATATAAAGGCCATATATGACAAACCCACAGCAAACATCATTCTCAATGGTGAAAAACTGAAAACATCTCCTCTAAGATCAGGAACAAGACAAGAATGTCCACTCTCACCACTATTATTCAACAAAGTTTTGGAAGTCCTAGCCATAGCAATCAGAGAAGAAAAAGAAATAAAAGGAATACAAATTGGAAAAGAAGAAGTAAAACTGTCACTGTTTGCAGATGACATGATACTATACATAGATAATCCTAAAGATGCCACCAGAAAACTACTAGAGGTAATCAATGAATTTGGTAGAGTTGCAGGATACGAAACTAATGCACAGAAATCTCTTGCATTCCTATACACTAACAATGAAAGATCAAAAAGAGAAATTAAGGAAACAATCCCATTCACCGTTGCAACAAAAAGAATAAAAAACCTAGGAATAAACCTACCTAAGGAGGTAAAAGATCTGTATTCAGAAAACTATAAGATACTGATCTTTTTTGACCCACCTCCTAGAGTAATGAAAATAAAAACAAAGATAAACAAATGAGACCTAATGAAACAAAAGCTTTTGCACAGCAAAGGAACCCCTAAACAAGACAAAAAGACAACCCTCAGAATGGGAAAAAATATTTGCAAATGAAGCAACTCACAAAAGATTAATCTCCAAAGTATACAAAGCAGCTCAATATGAAGAAAACAAACAACTCAATCAAAAAATGGGCAGAAGACCTAAATAGACATTTCTCCAAAGAAGACATACAGATGGCCAAGAGGCACATGAAAAGCTGCACAACATCACTAAGCATTAGAGAAATGCAAATCAAAACTACAATGAGGTACCACCTCAAACCGGTTAGAATGGGCATCATCAGAAAATCTACAAACAATAAATGCTGGAGAGGGTGTGAAGAAAAGGGAACCCTCTTGCACTGTTGGTGGGAATGCAAATTGATACAACCACTATGGAGAACAGTATGGAGGTTCCTTAAAAAACTAAAAATAGAACTACCAGCAATCCACTACTGGGCATATACCCTGAGAAAACCATAATTCAAAAAGGCATACGGGGGCTTCCCTGGTGGCGCAGTGGTTAAGTATCCGCCTGCCAGTGCAGGTGACACGGGTTCAAGCCCTGGTCCAGGAAGAACGCACATGATGTGGAGCAGCTAAGCCCATGTGCTACAACTACTGAGCCTGCGCCCTAGAGCCTGTGAGCCACAACTACTGAGCCCGCGTGCCACAACTACTGAAGCCCGCATGCCTAGAGCCTGTGCTCCACAAGAGAAGCCACCGCAATGAGAAGCCTGTGCACCGCAACAAAGAGTAGCCCCTGCTCGCCTCAACTAGAGAAATCCGGCGCAGCAACAAAAACCCAACACAGCCAAAAATAAATAAATTAATTAAAAAAAAAAAGATGTGTACCCCGGTGTTCATTGCAGTACTATTTACAATAGCGAGGACATGGAAACAAGTTCAATGTCCATCGACAAATGAATGGATAAAGAAGATGTGCTACCTGTATACAATGAAATATTACTCAGTCATAAAAGGGAACGAAATTGGGTCATTTGTAGAGATGTGGATGGACCTAGAGTCTGTCATATAGAGTGAAGCAAGTCAGAAAGACTAAAAACAAATATTGTATATTAACACATATATGTGGAATCTAGAAAAATGATACAGATGAATCTATTTGCAGGGCAGGAAAAGAAACACAGTTGTAGAGAATGGACATGTGGACAGAGTGGGGGAAGGGGAGGGTGGGACGAATTGGGAGATTATGATTGACATATATACACTACCAGGTGTAAAATAGATAGCTAGTGGGAACCTGCTGCACAGCACAGGGAGCTCAGCTCCGTGCTGTGTGATGACCTAGATGGGTGGGATGGGGGGGGGGGTGGGCGGGAGGTACAAGAGGGAGGGATTATATATATAAACATAGCTTATTCACTTCATTGAAACTAACACAACCTTGTAAAGCAACTATGTTCCAGTAAAAAAAAAGTTAATAGAAAAAATGAATGTTAATAACAATTTTATTCACAATGAGCAAAAACTGGAAACAGAATCTATCAACAGGTGACTATATAAACAAATTTTAGTGGAACTAATGAAATTGGAACTGTATTGGAACTACTCAGTAATTATAAGGAATGAACTATTAATGTACATCAACCTGGAGACATTTGAAAACTTTTCTTTAGTTACAAATGACACAAAAATTACATACCATATGATTCCATTTATTTGAAATTTTGAAACAGGAAAAATAATCCACGGTGGCGGAAAGCAGAATCATGTTTATGTTTCGCGGGGGGGGCGGTTAGAGAGAAAATGACAGCAAAGGGATATGAGTGAACTTGGGGGGTAATAAAGTTTTTTTTTAAGGAATCTAGATGAGCTTACTGTCCTTCAAATATTTTATAGAAAAAGGAATGTAGCAATCCGGTTAGGGTAGCATAAAAAAAAAAAATGCAGGTTTGTACGCGGTGCTGTTTACATCCGGGAGCGGGATCTGCCTGGCATCAGGGGCAGCGGTTGCACTTGTCCAGTGCGGCTGTGCAGACACAGCCATGGGTACGCTTGGCACAGCCCATGGGGCAGCAGGAGTGGCAGCCCTTCTTGCAGGAGGTGAGTTTGCAGGAGTTAGCACAGGTGCAGGCTCCACCAGTGGAACGGGAGCAGCTGGGGTCCATTTCAAGCCGAGGTGATGCCAGAGGTCCAAAGCAGTGGCAGAGAGGCATTTGGGCTGGTGCAAGGTTTGTACAAAGTTTCCTTTATTTTAATTGGAGTAGTAGTTACGTGGGTACGCTTTCATTAAAATGTACCAAACAATACACTTACATGAATGTATTTTATCATATGTAAATATCAATAAAGTTGATTTAAACTGTAAACCCCCGAAGTATATAGTATATGTACCTCTAAATATAAAATCTAATTCCCAATTTATACTCCCCTCCCTCAGGAGCACATAAACATATCTTTTTTTTTTAACGTATCTTTTATCTACACTGATAACAATACTGCAGGTGATAAACCCTTTAAAATTTTATTCCATTTGCTACACAGAAAGAGGTATCTAACTGGCTTGCATTGCCCAGATATTAGTGACTTGTCTGAAATGCTAACTTTTAAAGGACAAACAAAGGAAGAGAAACCAACTTATAAGACTAAGAAGGAACAACGAGGGAAGTAAGAAGAAAACCTGTTTTCACAGGAGTAAAGGAAATAAAATTAACATTTCCAGCTCCTCTAGGGTGTTCCCTGTCTCCCTCGCTCTCTCTCTCTCTCTCTCTCTCCCTCTCTCCCCACATTATTACTCTCTGTCTGTACTCTCCGAGTCAAAACTTGAGGAGCTGTTTTTGGTTTCTCCTTACCCTGATCATCGTAATCGTTTTCAGGTCACTTGCTAATCCTTGGTAATAGTTCCTGCATCAGCATCCTTTCCCTCCTGTCCATTACTTCTGCCACTTTAGGGCATTTGACCTTTTTCTACTCTAAGTAGACCAGCTAGGTCCTTACCTCTAGGCTCTCTTTCCAATCCAAACTACCCTCTGCTCTGCAGTTAATTTTCCTGAAGCACATTTCTATGATGGTGCTCACAGGATCAAGCACAAACAATAAGAAACAACAACAAAAAATTTCAATGAGTTGCTTACTAAATAAAATCCCGATACCGGCATTCCAGGTCCTCCAGAATTTGGCTGCAATCTGCATTCCTAGCCCTGTATTCCATTATTTTCTCACCTCTACTCAGGCTGTACAGTGTAGTGTTTGAAAGCTGTTGTTCTCTCTGTATTAACAAAAGTAACATGGAGAGCCAAATATTTCTAAATAAGCTGTGTGCAAAGAGCAACCTCTGGCACTTCATCAAATATTCAGAAAGACCTTTATTCATATGCCACAGGTGTTTCTGTGGCCTGGTTTTTCTACAAAGTACATGTTTCTTTCAGGTCTACTGCCATAAAAATCGTGTGTGCCTTGTCTTGTGTTGTTCAGAGACATATTTAGCTAGTTCATTCTCTAAGCAAAGATTTACATATAGTAAATAGCCTTTTGTACTTGAACAAGCCTTTATTTCCTCTTTGATTTCTTCAGTGATCTCTTGGTTATTTAGTAGCGTATTGTTTAGCCTCCATGTGTTTGTGTTTTTTACGTTTTTTTCCCTGTAATACATTTCTAATCTCATAGCGTTGTGGTCAGAAAAGATGCTTGATATGATTTCAATTTTCTTAAATTTACTGAGGCTTGATTTGTGACCCAAGATGTGATCTATTCTGGAGAATGTTCCGTGCGCACTTGAGAAAAAAGTGTAATCTGCTGTTTTTGGATGGAATGTCCTATAAAGATCAATTAAATCTATCTGGTCTATTGTGTCATTTAAAGCTTCTGTTTCCTTATTTATTTTCATTTTGGATGATCTGTCCATTGGTGTAAGTGAGGTGTTAAAGTCCCCCACTATTATTGTGTTACTGTTGATTTCCTCTTTTATAGCTGTTAGCAGTTGCCTTATGTATTGAGGTGCTCCTATGTTGGGTGCATATATATTTATAATTGTTATATCTTCTTCTTGGATTGATCCCTTGATCATTATGTAGTGTCCTTCCTTGTCTCTTGTAACAGTCTTTATTTTAAAGTCTATTTTATCTGATATGAGTATAGCTACTCCAGCTTTCTTTTGATTTCCATTTGCATGGAATATCTTTTTCCATCCCCTCACTTTCAGTCTGTATGTGTCCCTAGGTCTGAAGTGGGTCTCTTGTAGACAGCATATATATGGGTCTTGTTTTTGTATCCATTCAGCAAGCCTGTGTCTTTTGGTTGGAGCATTTAATCCATTCACGTTTAAGGTAATTATCGATATGTATGTTCCTATGACCATTTTCTCAATTGTTTTGGGTTTGTTTTTGTAGATCCTTTTCTTCTCTTGTGTTTCCCACTTAGAGAAGTTCCTTTAGCATTTGTTGTAGAGCTGGTTTGGTGGTGCTGAATTCTCTTAGCTTTTGCTTGTCTGTAAAGCTTTTGATTTCTCCATCCAATCTAAATGAGATCCTTGCCGGGTAGAGTAATCTTGGTTGTAGGTTCTTCCCTTTCATCACTTTAAGTGTATCATGCCACTCCCTTCTGACTTGTAGAGTTTCTGCTGAGAAATCAGCTGTTAACCTTATGGGAGTTCCCTTGTATTTTATTTGTCATTTTTCCCTTGCTGCTTTCAATAATTTTTCTTTGTCTTTAATTTTTGCCAATTTGATTACTATGTGTCTCAGCGTGTTTCTCCTTGGGTTTATCCTGTATGGGACTCTCTGCGCTTCCTGGACTTGGGTGGCTATTTCCTTTCCCATGTTAGGGAAGTTTTTGACTATAATCTCTTCAAATATTTTCTCTGGTCCTTTCTCTCTCTCTTCTCCTTCTGGGACCCCTATAATGCGAATGTTATTGCATTTAATGTTGTCCCAGAGGTCTCTTAGGCTGTCTTCATTTCTTTTCATTCTTTTTTCTTTATTCTGTTCCACAGCAGTGAATTCCACCATTCTGTCTTCCAGGTCACTTATCCATTCTTCTGCCTCAGTTATTCTGCTATTGATTCCTTCTAGTGTAGTTTTCATTTCAGTTATTGTATTGTTCATCTCTGTTTGTTTGTTCTTTAATTCTTCTAGGTCTTTGTTAAACATTTCTTGCATCTTCTCGATCTTTGCCTCCATTCTTATTCCGAGGTCCTGGATCATCTTCACTATCATTATTCTGAATTCTTTTTCTGGAATGTTGCCTATCTCCACTTCATTTAGTTGTTTTTCTGGGGTTTTATCTTGTTCCTTCATCTGGTATATAGCCCTCTGCCTTTTCATCTTGTCTATCTTTCTGTGAATGTGGTTTTTGTTCCACAAGCTGCAGGATTATAGTTTTTCTTCCTTCTGCTGTCTGCCCTCTGGTGGTTGAGGCTATCTAAGAGGCTTGATGGGAGGCTCTGGTGGTGGGTAGAGCTGACTGTTCACAAGCCTTTATTTTACATAGTCTGCTTAAGAAACCTTGGTCATGCTTTCAGAATAATTTTTTCTGTCTTAAATTATACAATCTTTATTAAATTTAACAATTATTTTTTGAATACCAACTCTGTGAAATATGCTATACAAACAAGGGCCTACAGAAAATTGAAAGATAAGTGGGACAAAACCCTTTAAACAATTTACGATCTGGTAAAAGATCAAGATAACAGATCCTGAAAATCTTTAATTTAAAGAAAAATATTTTCATCACTATTAGAGGCATACAGAATGCTACAGTGGCTTGAAGAACAAGCCATAGCTGGTGCATGAATCAAGGCTTTTTGACAAAGGTGGTTTCTGACAATGTCCTGGAAGGTTAGATAGGATTTGACAGACAGAGATGGTTCAAGAACACTTTCCAGGCAGAAGAAATATGAAGGATAAAACCAGAGAGTTCAGAAAATGTTTGGGGTTATCAGGGAGGGGTCAGTGTGCCCGGGCAACTGAGCCATAGTGTTCATAAAGGCGGCAGTTGGTGATGTAGGTTAGACCCATGTTAGTAGAAAGCCTGGCATGATGGGCTGACGGGTTTAGACTTATGTTCAAAACAAGCAACCTGTTAGTTAACATATAACAAATGCATGATTGGCACGATGTTTGAGGAGGATTAATCTGTAAGGATAGCAGAAGGGAGAAGAAATTGGAAAATAATGAGGAAAACTGGGAGTCTAAATCAATACTAGTGAAAAGTAATACATTGGAAGGGGGGAGTCATAAAGAGGAAGGTAAACACAGCGGCATTTTTAAAAGTTTTTTTTACAGGGCTTAACGATGTATTAAAGTTAAAGGAGGATAGGGAAGTAGACCGGCATGGACTGTGCAGCTACATGATCCAGGCACTGGGCTCAACTACCTTGCTGAGGGATGCGGGCAAGGTAAGAGGAGCAGCAAAGGTTTCCAGATTAGGGAATGGGGAGAATGCTTGTTCCATTAACAGGAATTAGGAAGTTAGGAGAGAGTTTAATTTGGATGCGTTGAGCTTGATGTGCTGGTGGAATATTTAAGTGGTGATTTGTATGAGAAATTGAAAGTAAAACAAGGAAACCCAGGAGTGGTGTCCAAGTAGGTGACATAGGTTTAGAAATCATCCAGGTAGTTGTGATAGTGAAAGCTGAGGATAAGATCACGAAAAGAGAGCTTGCAGAGAGAGAAGAGCTCTGTGTGGAGTGATAATAATATTGATAATCCTCCTCATCATTGCAAACACTGTTGAAGGATTAGTATGTGCCAAGCATCATGCCAAATACTTTTCATGCATTAGTTCATTTAATTATCACAGTAAAGGAATCTGTAAATGTTATCACTATGACTAATTTATTATTAATACACAATGTAAAAGTTAATTTTCCAGAAGTAGAATTCCAGATGATTTCAAGATGTTAAGTAGTGAGGAGGGGGCCATAGAACTGGATTTATTTTCCATTGGAATTTGAGTCTTTGACTTTTTACTAAAAATATTAAGCTCATTTACATTTATAATCATAAATCTTACATGCATGTATTTGGTTTTAACATGTAGAAATTCATCTTGAATTAACTTAGGCAAAATGGAAATTCATTGGCTCCTGTAACCAGAAAGGGCAAGAGTGCAGCTAGAGACCCCCTGAGCCAGAGACTTGAGGCTACCACGATCTTCTAGCTTCACCTCCCTTCTTTGCTTCTCTCTGACTACTCTTTTTTTTTTTTGGCGGTGCCGACCAGGGATCGAACCCGCGCCCCCTGTCGTAGAAGCGCAGCGTCTTAACCACTGGACCGCCAGGGAAGTCCCTCTCTTACTACTCCTTGTCCACACATACTTCTCCACTCATCTTCCCAGCTTTATCATCAAAGTTAAAAAAACCCATTTGCACAAGTCCTGTTGAACAAACCCTGGAGAAGTAATATGATGTTCACAGTTTGTGCCAAATGTCTATTTGCCTATGAACCCAACCAGTATACAGAACTGTGTGGTGAGTGGGTGGGGATGATGAGGTTCTAGGATTGACCCAGCTTAAGTCAGATACTCACTTCTGCATAGTCTAGACCAGGTACATAAGATCATGTAAAACGACGTTATCTCCATTTGGAGTCTATGGTTAGAGTGGGGATGGGGGCATGGGGTTCTTTTCTCAGAAACATGCAGAGGTACTGGGCAGAAAAAGAGGTAAATGACCATTTTAATTGTTACAAAAATTAAAAGATCTTATTTTATACTTCCTGGGTTTTAATCCCTTTCCTCTTTTAGACATGGATTGTTAGTTTGTTCTTATTCTCTGCAATAATTAAGAAGGAAAGCATCCTGTTTCAGTTAAACCATTCTTAGATTTTTGCCATCTAATTATTAAAATCAAGGGCAACATAAGAACTTTACTCCCCATTATGAAGGATGTGAAACCCAGGCCTTTGGTTTCCTTTGGTGAAGCTTCTCCTTTCTCTCCAGTGTTTTTTTTTGGTGGTGGGGGGAGGGGGTGGTTTCATTTAGACTGTAGTCATAAACTGCATCACTGTCTTCGTGTTAAATAGTATAAATCATCTGTTTCAAGTAACTTTATTTCAAATTTATACACTATTTGTAAAAATTCAACTTCTCTCTAGATATTTAACTTACCTTATTGATTACCCCAATTCCTTTAGCCACTGCTTTTGTTTTCTTGAATCTAAATTTTTATTAATATGTTGGGGTTCTGAAGCAGGCCTTCAGGGCATTTATTTGGGAAGACAATCTGGCTTCTGTGTTCTTGGATACCTAAAAATGTCATTCTATGGCTTTCTCACCTGATAATAAATGGCCTAGGTAGCTCAGAATGAATGGAACGTCAGTTCCTTTAGTTACTGAGTCATGGTCACTGTGGCAACAAGTAATGAGCAAGAACAAGGTTCTTATATTTCAATCCTACTTCACAGAAAGTTAGACAGGATTATTTTGTCTCTTAACAGAATCTGACTATATCTTTTATTTTACCATGTTCATAGACGAGTTTTCTCATTTAAGATACTCTCCTGGTTAATCAGGAGGGAATTTGGAAGAGATTTTTCATTGTGTCCTTCATCACCATTGTAGGCAGCAGGCGAGATTAGTTCTGTGATTCTACAGCTGGGTTTGGCAGCTTCGGAGTATGAGCAAAGAAAACAGACATTAGAGATTCCTAAGCTCGAGGTCTGGCCAAACAGACTATGGCACAAGTATATGTATCGGTGAGAGAGTCCAGTCTAGTGATCAAATGAGCACCACTGGCATAGCGTCACACTGGGTAGGGAGATAAATGAAGCTGCAGCCTGTAGATATGCTGAAAGAACAGGCAAATGTAAAACCTGAATTTATTATTTGGACAAATAGGACGTTCAGTAGGAGTGAAAGAATGGGATGATTAGTATGCTGTGATCAGAGAAGGAAACGTCAGAATTGGAAATCTGATCGCATCTTAGTTGCTCATATCCCTTTTAATTCAGCATTTCAGGTTTATCCTACATTCATATTTTATTTGAATCCCTCAGTCATTATCAGTTTGATGCCATTAGTCCCTTATTGGGTTGTCTTTCTTCCCATTGTATAATTAAAAAATAATTTTATCTCTGGCTCATACAAATGTGGGATTGCTTATTTTCTATAAGCTAGATTCCTAAACAGCCTTTCCAGTTTTCTTTATGGAAACATACTGTAATTAAGAGTCAGGGATAAGATACTCATTTTCCTGTCTAAGAGTAATGCCACCTCTGTTTTAACCATCAGCTCTGGCTTTTGAATGTTCATTCTCACTGTAACTAATATGCCAAAACTTTCATAATTATGCATATGCAGGGAGAACAATGTGCACGTTTCTTCTGAAGTAGAGAAGGATTAGAAGGATAGACTAATGTTAACTCCAGCTTAGTAAACACATACTTGCTATGCATGTCACAGAGCATTCAGACTCTGATGAAGAAGATTTTTGTGATTCCCTGATTACATAATTGAGCTTTATAATTTATGTTCTACTATATATTTTGCAGCAGATTTCACGGACTGCTTGATTGTGGTTGTGACAAAGCCTAAAATCAAATTCTAGTGTTTTAATCCCAAGTTGCGTTCTTTCCACTATCCCACATTGGTCTTTGTGTCTTTTTAAAAAAACTTTATTGAAGTATAGTTGATTTACAGTGTTAATTTCTGTTGTACAGCAAAGTGATTCAGTTATATATATATATTCTTTTTCATATTTTTCATATTCTTTCCCATTATGGTTTATCCCAGGACACTGAATATATCCTATGCTATACAGTAGGCCCTTGTTGTTTATTCATTCTACACAATAGTTTGCATCAGCTAATCCCAAACTCCCAATCTTTCCCTTCCCCACCCCCCTCCCCCTTGGCAACCACAAGTCTGTTCTCTATGTCTGTGAGTCTGTTTCTGTTTTGTAGATATGTTCATTTGTGTCATATTTTAGATTCCACATATAAGTGATATCACATGGTATTTGTCTTTCTCTTTTTGACTGACTTCACTTAGTATGATAATCTCTAGGTTCATCCATGTTGCTGCAAATGGCATTATTTCATTCTTTTTTATGGCTGAGTAGTATTCCATTGTATATATATATACCACATCTTCTTTATCCATTCATCTGTCGATGGACATTTACGTTGTTTCCATGTCTTGGCTATTGTGAATAGTGCTGCTGTAAACACAGGGGTGCATGTATCTTTCTGAATTACAGTTTTGTCTGGATATGCTCAGGAGTCGGATTGCTGGATCATATGGCAAGTCTATTTTTAGTTTTTTAAGGAACCTGCATACTGTTCTTCATAGTGGCTGTACCAATTTACATTCCCACCAACTATGTAGAAGGGCTCCCTTTCCTCCACACCCTTTCCAGCATTTATTATTTGTAGACTTTTTGACGATGGCCATTCTGACCAGTGTGAGGTGGTATGTCATTGTAGTTTTGATTTGCATTTCTCTGATTATTAGAGATATAGAACATCTTTTCATGTGCCTGTTGGCCATCTGTGTGTCTTCTTTGGAGAAATGTCTATTTAGGTCTTCTGCCCATTTTAAAAAATATATTTATTTATTTATTTGGTTGTGCTTGGTCTTAATTGCAGCAGGCGGGCTCCTTAGTTGTGGCATGCGAACTCTTAGTTGTGGCATGCATGTGGGATCTAGTTCCCTGACCAGGGATCAAACCTGGGCCCCCTATTAATTGGATTTACACCTGTGGTTCAAAACATTCAATCAGAAAAATACAAATATACTGGCAAATCAAATCCTCATTCAATAAACTACTCTCTCCAATTTCATCTCAATTCAAACCTTATACAAGCACATCCACACAAAATTATAAAAATTGTGAACATTCACTAAGTATGGTTTTATATCTCATTCTCACTTAAACGTTGTTTTATGAGCATTCCTTAGGTTAGTCAATACAATTATGCAGTTAGCCATTCATAGCTACCTCATATTCCATCTTTTCCCTTGTGTTGGCCATGCACCTTGTTTCTAATGTTTTTGCTGTTGTAAATTATGCTGCAAACAACATTCTTGCCCCTAAGTCTGTGTCTGCACCTTTGATTATTTCTCAAGGATAAATCCCTATATCAGCCAGGGTTTTAGCAGGGAACTGATGACATATTCCAAATGTTTAATTCAAGAGGCTTTCATGAAGGGACTGATGACAAGAGGTGTGGGCAGGGTTAAAGAATCAACAAGGAATGGTGAAGCACTCAGGGACTGGCAAACACACCCTTCCCATGCCTAACCAGAGAGAGAAAAGGGCTACAATGTCACTGCCTCACAAAGAAAGTCTCAGCTGAGCAACTAGGGCTACCCCACAAGGAACCGTGGCCTTAAAGCTGTACTTCTCAAAGTGTGGTCCCCGGACCAGTGGCATCAGCAACACCAGGAAACCTATCAGAAATGCAAATTCTCAGGCCTTACCCTGTCCTACCAATTTGGAAACGAGGCTCCCAGATGATTCTGATGTGTTGAAGTTTGAGAACCACTGGCTTTAAGGAACAAAGTTGCTCACAAAACCATGGCAGCAGTGAGGAATCAGGTGGTGGGCAGTAGATGTCCCCAGATCTCCCATTTTCTGTCCTCTCTTCTCCTTTCAGTGCTTTCACTGGCTAAACCCAACTAGAAGCTAGAAAGCAAGGGAGCTCAGGGATCTTTCCCTAGACAACATAGAGTAGGACCTAAAAGGGGGGAGTGGTGACATGGAGGGACAGAAGGAAGAAAACCAGTCAATGCCTATACGTAGAACCACTGGAGCAAAAAGGTAAACATTTTTACACCTTTTAATACATATTAGCAATTTTTTTTCATAAATAAACATTTTTACCAGCAGTGGCTATGACTGCCAGTCTGGTGGAATTCTTGCTAACTCTGAATATGAGTTTAAAAAAAAGTCTGTTCCAGTTTTGTCAACTTAAAATGGTATCTTAGTTGTGTTTTAATTTGCATTTCTTCATTTAAAATGAGACAATTTTTTTAAAACATATGCTTGTTGCCATTTGCATTCTTCCTAGTTATTATCTATTTATGTCCTTTGTCCACCTTTCCATTAGGAAATTTTCTAATTCGATAGAGCTCTTTTTCGATACTAAGATGATTTCTTCTATGTCTGTCATATTTGTCGCAGGTATCTTTCTCAGTTTGTCATCTGTTTTTTATTTTGGATATATGGAAATTTTACATCGTCAGATTTATTAACCTTATAACTTGGCTTCTTGGCTTGGCTTGGATTCTCTATCAGTTTCCTATCACTGCTGTAAAAAACTGCCTCATAATTAATGGCTTAAAACAATACAAATTTATTATCTTATAGTTCTGGGGGTTAGAAATCCAAAATGGGTCTAATTGGATTAAAAGCAAGGTATAGACAGGGCTGTGTTGCACCTGGAGGCTCTAGAGGAAAAACCGCTTTGTTTTCTCATCTAGCTCCTAGAGGCTGCCTGCATTCCTTGGCCTGTAGTCCTCTCCTCTCTCTTCAAAGCACATCACTCCAATCCGTGCTTCTGTTATCACGTCTCTTTCTCTAAGTCTGACTCTCCTGCCTCCCTCTTTCATTTACAAGGACCCTTTGATCACATTGGGCCCACCTGGATAATCCAAGATGATCTCACCACCTCAAGATCTTTAACTTAATCACACCTGTAAAGTCCTTTTGCCATGCAAGGTAACATACCCAGAGGTTCTGGGGATTAGGACATGGACATCTTTGGGGGCCATTATTCTGCTGACCACAGTTCCTACCACCCCATTCTAGCTCCTGCCCAGCATGGTCCAGTGTAGAAACCCACCTAGGTACATTGCCCTTATTCTCCTTCAAAGAATATTTTCCAGGCACTCTTTCCAGGTTGAAATAACCTTTTGTTCAAAGACCGTTTTATTATCCCCTTTCTTTTGTAAATCACCCACAGAATCTTAAAGGATCTGTTGACTGACAGTTTTCTCCATAACCCAAAGAGCAGTTTCTATAACCAAATTCCCCATATTCACAGCCTGTTTTACTTCAGCCTTACCATTTGGCTGAATCCCATGAACTATACTGAATAACTAAAGCTAATTCATTTGTGAAGCTAAACATCTGCCAAATATTACACTATCTCTTATACTTATGGTCACTTCCAATTTGCATCAGACTTAAAGCATTAAAAAGTCATTTTTAGAGGAGTCCATCATATTCCAATATTCATGATTTAAGAAGTAAATCCCTATTCATTGGAATGAACATTTCTTTTTCACTCATTTACACTGTGCTTAGTGTTAGAGATACAGACAAAAATAGGACATCAGGACTTCTCTGGAGGTCCAGTGGTTAAGACTCTGCGCTTCCACTGCAGGGAGTTTGGGTTCGATCCCTGGTCAGGGAAGATCCCACATGCCATGCTGTGTGACCAAAAAAAAAAAAAAGCATATTATTTAAAAAAAATAGGACATCATCTTTGCCCTCAAGGTCAAGGGGAAAACATGGTTCCAATCATATTTTTTAAATCAAAAATAAAATCAGAAGTTCATATGTTTGTCTTTTTTCTTAACATGTAAGCTCATTGAGAACTTAGATTCCATGTGGAATCTAAGTGGAATTGTGTATGTATTTGTATAAGTACATTCATATATGTACTATATATTCTGAAACGAGAATATGGTATAGTAAATAAGACATGGGTTCAAATCTTGGCCCTACCCTTTATTTGCTCCATGATATTATATGAATAATTTAACTATGAACCTTAGTTTCCATATTTGTAAAATGTGGGTAAGAGTACCCACCTCACTGGACTTTGTAAGGATTAAGTGAGAACTTGAACATATATAAAGCATGTAGAATAACGTGTGGGTGGAGTCAGAATGTAGGGATGGTTTCCTTATACTGCAGAGAGATTAAGAGCAAACACTCTGGAGCCTGGCTATTTGGTTTAAAATCCCAGCTCTATCACTAACTAGCTGTGTGACCTTGACTGTCAAGTGGGGATAATCATCATTATTATTAGAGTCATCACAAAGATTATATGAGTTATATACGCTAACACATGTAGAATGCTTAGAAGAGTGCTTAGTACCTGGTAAATACCATATAATTGTTGGCTATAATTATATATCTCCCTAAACTTTTAGTTCCTCAAAATAAAATGTTACAGATATATTAGTTATATTAACTAATACAGTTCTATTAATTATATTAACCAAACTTATGGTTTCTCAACATAAGGTATTACAGCTATTATTACAGTGTAATGAAAAGACAAGTATAATGGGTTGACCCACATTTATAAACAAGGCTAAATGAACAAGGTAGTCCTGCTGTGAGATGGTATCTTCCTCTGTGAAATGGTTACACTAATCTTTGCCTAACACAGGATTCTTTTGTCATCAACACTAAGAAATACAGGTATCACAGACGATCTAGGTTTGAATCCTGATTACTGGATATTTTACCTTGGATGGGTCCTTAACCTCTTTCTTTCCCTTCATTATATATAAACATGTTTAATGGAGAGAAATGATTTCTACAGCCCTCACCATAGTTCTTCCCAAGGTGGGAGAGAGCTGTTTTCATTTAGGAAAATACATTAACAGTAATTGGGAAGTGCAAGTGGGATCTCAGAGCATGTACTGAAAGGGGAAATTTTACCTAAACTGTGCTTAATGGAGAGGTAAACAGATTAGAGATGAGGGAGAACATGAGGGAGGGAAGAGAAGAAAAAAGGTGAGAGAACAAGGCTGGTGCCTGGGGAGAAAGCTAGCCAGTGGGAACTGTAGGGTGAAACAAAAGGAACTTTAAGGAAAAGAGATGTCTAGTATTTAAGTCTATGTTTGCATTTCTTTGATGTAAACACCCTCTCCTTCCCCAAGACTTCACTGAAGTCTGACCTGTCTGTTCTTACATGTAAGTGAGTCAGTGGGGAAGAAAAAGCCAGCATAGGAAGTACAGCCTACCCCGTAGTCACTTCTTCCTGATACTTGTGTGGAGCTTAAGAGCATCATGTGACAATAAATTTGGAGTTTCAGGTGGCAACAAGGAGCAAAATACATGGTAGTCCAATGAAGTATCTCTTCTATACCATATTATAGGGATGTGACTTTAGAAGGAGGGAAGCTGTGAAAAAATTACCAATATCTATTTTCTAGTGTTGTGGTAATGGTTAACTGTAAAATATGTCACACATAGGGTTCCTATATAGGGCTTTTTATTTTCTATCTGTCTTAATTGATTCAACAAATACGCATAGAGTGCCAAATAAGTGCCAGGCATGATCCTAGGTCCTGGGAATATAGCAGTGAACAGAATAGACAAAATCCCTGCTCACAGAACTTAGTTTCGGGGAGTGTGGAGATAGGGAGAAGAGAGAGTGTATTAAGTGCATAAGCTATGTCAGATGGCGATAAAGGCTACTGATAAAATGAAGCAGGGAGGGGAGACGGAGTGTCAGAGCAGGGTGGAGGAGGATATGGCTTTAAATAGGGGGGACAGGAGACTTCAATGCAAAGACAAATTTGAGCAAAGGCCTGAAGGAGGGGAGGGAGCAAGCCTGTGTCTGTCTAGGAGAAGAACATTTCAGGCAGAGAGAATAGTAGATGTACAGACCTTGAGCAGGGAGTGTGATGGATGGGTTGGAAGATCAGTGTGGCTGACTGAAATGAGCTAGGGAAAAGTTGTAGAAGTCAGAGAGGTAGAGAGTGTACGTGTTGGGTACAAGCAAAGGTTCTGAACAGTGATTGCACGTTAGAATCACCTGGAAAGCCCCAGCTTGATGCTGCCAGCCCTGATGGTATTGGGTTGGGATAGGACCTTAGCATGGGTAGGTTTCAAAAGAGCCCCATGAGATTCCGTTATGCAGCCAGGATTGAGAACCACTAATGTGAACAATGTAAGCAACTGAAAACTTCTTCCTGTGACAGAAAGGAGGCTTC
This sequence comes from Eschrichtius robustus, assembly GCF_028021215.1. Lineage (NCBI taxonomy): Eukaryota > Metazoa > Chordata > Mammalia > Artiodactyla > Eschrichtiidae > Eschrichtius > Eschrichtius robustus. The sequence continues at coordinate 54,320,726 of NC_090836.1, read as the reverse complement.
TGCAAGGTTTTGAGCTGCAGAGTGAATTACATGTTCTTTTTTAATTTTTATCCTTTTATTTTTTTTACAGCAGGTTCTTATTAGTTATCTATTTTATACATGTTAGTGTATATATGTCAATCCCAATCTCCCAATTCATCCCAGCACCACCACCTCCACCCCCCGCTTCCCCCCCTGGTGTCCATACATTTGTCCTCTACATCTGTGTCTCTATTTCTGCCTTGCAAACCAGTTCATCTGTACCATTTTTTTACATTCCACATATATGCGTTAATATACGATATTTGTTTTGCTCTTTCTGACTTACTTCACTCTGTGTGACACTCTCTAGGTCCATCCATGTCTCTACAAATGACCTAATTTCGTTCCTTTTTATGGCTGAGTAATATTCCATTATTACTTATTATATTGGGGCACATGTGTCTTTTTGAATTATGGTTTTCTCTGGATATATGCCCAGTAGTGGGATTGCTGGGTCATATGGTAATTCTATTTTTAGTATTTTAAGGAACCTCCATACTGTTCTCCATAGTGGCTGTACCAATTTACATTCCCACCAACAGTGAAAGAGGGTTCCCTTTTCTCCACACCCTCTCCAGCATTTGTTGTTTGTAGATTTTCTGATGATGCCCATTCTAACTGGTGTGAGGTGATACCTCATTGTAGTTTTGATTTGCATTTCTCTAATAATTAGTGATGTTGAGCAGCTTTTTATGTGCCTCTTGACCATCTATATATCTTCTTTGGAGAAATGTCTATTTAGGTCTTCTGCCCATTTTTTGATTGGGTTGTTTGTTTTTTTGATATTGAGCTGCATGAGCTGCTTGTATATTTCAGAGATGAATCCTTTGTCAGTTGCTTCATTTACAAATATTTTCTCCCATCCTGAGGGTTGTCTTTTCATCTTGTTTATGGTTTCCTTTGCTGTGCAAAAGCTTTTAAGCTTCATTATGTCCCCTCTGTTTATTTTTGTTTTTATTTCCATTACTCTAGGAGTTGGGTCAAAAAAGATCTTGCTGTGATTTATGTCAAAGAGTGTTCTTCCTACGTTTTCCTCCAAGAGTTTTATAGTGTCTGGTCTTACATTTAGGTCTTTAATCCGTTTTGAGTTTATTTTCATGTATGGTGTTAGGTAGTGTTCTAATTGCACTCTTTTACATGTAGCTGTCCAGTTTCCCCAGCACCACTTATTGAAGAGATTCTCTTTCCTCCATTGTATATCCTTGCCTCCTTTGTTATAGATTAGTTGACTGTATGTGCGTGGGTTTATCTCTGGGCTTTCTATCCTGTACCATTGATCTATATTTCTGGTTTTGTGCCAGTACCATTTTGTCTTGATTACTGTAGCTTTGTGGTATAGTGTGAAGTCAGGGAGTCTGATTCCTCCAGCTCTGTTTTTTCCCCTCAAGATTGCTTTGGATATTCGGGGTCTTTTGTGTCTCTAATCACAAGCAGTGAAATTGAAACTGTGAGTAAAAATCTTCCAACAAACGAAAGTCCAGGACCAGATGCCTTCACAGGTGAATTCTATCAAACATTTAGAGAAGAGCTAACACCCAACCTTCTCAAACTCTTCCAAAAAATTGCAGAGGAAGGAACACTCCCAAACTCATTCTACAAGGCCACCATCACCCTGATACCAAAACCAGACAAAGATACTACAAAAAAAGAAAAGTACAGGCCAGTATCACTGATGAATATAGATGCAAAAATCCTTAACAAAATACTAGTAAACAGAATCCAACAACACATTAAAAGGATCATACACCATGATCAAGTGGGACTTATCCCAGGGATGCAAGGATTCTTCAATATACACAAATTAATCAATGTAATACACCATATTAACAAACTGAAGAATAAAAACCATATGATCATCTCAGTAGATGCAGAAAAAGCTTCTGACAAAATTCAACACCCATTTATGATAAAAACTCTCCAGAAAGTGGGCATAGAGGGAACCTACCTCAACATAATAAAGGCCATATATGGCAAACCCACAGCAAACATCATTCTCAATGGTGAAAAACTGAAAGCATTTCCTCTAAGATCAGGAACAAGACAAGAATGTCCACTCTCACCACTATTATTCAACAAAGTTTTGGAAGTCCTAGCCACAGCAATCAGAGAAGAAAAGGAAATAAAAGGAATACAAATTGGAAAAGAAGAAGTAGAACTGTCACTGTTTGCGGATGACATGATTCTATACATAGAAAATCCTAAAGATGCCACCAGAAAACTACTAGAGCTAATCAATGAATGTGGTAAAGTTTCAGGATGCAAAATTAATGCACAGATATCTCTTGCATTCCTATACACTGACAACGAAAGATCAGAAAGAGAAATTAAAGGAACAATCCCATTCACCTTTGCAACAAAAAGAATAAAATACCTAGGAATAAACCTACCTAAGGAGGTGAAAGACCTGTACTCAGAAAACTATAAGACACTGATGAAAGAAATCAAAGATGACACAAACAGATGGAGAGATATACCATGTTCTTGGATTGGAAGAATCAATATTGTGAAAATGACTATACTACCCAAAGCAATCTACAGATTCAATGCAATCCCTATCAAATTACCAATGGCATTTTTTTACAGAACCAGAACAAAAAATCTTAAAATTTGTATGGAGACACAAATTATATGTTCTGATTTAGACTTTAAAGAATCTCTGGCTTGAATATGTATGTCATCCAGTTATATTCAATGTATCTTTTTTTTAACATCTTTATTGGAGTATAATTGCTTTACAGTGTTGTGTTAGCTTCTGCTGTATAACAAAGTGAATCAGCTATATGCATACGTATATCCCCATATCCCCTCCCTCTTGCATCTCCTTCCCACCCTCCTAATCCCACCCCTCTAGGGAGTCACAAAGCACCAAGCTGATCTCCCTGTGCCATGCAGCTGCTTCCCACTAGCTGTCTATTTTACATTTGGTAGTGTATATATGTCAATGCTACTCTGTTACTTCATCCCAGCTTTCCCTTCCTCCTCCCCATGTCCTCAAGTCTATTCTCTACGTCTGTGTCTTTATTCCTGTCCTGCCCCTATCTTCATCAGAACCATTTTTTTTTTTAGATTCCATATATATGTGTTAGCATACGGTATTTGTTTCTCTCTTTCTGACTCACTTCACTCTGTATGACAGTCCAGAGTGTAGTGAGGTCCATCCACCTCACTACAAATAGCTCAATTTTGTTTCTTTTTATGGCTAATATTCCATTGTATATATGTGCCACATCCTTTTTATCCATTCATCATCAGTCGATGGACACTTAGGTTGCTTCCATGTCCTGGCTATTGTAAACAGAGCTGTAGTGAACATTGTGGTACATGACTCTTTTTGAATTATGGTTTTCTCAGGGTATATGCCCAGTAGTGGGATTGCTGGATCATATGGTAGTTCTATTTTTAGTTTTTTAAGGAACCTCCATACTGTTCTCCATAGTGGCTGTACCAATTTACATTCCCACCAACAGTGCAAAAGGGTTCCCTTTTCTCCACACCCTCTCCAGCATTTATTGTTTGTAGATTTTTTGATGATGGCCATTCTGACCAGTGTGAGGTGATACCTCATTGTAGTTTTGATTTGCATTTCTCTAATGATTAATGATGTTGAACATCTTTCCATGTGTTTGTTGCCAATCTGTATATCTTCTTTGGAGAAACGTCTATTTAGGTCTTCTGCCCATTTTTTGATTGGGTTGTTTGTTTTTTTGATATTGAGCTGCATGAGCTGCCTGTATATTTCAGAGATTAATCCTTTGTCAGTTGCTTCATTTGCAAATATTTTCTCCCGTTCTGAGGGTTGTCTTTTAGTCTTGTTTATGGTTTCGTTTGCTGTGCAAAAGCTTTTAAGTTTCATTAGGCCCCATTTGTTTATTTTTGTTTTTATTTTCATTTCTCTAGGAGGTGGGTCAAAAAGAATCTTGCTGTGATTTATGTCATAGAGTGTTCTGCCTACGTTTTCCTCTAAGAGTTTTACAGTGTCTGGCCTTACATTTAGGTCTTTAATCCATTTTGAGTTTATTTTTGTGTATGGTGTTAGGGAGTGTTCTAATTTCATTCTTTTACATGTAGCTGTCCAGTTTTCCCAGCACCACTTATTGAAGCGGTTGTCTTTTCTCCACTGTATACTCTTGCCTCCTTTATCAAAGATAAGGTGACCATATGTGCCTGGGTTTATCTCTGGCCTTTCTATCCTGTTCCATTGATCTATATTTCTGTTTTTGTGTCAGTACCATACTGTCTTGATTACTGTAGCTTTGTAGTATCCTAATCAATGGATTTGGTAGAGTATCAGGATACAAAATTAATGCACAGAAATCTCTTGCATTCTTATACACTAATGATGAAAAATCTGAAAGAGAAATTAAGGAAACACTCCCATTTACCATTGCAACAAAAAGAATAAAATACCTAGGAACAAACCTACCTACGGAGACAAAATACCTGTATGCAGAAAACTATAAGACACTGATGAAAGAAAGTAAAGATGATACAAGCAGATGGAGATATATACTATGTTCTTGGATTGGAAGAATCAACATTGTGAAAATGACTATAGTACCCAAAGCAATCTACAGATTCGATGCAATCCCTATCAAACTACCAATGGTATTTTTCACAGAAGTAGAACAAAAAATTTCACAATTTGTATGGAAACACAAAAGACCCTGAATAGCCAAAACAATCTTGACAAAGAAAAATGGAGCTGGAGGAATCAGGCTCCTGGACTTCAGACTATACTACAAAGCTTCAATATATCTTTTAAACCACTTAAAAATCTCTCTTGAAACAGTCGGGTATAAATTAAAACGAATAAAACCACATTTGTGTTCATGAAAGTATTTGACACAAGTAAGTGTTAATGTATTACCATGTATGAGTATGGTTTCATAAAAATATAAGATATAAACATTATAACAAAAAATGCTTCATGTTTAAGGTGGTATATGTGGGTAAAATTCTCTTAAGTATTATCCTTCAGTTTCTGTTGGAAATTTATTGAATGTTACCCAGTGAATTAGGGAAGAATATGCATAGACTTGTGAATATGAGAATAATAGCTTAATGCTTATCTACAAAATCCTGTCTGAGATTGGAAATTATGTCTACCTGTGATAAACTGTCAGAAACTCCTGTAAGGATGATAAATAATAATGGAGAAGATGGAAGTTAAATGACAAATCTTTTCTATACTGGGCTAAATGCTGTTTATAGCAATTCTCTGTGAAATGTTTTATTGTCATGTAAATTATATGCCATTTTCAATCTGGCAGTTTTCAAATTGCTTCTCTTTTTTGCAAAAAAAAAAGAAAAAGAAAAATATTCTGTTAATAATGGAAGACATTCTTTTCTGTTCTGGAGGGTTTGAAGATAATAGCTCTAAAATGTGAATTGCAATACAGTGTTCCAAATATGTAGCAACTCTGGGAACTCTATAAAAGTGAAATCCACCCACAGCTTTCCAGAACCTAATATCCACATCCACCAGGGGAATTATTAGCCTTCTCTAATATCCCTAAGTATCTTTATTTCAAAAATATGTATTATAATCATTTTAAGAGAAATTAAAGTAATTGAAAAAGGAAAAAGTATGTCTCTATAGTACTAAAGCTGGTAATGCAAACCCACAGCATAAGCTATTTTTGTTTCAAAATGGGTAAGTGAAATAAGGGATGGGTATATTGTCTACACAGAAAAAAAAAACAACTTTGTTTTAACACATATTTCTCTTCTTTCAGTTTTTAATGTTATATTTGAAAACTGTCAAGCATATTCAAAAGTAAATAGAATAGTATAACCAACTGGCATATAGCCATCACCCAGCTTCAACAATTATCACTAATATTCACTATCTTGAAGTCAATTTTCTCTGATACTAATAATGCCTCTATTTCTTATGAATAGTTTTTCCTTGGTATACATTTTTTTCGATCCTTTTCTTTTAACTTACCTGAATCTTTATATTTAAAATACTATTTTTGTAAGCAGCATTGTTGAGTCTTCCTTTTTAAAATCCAATCTGACAATCTCTGCTATTTAAATGGGGTATTTAGACATTTATAGTTAATGTAATTAAAGATACAGTTAGCTTTAAGTCTACAATTTTGCTATTTGTTTTCTACTTGTTATATTTGTTCTATATTATTTTCCCCCTTTTATTTATTTATTTATTTTTAAAAATTTATTTATTTATTTTTGGCTGTGTTGGGTCTTCATTTCTGTGCGAGGGCTTTCTCTAGTTGTGGCAAGCGGGGGCCACTCTTCATCGCAGTGCACGGGCCTCTCACTATCACAGTCCCTCTTGTTGCGGAGCACAGGCTCCAGACGCGGAGGCTCAGTAGTTGTGGCTCACGGGCCTAATTGCTCCGTGGCATGTGGGATCTTCCCAGACCAGGGCTCGAACCCGTGGCCCCTGCATTGGCAGGCAGATTCTCAACCACTGCGCCACCAGGGAAGCCCCCCCCCTTTTAGATTGAGTATTTTTAGTATTCTATTTTATCTCCAGTATTGTTTTGTTAACTATACCTCTTTGTTTTATTTTTTAGTGTTTTTTCTAATATTTACAGCATTCATCTATAACTAAGCACAGTCTACCTTCAAATAATATTGTACCACTTCATATATACTGAAGAACCTTATAAGACTATACCTCTGTTTCCTCCCTCTCATTCTTTGTACTATTGCTGTCATATGTTTTACTTTTACATATTATAAACTTCACAATACTATTTTTGCTTCAAAGAGTTAATTGCTTTTAAGGAAAAATTTTTAAAAGAAGATATTATTTTATATTTATCCACATATTTAACTTTTCTGAGTTCCATCTTGTATAATCTTCCTTTCTTATTTCTTGTAATGCAAATTTTCTAATGACAAATTTTTTTCAACTATTGTTTTAAAAGTTTTCATTTCATTTTTAATTTATTGAAGGACATTTAAATGAATATAGCTTTCTAGGTTGCCTTTTTTTCTTTCAGCATTGTAAAATCCATTTTTTTCTACCTTGAATTGTTTCTAAAGAGGTCTTAAGCTTATTCCTCTATAAGTAATGTGTCTTTTACTCTCTGCCTGCTTTAAAGATTCTTCTCTTTATCACTTGTTTTCAGCAATTTTATCTTTATTATAGCTGCCATCTCTCTCCTCATTATATTCATGTTTTTCTTTAAACTCAAGCATATTTAAAGTAGTGCTTGAAAGTACTTATCTATGAATTCCATCATTTCTATCATTTCTTGATCTTTTTCTATTGATTCATTTGTCTTCTGGTTTATGTATTACCTTTTCCTGCTTCTTTACATGCCTAGTAATTTTTTATTGGATTCTGAACATTATGAATTTTAGGCTTCAAATGTCTGGATTTTAAAATTTTTCTTTAAAGAGTGTTGAGTCTTGTTCTGAAGGAAGTTAACTTACTTGCAGATTAGTTTGATCCTTTTGAATCTTGTTGTTAAGCTTCATTAGAGTCGATCTAGGGTAATTTTCATTCTAGAGCTAGTTTAACCCTACCGTTAAAGGATTATCTTTCTGGGGTCTCCACCAAGTGCCTCAGTGTTCACCGAAATCTCTACAGTTTGGTTCGTTGGAAATCAAATGTCTCCTTGCTTTGCATGAGCTCTGGGAACTTTTCAGCTTATTGCTTTTGAGTAGTTCCTTAACCAGCCTTGTGAAGTTTCCCCCTATGGATTTTCATCTTAGTATTCAGAAACAGACTCAAGGAGACTTCTATGAAGAATTCTTGAGCTTTTTTTCCCCCATAATCTTTCTTCTAAGTTCTTTGCCTCACAAATTCCAGCTGCCTCGGCCTCCTCCATCTCTGTCTCCTCAGAGACTACCTTGCTCTGCTTGGATTCCCTCTCCCTACTCCATAGTCAGGAAAGTGCCTTCAGAAAAACAGCCAGAGTGATCATTGAGCTTAAATAATTTGTCTCCTTTCTTTTAGGATTTACAAACTTTAACACTTCCTATCATTCAGTGTCTTCAAACAGATTTCTTATATTTTGTCCACTTTTCTAGTTGTTTGCAGTAGGAGGACAAGTTCGGCACCACTTACTCCATCGTAGCATCAGGGGAAGTTTCAGTTCCAATAATTATCTACTCATGGCCAACCTTATTTTGCCTATACCTCCACCTCCACTCCCACCCCTCCAATTTTAAGTTGACGGTGGATGGGACAATTCCAACCACAATTATGAGTAACTAAAATAGGAGTACCACTTGAAGGTTGATGGTGTACCACAGATGCTGGAATGTACAGTGTGAGCATTGGAACCTTCATCTTGACTTCAAATCCATGTTTCAGCTTACAGTCAGTAGAGGTACATTTTGGTTTTTGTTTTTAAGTCATTTGAATTCACAATTCCAATGTCAGTTATTGTGAAGCAAATTTATTAAAGTGGCATTTATTTAGTTCTCCTTTTAGAAAGCCAGCATACTGTATATGAATTACAGGTTCTTAGCACAAGTATCAATTAATGATTATCTAAATGTTATATTCTTGTTACTTATTCATATAGCTTAATTGGTTAAATAGTTGTTAGGCAAGAAAATTTAAAAAGCTAGTAATTCATCATTTTGACATCTGTTCTTTGGATATTATCCAAATTAAGGCATTTATTAGGTAATGTTCCTTCCTTAACCATTTTAATCACCTACAATAAGTGAACTAAACATTTCTACCTGTTAAAATTTCCCAAAGCAGTTTCAGAAGGCTGCAGAATACATACTGTTAAATGGCAAAAAGTCTTTAACACCCCAGCCAAAATGCTGACCAATTGTAAACACCTTATAAAAATACAAGAGACTTGTATTTTCTCTCAGTAGAATGACATTTTAGTACACTTTTCTTCTAGGAAACAAAAGCAATTTTTTTTTTTTTGCATTCTTTGTAAACTCAGGAGGTAGTATAATGTGAGTCCTGGTATTTTATTTTATTTTACTTTATTTTATTTTATTTTAGAGTTGTAATATAGCAATGAATGGAAAAGCTTAAGAATTCACAGCATTCTTCCATTTAAGCACAAAACTAGTGAGGCAGTATGGTGTAGTAAATATTCACTAGAATTAGTGGCTAGGTTTTAATCCTAACTGCCAATAACTTGCTGGCTTTGATTGAGCTATAGTTCATTCATTGTCATGAATCCTATTAAAAAAGAACTTAGGGCTTCCCTGGTGGCGCAGTGGTTGAGAGTCTGCCTGCTAGTGCGGGGGACGCGGGTTCGAGCCCTGGTCTGGGAAGATCCCACATGCCGCAGAGCGACTGAGCCCGTGAGCCACAACTACTGAGCTTGCGCGTCTGGAGCCTGTGCTCCGCAACAAGAGAGGCCACGATAGTGAGAGGCCCGCGCACCGTGATGAAGAGTGGCCCCCACTTGCCGCAACTAGAGAAAGCCCTAGCACAGAAACGAAGACCCAACATAGCAATCAATCAATCAATCAATTAATCAATAAAATAAATCTTTAAAAAAAAAAAAAAGAACTTATATCTCTCCACATATCTGACACTATTCACAGGAGAGTGATAAGAATGAGTAGTTCAGTCACTAGAGATGTGAACTGTGGGAGCATAAATATCATCAGAGTGTCTATGGCCTAGTTCAGTGGTTCTCAACACTAAGACCCAACACTACCATTTTGGTTGTTTTATTTTCTGTGTTTTGTTTGTGGGTTTTTTCCCCAAGTTTTTAAACATTTTAAAAATTATATACAGGGGCTTCCCTGGTGGCGCAGTGGTTGAGAATCTGTCTGCCAATGCAGGGGACACGGGTTCGAACCCTGGTCTGGGAAGATCCCACATGCCGCGGAGCAACTAGGCCCGTGAGCCACAACTACTGAACCTGCACGTCTGGAGCCTGTGCTCTGCAACAAGAGAGGCCGCGATAGTGAGAGGCCCACGCACTGCGATGAAGAGTGGCCCCCGCTTGCCACAACTAGAGAAAGCCCTCGCACAGAAACGAAGACCCAACACAGCCAAAAATAAATAAATAAATTAATTAATTAATTTAAAAAAAAAAGAGAGAGAGAAGGCTGTCTTTAAAAAAAAATTATATACAGTAAAATTCAATTTTTTTGGTATACATGTCTATAACGTTTGACAAATTCATGCAGTCATATAGTAATCACTACCATAGTCAAGATTCAGAATAGCTAACATTGCCCCCCAAGAAATTCCCTCATGATGCCTTGTTGTAATTAAACCATCCTGGAAACCCATGGCCTTTGGTAACCATTGGTGTATTCCCTGATTTTCTAGAATGTCACATAAATGGAATCACATAGTATATAGACTTTGCAGACTGACCCAAAGCTGCCTTCTGTTATTCCCCCTTTATGATCCTTAAATAGAATCCAAATGGATGCTTGCATCTACTTTAATGAAAAGTTTGGTTTCAAGGGAAGTAAGAAGATCAGAAGCTATTATATATAAAAGTACAGGAAAATGAGAAAAGCAGAGGTATGATGTGATTTTTCCAAAACGTGGATAATTCTTGGTAAAGATCCAAGCAAAACCAAGTACAATCTTACTTTTCACAGAATTTCACTATTCCCAGTAGTTGCATTTCTGGAAAATTCAGTGTATATTAAAAACTGTATGTTTATATGTAAAATGGAGCTAGGTTTCTAGGTTCAGATAATTATAAACAGGTTTTCATCTACATGAATCTCCAATGGGGTCATCAAAAGATGTGTAGACTGTGGGACAATTCATGTGTGGTCCTGTCTCGTGCATAGCAGGACATCTACTATCCCTGCCCACACCCTGTAAGAGCCCAAAGTGCCCCCTAGTCGTTGTAACAACCAAAAATATCCCCACAAGGCATTTCTAAAATGCTTCCTAGTGGGTGGCAGTTGAGACTCACTGGCCAAGATGAAGTAACTCTCATGCCATCCAATACTGTCAGCTGGGATCAATGTTCACCAATCTTGTGATTACCAAGTGAATTCTGCAGATATCTTCATACTAGGAAAGGGAAGTCTTGGAATGCTGACTTTTGTATTCTAGTTTCCAAACATAGATTCCCCCTGTTAGAGATTAACAAGTTATCATTTTGGTTTATCCCACTTCTGTTTTGAGTTTGTTTATCCTGAAACAGTCTCTGAGGACACGATCAACTTGAAAGTGACAAAATTGAGATTTGTCTGCCCCAAATTAATTTCCTATTTTGTGTTAACTCTGCCAAGGAGTTTTTCCCTCATTAGGTCTTACTTTCACAATTAGCTGATCTCCCTTGAAATTTTGAATGTGTCCTTTTGAAAATTCACAAGTGCATATTTTTAAAGGTTACTACAGGCCAAATGCTATTCAGTATTTTACTTAAATGAAGCCAGTCACATAAACTGGCATTGTTTGATTTTGATTATTCCCATGAAAGGAAAGAATATGTATCATGTTCAGATGGTCCAGAGAAAAATGCCTCAGGAAACTTGAGTATTCTCAAGAATGAGTGCAAGATAGAAGAATTCAACCCTCATTGTGATTATCAGTTATTAATAAGGCAACTTCCACAATATATTTTATAAAAAGCCTTGGGAAAAGTTTTTTAATTATAAAGATAATTTTTTCATACGTGAGAAGAGTTTTTAGAGCCACAGTGTTTTCTAATATGCTAGTTGATGCTGCTAGGGTTGCACAGATGATGAAGCTAGACCTATGCCCCCCATTGTCTATTAATGATAAAGTTTTTATTGCCATAACCAAAGGGCAGAGCAAAATTTCCTCTTGGGCACAAGTTATATGGCTTCATGTAAATTAGTGATAAATATTCAAGGCATTTGTGCCATTAGGATAACCTCTGTTAAGAGTAAATTTTTGCAGACAGCCTGTAGTAACTTGGAAGAAGCTAGTAATTTACAAGAGGGAACCAACCATAGCCATGTGGATCCAAATATTGCATTAAGTCTTTCAGTGTATATTTTGCAGACGTTCATGAAGTACCTATTATATTTCAGACGCGTTAAAGTGCCAGAAGCATTCCTTAAACTAAATCTGAGTTGAAGTAGGTAATCAAACAAAGTGTCCTCAAATATTCATTGGTGGGGTGTGGAGCAGTGAGGAGGCTGTCTTGTTTCCACAATCCATATTTTTTCCATAACTCTACATTGTCTCCCAAGTGGCACTAAAGGCCCAAAGAAAAGGTGAAATTTTGTGGGAACTATAAATATATTGTAAACAAGGCTCCAAACAGCATGTAATCCCTTGGTATTCTTGCATAAATGAGAGCGGTCTTTGTAAAACCTGATTTTAATCAAGATTGTTGATAGCTAACCTCACATAATGCTATGGCAGACTCCAAAACAGTCATCATTCATGGAGGTACATGACATTTTGATTCAATCTCTTTGCTTGAAAAAAAAAGCCATTAAATATTTTTCAAACACAGTGAACTAGCTTTACTACTTTTTCTTATTAATACAGCTTTATTTTAAAAGATTTAGATAATACAACTAAACAAGATAAAGTGAAAATCTGTAGTAACGTAATCATTTAGTTAATCACTGTTAACATAAGTAGTGTCCAGATGTACACAAATATGTTAACATGCATAGACATATTTTAAACCATTCTGTAATTATACTATTGATTATACCACAATCATTCATGCTTTTTTCATTTAAAATAATGAGGATTTCTTTTAATGTCAACAAATTCCATTAGAACCCATTTTAACTTGCATCGTGGCATTCTACTGTGTGCTTGTTTGTTCAGTTTTGATGGGAATTATTTCTAATTCTTTAATATAGTAAAGTTTGTCAAGAACATTCTTGTTCATATACATTTTATGCATATCTAATTATTTCATAAATTCTCAGAAGTAAAAATTTTTGTTAAAGAGTATGCCTATTTGGACTTCCCTAGTGGTGCAGTGGTTAAGAATCCGCCTGCCAATGCAGGGGACACGGGTACGAGCCCTGGTTCAGGAAGATCCCACATGCCATGGAGCAACTAAGCCCCTGTGCATCACAACTACTGAGCCTGCGCTCTAGAGCCCATGAGCCACAACTACTGAAGCCCGTGCGCCTAGAGCCCATGCTCCACAACAACAGAAGCCACCGCAATGAGAAGCCTGTGCATCACAACGAAGAGTAGCCCCCGCTCGCCACAACTAGAGAAAGACCATGCAAAGCAACAAAGACCCAATGCAGCCGAAAATAAATAAATAAATAAATAACTTTAAAAAAAACTGCTTTAAACAAAAAAGAGTATGCCTATCTAAAACATCGATATGAGATTACATATTGCTCTCTGGAAAGATTGCACCAATTCCTACTCTCAACAACAGCGAATGCTATCAATCATTTTCCTCTAATGAAAGGTAAAAGGAAATATCTCATTGTTTTTATTTGTATTTCTGCGATTACTAGTGAAGTTGGATATCTTAAAATGTTAAATGACCGTAGTTTTAAAAAAAAATTTATTGAAGTATAGTTTATTTACAATGTTGTGTTAATCTCTGCTGTACAGCAAAGTGATTTGGTTATACATATATGTATTCTTTTTCATATTCTTTTCCATTATGGTTTATCACAGGATATTGAATATAGTTGCCTGTGCTATATAGTAGGACCTAGTTGTTTATCCATTCTATAGATAATAGTTTGCATCTGCTAATCCCAAACTCCCAATCTTTCCCTTCCCCACCCCCCTCCCCCTTGGCAACCACAAGTCTGTTCTCTATGTCTGTGAGTCTGTTTCTGTTTCGTAGATAGGTTCATTTGTGTCATATTTTAGATTCCACATGTAAGTGATATCATATGGTATTTGTTTTTCTCTTTCTGACTTACTTCGCTTAGTATGATAATCTCTAGGTCCATCCATGTTGCTGCAAATGGCATCATTTCATTCTTTTTTATGGCTGAGTAATATTCCATTGTATATATATACACCACATCTTCTTTATCCATTCATCTGTCGATGGACATTTAGGTTGTTTCCATGTCTTTAAATGGACATAGTTTTAAATTTATTTGTATGTGTATGTCAATTATGTGGAGCTTTGCCCATATTTGCCATTTTCCTATTGGGATATTCGTCTCTTTTAAAATTTTGGCATGAATTGTCTTATATTAAGGAATTTAACCCAACATTTTCCCCCCAGGATATCATTTATCTTTTAATGTTAAATATTTTTTATATCCCTGAGATATAGATTTAGATATGGTTGTAGATATATAGATACATATATAGAGAGATATGTATCTATATGCATACAGAAACCATGTAAAGATGAAGATATATATGTACATATATCTTTTACATGTGTCTTTGGTACATATATATGATATATATCCTTGTATATCTTTGGTGTGTTTGTTTAGAAAGATTGCCAAACGCACACCTAAATTTTTTTCTAAAATGTTTAGAAACTATCACACGCAAGATTTCCTTTTCCCAAGTGGTATACAAACTAGATGTCTTCCCCCCACCCACCAGCTCTTTGCCATCCCTCAACCTCACCAGACAGAGAAGGACTCAGGGAAGGAAGGAGTGAGGGTTACCTTGTGGTGGTAGCAGCCCCATTCTTACTGGCCCCAAAACAACCCTGTCAAAAAGATGAGGGAGAATGGTGTGTCTGCCCCTGCTGTAGGCAAAATGGCCATCATTAAAGCTCTATGTCAAAACTGTCCTGCTGCTTTTTTGAGGCTCATTCTGAATGAAGCTCCTTCACATAGTACTTCTGTTACCCATGGAATTTTCCATTGCTTTAGGAGTCTGTGTTCTAGGATGTCTGTGTCTGTGATGACTCTCTGGATGTAGGAATGGGTCAAGGACTAGAACTCAGATTAGCAAATAAGCTGGAGAGAAGAATCAAGGGAGGAAGGTTCATAGTGTTCTGGAGACTTCAGAGATCAGTGATCACAACAAGAAAAGCCTCCCACTCCTCTGTCCTGAGGATGGCCTCAGATATACAGGTGAGCGAGCAGCACCACACCCAGGCCTTGAGTCTTGGCTATTCAGACCACTGCTGCTGGAACTCATAAAATACCTGCTACGAGTGGGGCTTTGCAGGTTACAAAGTGCTTTCATGTGAACTATCCAGTTATTGTTGAAACAACACACTTGTATTCTGAGTTCCTTTTCAGCAATTCTGTCTCTTGCCTGAGAAAATTACATTCCTGGATGGGTCCAACCTTTCTGTCCATCTCTCAGTCAACTGCCAGCTCCTACTTCATATCTCAACGCCTTCGTTCCTGACACAATTTCTCATACAGGGAATGTTTTCCTAGACTATCTGGGAGGAATTTTAATTAGGGATTTCATTGGGACGTGACTCTTTAATAATTTAAAAGGCCACAGTCATAAGCTGTATGTGACACAGACACAGACTTGGAGTTAAACTTGCCTGAGGTATTTCCTTAGCTCTGCTGAGTTTTAGCTGTGTGACCTTATACACAGTACCTAACCTCATTGAGCCTCTTATATGAATATGCATAGTGACCCCCTGACAGAACTTTTGTGAGGAGTAAATTAATAAAACCAATGCCTCTTATATAGAGGTGACTAATGTGACTGTTAGTGTCCTTCATTCCTTTCACAAGAATCCATAACTACTATTTCAGCAATAATTTTCGATATATAAGTAACTTTTTTGTTATAGAAATGTTAGAAAATAATGACGAGCAAATAAAATTAAAACAAACAAAAAGAAGGTAAAAATAAGAGGAGAAAATAAAAACTTGAGATAGCTACTGTTAACATTTTAATGTTACATTAAATATTGGAATATGCACATTGTTATGCAACCATCACTATCCGCATCCAGAACTTTTCATCACCCCAAACTGAAACTCTGTACCCATTAAACAATAATCCCTCATTCTCCCTCCCCTCCTGGTATCCACTGTTCTACTTTCTGCCTCTATGGATTTGCCTACTCCAGGTATATCATATTAGTGGAATCATACAATATTTGTCCTTTTGTGTCCGTCTTATTTCACTAAACATAATGTCTTCATGTTTCATCTATGTTGTAACATGCATCAGAATTTAATTTCTTTTAAGAAATTTGTTAATATTCCATTGTATGTTAATACCACTTTGTTTATCCATCGAAGGACATTTGGGATATTTCTACCATTTGGCTATTGTGAATAATGCTATAAACACTGGTGTTACTGTTAACATTTTGAAGTATTATCCCTGCAGTCATGTATTTTCACACACACACACACACACACACACACACGTTTTAAGTAGGTTCCCACGGTACGTAATATTTTTAATGTGATTTTTTTTTCATTCAACAATATATCATAGATGTTGTTAAATGTGATTATGTAACTTTCCAATACTCCTAACTGTGCATAGGTTTTTTAAAATTTATATTTAAACTAAAACTGATGATTGGACATTTAGGTGGTTTCTAGTTTTTTACTACTATATGTAAAATAGCAGTGAACATTGTAGTTAAGTTTAAACATTTTTCTTTATGCTTTCTGCCTTAAATTCCTCCTTTTCTCAGGTAAACACTAACTCATATTTTTTTATAGTATTTTGTTTCCTGTTTTATATTTAAATATATATAAATATTTACATTTATACATAAATATATGTATAACCTATCTGACACCTATTTTGGAATATGGTATGAAATAGAGATCTTTTATTTCCCAGCAGAAACCAGTTGCCTCAATATCATTTATTCAATATTCCATGGTTTTCCTGCTGATATTCTGAGTGTCTGTATCTAGTCTGCCTCTCCCTACTATATAAGTACAGGATTGTTCTGGTTATTCCATTGGGGCAAGTTTCTCATTTCTCATTAACATTTCAGAGCATTTTTATATTATTTTTGTGTGTTTATGTTACACATTATATATTACACAGAAACATTCTTTTCTTGGGGTTATTTTTCTCATTCAAAATTATATTATGAGCTATCAGAAAGTATTTGGAAATGTCATTTAAAAAATATTTCTTAGACTTTTATTTTTGAAAACAGAAAAGCAAAGAGAAGAAAATTTAAATGGCTCATAGCATGTTACCTAAGTAATTTCTATTAACATTTCAAAAAGTAGAAATCAACTATATGTCTAAAAAATTTCAAATAATAGAGAAAAATAGAATTAAAAAATCCTCTCTCCCCAAACTCTTCCTAAACCATAGTTCCTTTCACCAAAGGAAACTAGCATCAAGTTTCCTATGTATTTTTCCTGCAGAGAAATTTATGTGTGTGTGTGGCTGGCTATGTGTGCACGTGATGATGATGTCTGTGTTTTTGTGTGTACATGTACATCTGTGTTTAAGTGTTTGTGTGTGTATTAATTTTTTATGTACACTAAGGAACACATACTACAAACACTGCTTTGCATCTTGCTTGCATCTTCGTCACTTCATAATGAATCTTGGAGAACTTTCATAATCAGCACAGAGTTTCTTTTTTCTGGATAATGGCTGCCTGATATTCCACTGAATACTGTACCATACTTTGACTACTTTCCTATTAATGGATCTTTAGATAGTCTCAAGTTTTTTGCTTCTTTGTCTTTTACCATTACAAAGAGAATATCTTTGTAAATGTATTTTGGTGGTGTTTTTCCGTGTATATTCATGGAATAAATTCCTAACAGTGGAATCATTGAGTCAGAGGATATATGCATTTTGAATTTTTGATGGATGTTGGAAAATTAGAAATTATTCTCCGAAAGGGATAAGTTAACACGTTCATTAATAATATATGAGAGTATCTGTTTGCCTACTTTCTTGACAATACTTTATATTCAGTAATTTTAAAATTTATCTAATTTTTAATTTATCTAATTTTATATTTGTCAATTTTTATATTTTGGACATCAGTAAAATAAAACAATATCTCATTGTTTTGGTTTGCACCTCTTCCATTATGAATGAAGTTAAGCACGTTTTAGCCTTTTGTAGTTCTATTTCTGTGAAACAGAAATCTATATTGTTGTCCATTTTTCTACTAGCTGATATGGTAAGCATAAGCATTATTGGTAAGGATAAGCATTTTGGAAATTTGAAGATTATCCTTCTGTCTGTCATATGTTTGCAGATATTTTCCCCAGTAATCTGTTTATGGTGTAGCTATTTTTATATTAATTGCTACATAGCTATTTAAAACATTTTTTCCGGCCAAATTTATTTATCTTTTCTTTTATGGCTTTCAAGTGTTTTGCTTAGAAAGGTCGTTCCCATTCTAAGCTTATACATACATTCACCTATGTGTTCTATCTTTTATAATTTTGTTTTTTATATGATATAATAATTTTTAGTAAATGTTTTATTGAAATATACACATAGAAAAGTGCACAAATCATAAATTCGTTCAATGTAACGAATTTTCACAAAATAAACATTCCCATGTAGCAAACATCCAGATCAAGAAACAAAACATTACCAGCACCCTGAGGCACCTTTTACATCCCCTTCCAGTCATTACTCCCCTCCAAAGGTAACCCCTTCATTATCTTGACTTCTCATATTAGTTTTTCCTGTTATGGGAATTTTAGTAAATGGAATCATGCAGTATGTACCCTTTCGGTTTATTTAGCTCAACCTGATGTCTGTGAGAGTCATCTGTGTTGTGTGTAATTGTAGTTTGCATATTCTCATTGCCGTGTAGTAGTCCATCGTACCAATAATAATAATTTATTAATTCATTCCACTGTTGATATTTGAGTTGTCTCCATTTGGGGGCCAAGATAAATAGTGCATGTCTTTGGATGGATAGGTGCACATTTTTTTTTCTTGGGCTTATCCATAGGAGTGCAATCACTGAGCTTTACTAGCTATTTCCAAACAGTTTTCCAAAATGATTGTACTAATTTACACTTTCATCAGCAGTATAGGTTTCACTTCTTCACCAACTTCATATAGTCTTTCTTTTTTAATTTTAAGCATTCTGATGGCAGTGAACTGGTTTCACTGTAGTTTTAACTCTGATTGCTAATGAAGTTCAGCAGCTTTTCATGTGTTAATTGGCCATTTAGATATGCTCTTTTGTGAAGTGCTTATTCAAGCCTTCTGCCCATTTTTCTACCGGATTGTTTGACCGTTTTCTTATGAATTTGTAGAAATTCTTTATATATTCTGGATAAGAGTCCTATATGCCCAAGTATCTTCTCCTACTTTATAGCTTGTCTTTTCATTCTCAATGCTATCTATTGATAAAAAAGTCTTAATTTTAATATCACCTAATTTACCAATTTTTTCTTTTATGGTTAGTGTTTTTTGTGTCCTGATGAAACATCAATATTTTTTATTTCTTAAAAATTTTTTAAACAGATTTAATTAAATGCAGTTGCCATATAATAAACTGCACATATTTAAAGTATATGATTTGTTCAACTTTGGGGAGTGATGGATAATGGATTTTATCTTGACTGTGATGATAGTTTCATGGTTGAATACATAGGTCAGAACATTAATTTTAATAGTTCAATAATAATTCATCTTATGAAAGTATTCTAATTTGTTTTCCATTTCTCTAATATTGGGCAGTACAATTGTTTTCCTTTTATTCCCAATTATAAAAAAAATAGTGCTGTTAAATGTCATAGGGATGAAACAGCATGGATGAACAGAAAATAATGGGTATGGTTTGTGGAAGACAAGATATGCTAGGTTGCTTGGCAATGCCATCATGTGAGGAAAGAAGAGCAGGAGTGTTACATGCGCTGATGAGGAATCCTCAAGCTGTGCTGTGCTTCAGTAATGAGCTGTCACGGGTTGTGATGTACAGTTCTTAAGTGATATAGTATGCAAGCAGCATAGCAAGAAGTGCTGGCCTAGGGTGGTGACAGCTGCCTACTTTGAGAGAAACTGACTGAGCAGGAGAGAAACAACCTTTCTTCTTCAAAGTGGTTTTTAATTAGAAGAGCATCTGCGCATTAAAAAGAATATCAGAAAATATTTGTGCATAAAGTGAAAAATCATTCCCTCATCCCAGTCTCACTCCTCATAGGTTACCCTTGGAAATATTTTGGTATGTAACCTTTTAGACATTTTCTCTGCATGGTTTTATATACATATTAACTAGATAGACAGACAGGCAGATAGATATTGTGTTTGGTTTTTAAAAACAGGGCTGCATTAAAACAGTGCTTGGCAACTTGCTCCCTTTACTTGTTATCTTGTGTCTTGTGGCTCCCTTTCCATACCAGTGTGCTACAGGGGTGCCTGCTCCCCTCTTTCTCCAAACGCAGCTCAGGGTGCAGCTGATATGCCCTAGTCTCGGTCCCAACACCTGTCGTCACCAAAATAGCTCTGGTGGAGACCACAAGGCAGAGTGGCCAGCAGGATGGCAGTTTGCTGGGGTGAACGGGTGGCTGGGCAGTGGCAAGATCCTCCTCTACAGCAGGCTTTGTCCTTGTTCCCACACAACTGCACTTCCAGGCTGAGGGATGGCTCAGCCCCCTCAGGCACCTTCCCACTCCCTGTCCCATGGCCTCTCCTCCAGGCCATGAGTAGCGAGTAGCAAACTTCTGGGCCTCCAGAAGCCCAGCAAGTCAAGTAAATGAGTGGAGCCGGCTGGAAAGAAGAGTATTGTAACTGTACTTACACCACTACTCACACACATCCCCTTGGAAGGGAATATTGCCAGATGTCTCAGTTTTACTTGAGAAAGCCGCGAGAAGCCAAAAAAAAAGCCTCGAGAACCTGAAAATCCAAATTTTTATGAGAAATCCTTTGATTTTCAAATGTCAGCACTTTAGTATTTTTGTTATTGGAATATAGTTGATATTTACAATGTTGTGTTAGTTTCAGGTGTACAGCAAAGTGAATCAGTTATACATGTACATATATCCACTTTTTTTAAAGATTCTTTTCCCATGTAAGTCATTACAGGGTATTGAGTAGAGTTCCCTGTGCTATACAGTGGGTCCTTATTAGTTATCTATTTTCTATATAATAGTGTATATATGTCAATCCCAGTCTCCCAATTTATCCCCCTTTGCACCCCGGGAACCATAAGTTTGTTTTCTACATCTGTGACTCTATTTCTGTTTTGTAAATAAGTTCATTTGTGCCATTGTTTTTAGATTCCACATATAAGTGATATCATATGATATTTGTCTTTCTCTGTGTGACTTACTTCACTCAGTATGACAGTCTCTAGGTCCATCCATGTTGCTGCAAATGGCATTATTTCATTCTTTTTTACAGCTAAGTAGTATTCCATTGTATATTTATACCACATCTTCTTTATCCACTCCTCTGTCAGTGGACATTTAGGTTGCTTCCATGTCTTGGCTATTGTAAATAACGCTGCAGTGAACATTGGGGTGCATGTATCTTTTTGAAATATGTTTTTTTCCAGATATATGCCCAGGAGAAGGATTGCTGGATCACATGGTAGTTCTATATTTAGTTTTGTAAGGAACCTCCATACTGTTCTCCATAATGGCTGTACCAATTTACAGTCCCACTAGCAGCGTAGGAGGGTTCCCTTTTCTCCATGCCCTCTCCAGCATTTATTGTTTGTAGATTTTTTGATGATAGACATTCTGACCAGTGTGAGGTGATACCTCATTGTAGTTTTGATTTGCATTTCTCTAATAATGAGTGATGTTGAGCATCTTTTCGTAGTATTTTAGTATTTTTGAATGTATCTAGGTCTACCATTTATTTTTAAAATAAACTTTACTTTTTAATTTTTTTAAATAAACTTTATTTGTTAGAACAGTTTTACATTTACAGAAAAATGGCAACGGTAGCACGGAGAGTTCCATAAATCCCACACCCAGTTTTCCTTCAATTAACATTTTACATTAATATGGTATATTTGTCACAATTAATGAGCCAATATTGATACATTATTATTGATAGTTTATTCAGATTTCCTTAGTTTTTATCTGATGTCCTTTTTCTGTTCCAGAATCCCACCCAGGATACCTCATTGCATTTACTTGTCGTGTGTCCTTGGGCTCCTCCTGGCTGTGACCATTTCCCAGACTTTCCTTGTTTGTGATGACCTTGACAGTTTTAAGGATTACTGGTTAGGTATTTTGTAGAATGTCCTGCAATTGGGTTTTTCTGATATTCTTCTCATGATTAGACAGAAGTTATGGGTTTTTAAGAGAAGACCACAGAGGTGAAGTACCATTCTCATCACATCATATCCAGGGTACATACTATCAGCATGACTTATCACTGTTGATATTGACCTTGATCACCTAGACAAGATCACCCATGTCTGTTAGGTCTCTCCGCTGTAAAGTTACTCTTTTTACCTCTTTCCATATGGAACTCTATGAAAGGAAGTCACTATGTGTAGCCTACACTTAAGAGTGGGGGGTTACGCTCCACCTGCTTGAGGACAGTGTCTCTCCATAAATTACTGAGAATTCTTCTCAGCACCGTTTCCATAACCAACTCCTACTTCCCTTTTTGGCTTCATCCATTCCTCTCTCCCCCACTCCAGCCTCATCACACTGCAGATCAGTACATGCAGGTCCTGGATGGTACCATTCCTTCTCTCATCTCTGTTCTCACTATTGCTGGACATCCCTTGTCTCTCTCCCTTGCATGTTCAATCCCCCTTTAACCTTCAGAACTGCTTGCTCAAGTACCCTGGCCCCTAGGAAGTCTTACCAGAACCCGGTCTGCATTAGGGAACTTCTCTCCCAGTCCCAAAATACCCTATGCACATCCCCATCTTGGCATTCATTCTTCTTTATTGTTCATTCTTAACAATCTCCCCTGTTAGACTGAGCGTTCAAGAGCAGGGGCTGCCTTTTTACTTGCCTTCCTATCCCCTGTACCTGTGCAGTGCATACATCAGACACACAGTCAGTGTTTTTTTTTAATGAATGAATGAACTAAAAAACTTTCAGAATCCCAGATATGAGATTTCTCCTTTGAATTTCCAGTCCTTTTGTCTTGTCAACAATCATTGTATTCTGCCTTGAATTACGGTTACTTGGGTACTTATCTTATTCATTTTAATAGCTCCAGTGGTCTTCAAGGGCTGGGATCGTGTTTTGTTTCTCATGTAGCTTCGTGATATTTTTCACCGGCTTTGTCTTTCCTGTTGTTTCTAGGACAGTGTCTTGCACAAAATGGGTGTTTAATAAATATTTGTTGAATGAGTGAATGAGTTAATGAACAAATACATGAAGTTGCCTGCAAATGTAATTCACAAGAATGAATTACACAAGGAAAGGAAGGATAATGGACTGGAAAAATAAATGGTAGGATTTTCAAACTAAATGAAGTTAACTCGCAATACCTCCTAGCATATTATTTCCAACATTTTATCATGTGCAAATAAATATTGTTGCATTTTTATTTGAGCAGAGAAATTTTAAAACATGACTTTTTTCTGAATGAAAAAGCCTCTTTGCTCTTTAACAATAGAAGGGAGAGTCCAGGACCTTCCCCCAAAAGATACACCATATTACTCTTGAAAATAGCTAACTGGTTCCTTCCTTTCCTTTAAAAACCAAAAGAGCCCAAATCCAATATTTTTAAATAACACTTTTCTCTATCATAAAATGTAATTTTTCTAAGTGTCCACTGCTGGGGAGAAGCGAACAGAGACCCGTTGTTCTGGAAAGAAAAATTCCTTACAGCACGATATACTACCAGCATCACCAACACCAAATTCAATTGTTGCAGAAGGACCTCACTCAGAGGAAGGTGAATTAGGAGAGAATTTAGTCCCTCTTTTTCTCTACATAAAAAGTAAATTTTATGAAGGCTATTTCTCAGTTAGTATTTGATTAGAACAACCTGTAGAGGGAGTCCTTGCATCAAGAGTCATAGGGGTTTGAACATTACTGAGGGGAAAAAATATTTTCAATTAAAATGACAACTTTCTGGAGTAAAGGAGAATGTCCATTGTGTTGCAAAATTATTATCTTCAACTGGGGGACAACTGGCATTACAATGCTAAAGTGCTTTAAGGGTTGCCGAATGTATATGAATACATTACATAAATGAATATTCACTGAAATAAAAACTCATGAAATCTTTGAAAAGAGGTAAATATTATTGTAAAGAAGAATGGCTGTGAAGCTTTGGATGCAAACAGACTTAATTATGATTTACTTATCAGTGGAGGTATAGTGGTTAAGAGAATAGGCTTTGAAACCAGAGTGCCTGGAAATTTGAACCCTGACTCTGCCTCTGACCCGGTAAGTAACCATAGTTACCACTGGGTAACCACAGTCAACTAACTTACTGGACCTTTTTGAGCCTTGTTTCCCCATCAATAAAATGGGAATAATAATAGTACCTATTTAAAAGAGTTGTGAGGATTAAGTAAGCACTTTAAAGTACTTTTACAATTAAAACACAAAGTTCAAATCCATTGTAGATTTCGTCTAGTTCTTTTCAAAGATCAGCAGTTGCACAGTTGAAAATATTTCATAATTGGAAATACATATTCTGTTCTTTTTAGTAACTTCTCATGAGCCAACGCTTAGCTGAATTCATGCACGTGTTCCGCTTCTCTTCCGTTGTTGCCGGTTTGCTCTCCCCTCTTGAGGTATCCACTATTCTGCAAGGGACTGAGTGAAACGACACGCCCAGCCCCAGATGCTCAGTCCTTGGGACATTTGTCCAGTATTCGGATGCCAAAAAATGCAGAAGTAAACAACTCTTTTCTGAGTCTGAAATCTAAGTTAAAAAAATTAAAAAAACCTTTGCTTCCGTTTTCATTGCTCATCCAAGGGATTAGGCAGGGGGTAAAACAAATCCTCTCTGCTGGGGTCGAGTCGGTGTTGTTGGGCTGGAGCCCACTGCCAGCCAACTACTCTTCCCACAGGCAAGGCCAGATCCTTGGTGTTGCTCTAAAGCGCCTGCGATTTCAGTACCAGCACGGCACGCCTCCAAATTTCTTAAAATACCGGCAACTATGAAGATATTCACAACTTTTGGAAGCCCTACGCCAGCAGGTCAGGTAAGCCTGTCATCCAGAGCTCAGGGAACTCTTCCAAGTGCTTCCGGTGAGCAGGGAGAAGAGCCTCCACAGCTGTTAAAAAGCATCCTCCACGGTGTCAGGCAAGTGAGGAATGAAACTCCACGGCCCCGCCAACCTGAACGCCAGCCATCAGGGCACCACTGGACGGTCGCGTCTCGGGTTTTAAATGGATGGGAATGCGCCGTGTCAGCCTAGCGCGGATGGCTGAGGATAGGGTTTGCAGAGGGAGCAATGACAGTAGCGGAAAGGGAGAAGTGGAGGAATATGCGCCTTCATTTAGCCCCGGGGTACAAATGGGAGTTATCACCATCATCATCTGCGCTCAGTCAAGCCCTGTGAAGTCCGTTCACCCCACTTCCCAACATTCTTGCCTCGTCCGGCCAGAGGCAGAAGCGAGGGACGTCCCAGAGGCGCCTATGAGCGCCCTTCTCCGCATCTCCCTCCACCACGTGCGCCTTTCGTGCGTGCTCCCACGCGGCGCACAGCGGCGTGGACGCGGCCTCCGGGCTACCGCGCCGCCCCACCCCCGCGCGTCTCCCCAGCGCCGCCCAGTGGCGGCCGACTGGGCCGAGCGCCTCCTCGTTCGCAGCGCACTTGCGCCGGCCCTTCCCGCTCTTCCTCTCCCGCTGTATTTAACCCTCTGACTGTTGGCCTCGCTCGGCGGGCTGGTATCTCCTACTTTGCCAGTCTTGCGTCTCTGCTCTCCCCTCTTCCTCCTGCTCTCCGCCCCCCACCCCTTGCCCTGCTCTCGCCGGTTCTTCCACTCCCTCCTCCTCTTCCTCCTCACGCTCACTCGCATCAGAGCCGGGAGGCTACACGCCCAGCTGTCTACGCGGGAACGGCTCCGGTTGAGAGACAACTTAACGGCTGCAGGCTGGGTAGGTGCGGCAGGAGTTTCAGCTGCGAGAGCCACCAGCCAGGAGGTCCGGAGTAGTATGGCCCGGAGAAGCGCCTTCCCTGCCGCCGCGCTCCGAGTCTGGAGCATCCTCCCGTGCCTGCTCGTGCTGCGGGCGGAGGTCGGGCAGCCGCGGGAGGAAAGCCTGTACCTGTGGATCGATGCTCACCAGGCGAGAGTGCTCATAGGTAAGGTTTCGCGCCTAACACGGGAGCTTCTGCTTCTTCCCCTGCCTGGGTCTTCGCTCTCTGTCCAGCTTTTCCATTAAAGGAGGAGAGATGCATACATTTAGTATGTTTCCAAAGCTTAATTTCCAAGGAAGATTGGTCTCCCCCTTTTAATTAGCTATTTTCCATCTAAAAGCGGTAGAAACTTCTCTCTCAAGAGACTTAAGCTGATCTAGTGTTCTGATCATGCTGTTGCTAGTTTCTACAATCCTACGTTTTTAGGTGGACCCAGCATTTGCTAGCACCAGTTAACTCCACGTCCAGTCCTTTTTCCTGAAAGCATGCGTCTTTGGCATCATTTTTATCACCCACAGGAATATCAATTGGTACGAAGGCAGGTGCCTTGTGAAAAGAAATGACCCATTACTAATTCTTTGGTGTTCTTTTTGCGTGAAAGTTCTTATTTGGATGCTTTTAAGTCCAGCTAGTTTGATAGTTTTATTTGTTTTTTTAAAACCAGGATTTGAAGAAGATATCTTGATTGTTTCAGAGGGGAAAATGGCCCCTTTTACACATGATTTCAGAAGAGCACAACAGAGAATGCCAGCCATTCCTGTCAATATCCATTCCATGAATTTCACTTGGCAAGCTGAAGGGCAGGTGAGTTATGTTAACCAGAAAGGTTGAGGAAAATTACCCTTTAATATTTACAGCACCTGATGGCAGGTAGAAATAATACTATATAGTGTGTAGTCGGCTACATGTTTTTTACAGTTTTTAAGAGTGATTTCTCATCTGATCTCCAAAGCATATAAAGAGTTAACTCTCATTTATTTAAACATGTCACAAAAATTAAAGATTCCCAAAAGAAAGGGGTAGGCAAAGTGCCTAAGGTCACTATTTTGATAAGTCTCAATGTCTTCAGGCTGCTGGAAATATAATGACCTCAAATACCAACATTACTTTTTTTTCTGTGTTCACTGACATTGAAATTTAACATAATATTTAAGACTTTTTTCTGTAGTATATACCAACCACCTGTGACATTGTTTACACTTCACAACAAATTTTAAAGTCGATAAGTATTTTTGACATTGTGCCTTTGAAAAAAATTGGTACGTTGAGTGTTATTCACTGGAATGATGTGAACACTATATATTTCTGACAAGAATTCACAGACTCAAAAAGTGTCATATAAGAATGTTTGTAACATATTGCAAGCTACTGTTTTTTTAAATACTTTCATATGGAAAAAAAAACTACACTATATTTTTATGAAGTGTTCCTTTTATTTCTTAACACATTAGCATCTTTTGTATGTTACCTTTTGTAGAGGTTCAGTATTACATAAATGACCTCTAATTTGGGAAAGAAAGGGAGAATAAACATTATGTGAGTTTAGTTTCTTTTGTGCAGTTGGAGAATTTACTGTAGAGGCCAAATGGTAAGTAAGAAATTCTTTTGCTCGTTAGTTGGTAAAATGTGTCTACTTATGAAAATCATTGTAATTATAATTAAAGTCACATTTTCAGGTCTTTTTATTCTAAAACTGTTTAAATGGATATCTTCATAAAGAATGTGATCCAGAAAACACTTTATAAAAATTAGCTATTTTGAATTGAGACACCACTAGCGTTCCCTCTAATTACCTGTTGTAGTATGGGCGTGGCCATTTTAGCTGCCTTTTTTCCTTCAGGTCTGTTCTCTCATTTTTCCTTTCTAAAACAGATCAAATCTAGACCCTTCAACACTTCCATTGTCATAAAGGAATAGATGTTTTTGATCCACCAAAGTTCCTAACAGGAAGGTCATCTATTCTAATACCCCCATTCTGCAGATAAGTTCACTGAGGCTCCTATTGCTCTATAGGGAGAGTATTCCTCTTTTTTTTTTTTTTTCCTACAGTTTCCTCTTCATAGATACTTTATGGACAACTAATTTTGAAATATTATGAAATCAGTAATAAATCAGTGAATGACCTTTTATTATCTCCTTTTCTTTTTCACCTGAATCTATTGTGTTTGACCGCTTGTCAACTGGGATCAATATTTTTAAAAAGAACATTTTCTTTACTTATAAAGAAAATGGATTTGTAAGAACCATTAGAAGGTAGTTTGACTTGCACCCCTCCCTAGCTGAAAGGGTTCAGTAACTGCACTTGAAGTAGAAAATGTCAATAGCTCTGATTGATTGATCAATTTATTTTTCCTATGAGTTTGTCTTCTGAAGAATGGAATTTGAAGCAAAGGCTTAAGTTCCATGCTGTCTCCCCTTTGCAAACGTTGGCATATTGTTGAGTACAAAATGGATTGCATATCAAACAATCTCAGGACTATTTCTTGTAGGGGATTAGAGAAGATGGTAGAACTGGCATGGAGATGAAGCTTCTAGAATCTTTCCCTCTCTTGTTTAGGTGTTGATTACCCATGTGGATTATGCAGGCCAATATTAGCACCTCAGTTATCTTACTCTCTATGTCCAGTCTGCTCCAGATAGGTTACCACAGGTAACTGTGTGAAATCTGGTATGTTTTTTTTTGGAGCAGTGTGGGGTACTGGGAAGGGGGAAAGGATCTACACAATGCCAAACAGCAAGATGTTTTAAAATATTATTTAAATTTGACTAATGCCAATAAAGTTCTGTGATTCCAGCACCATAATTTTTGAAATGCATGGAAATTTTGAATATGGGAAAAATGACTTCAATACCAATTAAGTATTTTGAAAGGCATCTTTGGCTAAAGCCAAACCACATCAAAATATCTACATGGAAAATGAAAAGTTCAGTCCATTATCTAGTTATTTCATTCAAAAGAATATCAAACATTTAGGGATTTCAACACAAGCAAAATACATAGCTGATTAATGAAATTTTAAACTTAATATTTAAGTGTTTTGGAAACATGTGGAAAAAGTTAAAATAACTTTAGGATTGAAGATCTAGCAGAGGCAGTAGGTGTTATCTACTTCCAATAAAGTATTGTCCAGTAACCCAAGGGGTTCTTGGAGCCATTTAAAATAACTTTCATGTTCTACTTCAAACAAATGCAAATAAAAAGTACAGTGAGAATCATTTCCTCACATCACATTGGTCAAGTTTTTTAAAAGTGTTTTTAGTATGTGGAGAATTATGCATACTTATTTGTAGCTGATGCGTATGTTAGCCTTTCTGCAGGGCAGTTTGACTTTGATGGCAAAAGGCTTGACATAGATCCTTTGACTAGGAAATTTTACTTCCAGAGATTCCTCCTAAGGAAATAATCATGGATATGAATAAAGTTTTTGGTGCAAGTCTGTTCCTGGTCATGCTATTTATAAAAGTGAAAAACGGCAGAACCTAGAGGTCCATGATAGTGGCAAGAAGCATTAATAAGAATATTCTAGACATCTACTCAATGCTATGGAAGGATGTTCATGACAAATTAAGTCAATCATCTATAACAGTATATTCTGTTTGGTTCCATTACAGAATATGTGGGGAGGCGTAGGAAAACATGTCTGATAAAGGTCTAATCCTCCAAGGTGTTCACATTAGTTATATCTACATGTATTATGTTTTGGTTTTTCCACAGTGAATGTGTATTGATTTGTAATTTTAAAAATTATTTTACATTAAACATGTGTAAAGAGTTGTACTTTAGAGTTTAAAATTGTACGATGTTCTGTATTGTAAGTAGTTTATTTCATTTATTATCCAGTATCATTTATCCACTACATATCACTCACAAAATGGTAAAAGAATTTGATTTCATGGCCAATTGTAACCTATGTAGCACAAATTTGCTAATGTTTACCTTATTCTTACCTACCAGTTTCTTGTGAAATCTTCAAAAATCTGCTTTGCAAAGCTTTCCTGCCTGAAATCCAATTCCCTGGCCTCTTCCTCTCCCTGTAATCCTCATTTTCCATGGAAAACCCTGTCTCCACTTTATCTGCAATTTAAAATATTCATTTTCTGACATGCTCCTTCTCAAGGCTTTTTTTTTTTTTTTTTGGCTGCACTGTGTCTTCGATGTGGCTGGTGGATTCTTCTTTGTTGTGGCGTGTGGGCTTCTCTAGGTGTGGCACATCACAAGCCTTTTAGATTAGAGAAGAATTTCTACTACAGAGGCTTAGGCTTAAAGGATTTTTGGTAATTAAAGTGAAAATACTCTTTATTACTGTACATAACTTATAATAGTTGATATTTTTCAATGAGGAATTCCTTATTCTAGTTTTTCCCTAAATTTGAGACAAACAACAAGGACCTACTGTATAGCACAGGGAACTATATTCAATATCTTGTAATAACCTATAATGGAAAAGAATCTGAAAAAGAATCTATATATCTGAACCACTTTGCTGTACACCTAAAACTAACAGTATATTTTTTTTCTAAGTGTGCACTACAGTATTTTATTTTATTTTTAACAGCTTTATTGGAGTATAATTGCTTTACAATGGTGTGTTAGTTTCTGCTTTATAACAAAGTAAATCAGCTATACATATACATATATGCCCATATATCCCCGTATCTCCTCCCTCTTGCATCTCCCTCCCATCCTCCCTATCCCACCCCTCTAGGTGGTCACAGAGCACTGAGCTGATTTCCCTGTGCTATGCAGCTGCTTCCCACTAGCTATCTGTTTTACATTTGGTAGTGTATATATGTCCATGCCACTCTCTCACTTCATCCCAGCTTACCCTTCCCCCTGCCCGTGTCCTCAAGTCCATTCTCTATGTCTGCGTCTTTATTCCTGTCCTGCCCCAGGTTCCTCAGAACCTTTTTTTTTTTTTTTTTAGATTCCATATATATGTGTTAGCATATGGTATTTGTTTTTCTCTTTCAGACTTACTTCACTCTGTATGACAGACCCTAGGTCCATCCACCTCACTACAAATAACTCAGTTTCGTTTCTTTTTATAGCTGAGTAATATTCATTGTATATATGTGCCACATCTTCTTTATCCATTTATCTGTCGATGGACACTTAGGTTGCTTCCATGTCCTGGCTATTGTAAATAGAGCTGCAATGAACATTGTGGTACATGACTCTTTTTGAATTATGGTTTTCTCAGGCTAAATGCCCAGTAGTGAGATTGCTGGGTCGTATGGTAGTTCTATTTTTAGTTTTTTTAAGGAACCTCCATACTGTTCTCCATAGCGGCTGTATCAATTTACATTCCCACCAACAGTGCAGAAGGGTTCCCTTTTCTCCACACCCAATCCAGCATTTGTCGTTTGTAGATTTTTTGATGATGGCCATTCTGACTGGTGTGAGGTGATACCTCATTGTAGTTTTGATTTCCATTTCTCTAATGATTAGTGATGTTGAGCATCCTTTCATGTGTTTGTTGGCAATCTGTATATCTTCTTTGGAGAACTGTCTATTTAGGTCTTCTGCCCATTTTTGATTGGGTTGTTGGTATTTTTGATATTGAGCTGCATGAGCTGCTTGTAAATTTTGGAGATTAATCCTTTGTCAGTTGCTTCATTTGCAAATAGTTTCGCCCATTCTGAAGGTTGTCTTTTCGTCTCGTTTATGGTTTCCTTTGCTGTGCAAAAGCTTTTAAGTTTCATTAGGTCCCATTTGTTTATTTTTGTTTTTATTTCCATTGCTCTAGGAGGTGGGTCAAAAAGGATCTTGCTGTGGTTTATGTCACAGTGTTCTGCCTATGTTTTCCTCTAAGAGTTTTAAAGTGTCTGGCCTTATAGTTAGGTCTTTAATGCATTTTAAGTTTATTTTTGTGTATGGTGTTAGGGAGTGTTCTAATTTCATTCTTTTATAGGTAGCTGTCCAGTTTTCCCAGCACCACTTATTGAAGAAGGCTGTCTTTTCTCCATTGTATATTCTTGCCTCCTCCCATATGTGCATGGGTTTATCTCTGGCCTTTCTATCCTGTTCCATTGACCTATATTTCTGTTATTGTGCCAGTACCATACTGTCTTGATTACTGTAGCTTTGTAGTATACTATGAAGTCTGGGAGCCTGATTCCTCCAGCTCTGATTTTCTTTCTCAAGGTTGCTTTGGCTATTCAGGGTCTTTTGTGTTTCCATACAAATTGTGCAATTTTTTGTTCTAGTTCTGTGAAAAATGCCATTGCTAGTTTGATAGGGATTGCATTGAATCTGTAGATTGCTTTGGGTAGTATAGTCATTTTCACAATGTTGATTCTTCCAATCCAAGAACATGGTATATCTCTTCATCTGTTTGTATTATCTTTAATTTCTTTCATCAGTGTCTTATAGTTTTCTGCATACAGGTCTTTTGTCTCCTTAGGTAGGTTTATTCCTAGGTATTTTATTCTTTTGGTTGCAATGGTAAATGGGAATGTTTCCTTAATTTCTCTTTCAGATTTTTCATCATTAGTGTATAGGAATGCAAGAGATTTCTGTGCATTAATTTTGTATCCTGCTACTTTACCAAATTCATTGATTAGCTCTAGTAGTTTTCTGGTAGCATCTTTAGGATTCTCTATGTATAGTATCATGTCATCTGCAAACAGTGACAGCTTTACTTCTTCTTTTCCAATTTGGATTCCTTTTATTTCTTTTTCTTCTCCGATTGCTGTGACTAAAACTTCCAAAACTTTGTTAAATACTAGTGGTGAGAGTGGGCAACCTTGTCTTGTTCCTGATCTTAGTGGAAATGGTTTCATTTTTTCACCATTAAGAACAATGTTGGCTGTGGGTTTGTCACATATGGCCTTTATTATGTTGAGGTAAGTTCCCTCTATGCCTACTTTCTGGAGGGTTTTTATCATAAATGGGTATTAAATTTTGTCGAAAGCTTTTTCTGCATCTATTGAGATGATCATATTGTTTTTATCTGTGTTTGTTAATATGGTGTATCACATTGATTTGCGTATATTGAAGAATCCTTGCATTCCTGGGATAAACCCCACTTGATCATGGTGTATGATCCTTTTAATGTGCTGTTGGATTCTGTTTGCTAGTATTCTGTTGAGGATTTTTGCATCTATGTTCATCAGTGATATTGGCCTGTAGTTTTCTTTCTTTGTGACAGCTTTGTCCGGTTTTGGTATCAGAGTGATTGTGGCCTCGTAGAATGAGTTTGGGAGTGTTCCTCCCTCTGCTATATTCTGGAAGAGTTTGAGAAGGATAGGTGTTAGCTCTTCTCTAAATGTTTGATAGAATTCGCCTGTGAAGCCATCTGGTCCTGGGCGATTGTTTGTTGGAAGATTTTTAATCACAGTCTCAATTTCAGTGCTTGTGATTGATCTGTTTATATTTTCTATTTCTCTCTGGTTCAGTCTCAGAAGATTTTGCTTTTCTAAGAATTTGTCAATTTCTTCCAGGTTGTCCATTTTATTGGCATAGAGTTGCTTGTGGTAATCTCTCATGATCCTTTGTATTTCTGCAGTGTCAGTTGTTACCTCTCCTTTTTCATTTCTAATTGTATTGATTTGAGTCTTCTTCCTTCTTTTCTTGATGAGTGTGGCTAATGGTTTATCAATTTTGTTTATCTTCTCAAAGAACCAGCTTTTAGTGTTATTGACCTTTGCTATTGTTTCCTTCATTTCTTTTTCATTTATTTCTGATCTGATCTTTATGATTTCTTTCCTTCTGCTAACTTTGGGGTTTTTTTGGTTCTTCTTTCTGTAATTGCTTTAGGTGTAACATTAGGTTGTTTATTTGAGATGTTTCTTGTTTCTTGAAGTAGGATTGTATTGCTATAAACTTCCTTCTTACAACTGCTTTTGCTGCTTCCCATAGGTTTTGGGTCATCGTGTTTTCATTGTCATTTGTTTCTAGGTATTTTTTGATTTCCTCTTTGATTTCTTCAGTGATCTCTTGGTTATTTAGTAGTGTATTGTTTAGCCTCCATGTGTTTGAATTTTTTACAGATTTTTTTCCTGTAATTGATATCTAGTCTCATAGTGTTGTGGTCGGAAAAGATACTTGATACGATTTCAATATTCTTACATATACCAAGGCTTGATTTGTGACCCAAGATGTTATCTATCTTAGAGACTGTTGCATGAGCGCTTGAGAAGAAAGTGTATTCTGTTGTTTTTCGATGGAATGTCCTATAAATGTCAATTAAGTCCATCTTGTTTAATGTATCATTTAAAGCTTGTGTTTCCTTATTTATTTTCATTTTGGATGATCTGTCCATTGGTGAACGTGGGGTGTTAAAGTCCCCTACTATGATTGTGTTACTGTTGATTACCCCTTTTATCGCTGTTAGCATTTGCCTTATGTATTGAGGTGCTCCTATGTTGGGTGCATAAATATTTACAGTTGTTATATCTTCTTCTTGGATTGATCCCTTGATCATTATGTAGTGTCCTTCTTTGTCTCTTGTAATAGTCTTTATTTTAAAGTCTATTTTGTCTGATATGGGAATTGCTATTCCAGCATTCTTTTGATTTCCATTTGCATGGAATATCTTTTTCCATCCCCTCACTTTCAGTCTGTATGTGTCCCTAGGTCTGAAGTGGGTCTCTTGTAGGCATCATATATACAGGTCTTGTTTTTGTATCCATTCAGCCAGGCTGTGTCTTTTGGTTGGAGCATTTAATCCATTTACATTTAAGGTAATTATTGATATGGATGTTCCTATTACCATTTTCTTAATTGTTTTGGGTTTGTTATTGTAGGTCTTTTCCTTCTCTTGTGTTTCCTGCCTCGAGAAGTTCCTTTAGCATTTTTGAAAGCTGGTTTGGTGGTGCTGAATTCTCTTAGCTTTAGCTTGTCTGTAAAGGTTTTAATTTCTCCGTCAAATCTGAATGAGACCCTTGCTGGGTAGAGTAATCTTGGTTGTAGGTTTTTCCCTTTCATCACTTTAAATATGTCCTGCCACTCCCTTCTGGCTTGCAGAGTTTCTGCCAAAAGATCAGCTGTTAACCTTATGGGGGATTCCCTTGTGTGTTATTTGTTGTTTATCCCTTGCTGCTTTTAATATTTTTTCTTTGTATTTAATTTTTGATAGTTTGATTAATATGTGTCTTGGTGTGGTTCTCCTTGGATTTATCCTGTATGGGACTCTCTGCGCTTCCTGGACTTGATTAACTATTTCCTTTCCCATATTAGGAAAGATTTCAACTATAAGCTCTTCAAATATTTCCTCAGTCCCTTTCTTTTTCTCTTCTTCTTCTGGGACCCCTATAATTTGAATGTTGGTGCATTTAATGTTGTCCCAGAGGTCTCTGAGACTGTCCTCAATTCTTTTCATTCTTTTTTCTTTATTCTGCTCTGTGGTAGTTATTTCCATTATTTTGTCTTCCAGGTCACTTATCCGTTCTTCTGCCTCAGTTATTCTGCTATTGATCCCTTCTAGAGAATTCCTAATTTCATTTATTGTGCTGTTCATCATTGTTTGTTTGCTCTTTAGTTCTTCTAGGTCCTTGTTACATGTTTCTTGTATTTTCTCCATTCTATTTCCAAGATTTTGGATCATCTTTACTATCATTACTCTGAATTCTTTTTCAGGTAGACTGCCTATTTCCTCTTCATTTGTTTGGTCTGGTGGGTTTTTGCCTTGCTCCTTCATCTGCCGTGTGTTTCTCTGTCTTCTCATTTTGCTTAACTTACTGTGTTTGGGGTCTCCTTTTTGCCGGCTGCAGGTTCGTAGTTCCCATTTTTTTTGGTGTCTGCCTCCAGTGGCTAAGGTTGGTTCAGTGGGTTGTGTAGGCTTCCTGGTGGAGGGGACTGGTGCCTGTGTTCTGGTGGAGGAGGCTGGATCTTGTCTTTCTGGTGGGCAGGGCCACGTCTGGTGGTGTGTTTTGGGGTGTCTGTGACCTTATTATGATTTTAGGCAACCTCTCTGCTAATGGGTAGGGTTGTGTTCCTGTCTTGCTATTTGTTTGTCATAGGGTGTCCAGTACTGTAGCTTGCTGGTTGTTGAGTGGAGCTGGTTCTTAACGTTGAGATGGAGATATCTGGGAGAGCTTTTGCCATTTGATATGTGGAGCCGGGAGGTCTCTGGTGGACCAGTGTCCTGAACTCGGCTCTCCCACCTCAGAGGCACAGGCGTGACACCCGGCCAGAGCACCAAGACCCTGTCAGCCACACGGCTCAGAAGAAAAGGGAGTAAAAAGAAAGAAAGAAAGAAAGAAAGAAAAGAAAGTTATTAAAATAAAACACTAAAAATTATTAAAAATTAAAAAGTAATTAAAAAAAGAAAGAAAGGAAGAAGAGAGCAACCAAACCAACAAAAAATCCACCAATGATAACAAGTGCTAAAAACTATACTAAAAAAAAACCCAAAAACGACAGACAGAACCCTAGGACAAATGGTAAAATCAAAGCTATACAGACAAAATCACACCAAGGAGCATACACAAAAGTATGCTCTTTTGTGAGCATACTCACAAAAAGAGAAAAGGAAAAATATATATATATCTATATGTAAAAAAAAAAAAAATAGAAGAGCAACCAAATCAATAAACTAATCTACCAATGATAATAAACTCAAATACTAAAGTAAGATAAACATAAAACCAGAAACAAATTAGATGCAGAAAGCAAACCCCAAGTCTACAGTTGCTCCCAAAGTCTACCGCCTCAATTTTGGGATGATTCGTTGTCTATTTAGGTATTCCAGAGATGCAGCGTACATCAAGTTGATTGTGGAGAATTAATCTGCTGCTCCTGAGGCTGCTGAGAGAGATTTCCCTTTTTCTTCTTTGTTCGCACAGCTCCTGGGGTTCAGCTTTGGATTTGGCCTTGCCTCTGCGTGTAGGTCACCTGAGGGTGTCTGTTGTTCACTCAGGCAGGATGGGGTTAAAGGAGCAGCTGATTAGGGGGCTCTGGCTCACTCAGGCCGGGGGGAGGGAGGGGAACGGATGCAGGGCGAGCCTGCAGTGGCAGAGGCCGGAGTGACATTGCACCATCCTGAGGCACGCCATGCGTTCTCCCGGGGAAGTTGTCCCTGGGTCACGGGACCCTGGCAGTGGCAGGCTGCACAGGTTCCCGGTAGGGGCAGTGTGGATAGTGACCTGTGCTCGCACACAGGCTTCGTGGTGGCTGCAGCAGCAG
This sequence comes from Eschrichtius robustus, assembly GCF_028021215.1. Classification (NCBI taxonomy): domain Eukaryota; kingdom Metazoa; phylum Chordata; class Mammalia; order Artiodactyla; family Eschrichtiidae; genus Eschrichtius; species Eschrichtius robustus. Next base: position 54,283,781 of record NC_090836.1, on the reverse strand, counting down.
CCTTAGCGTTTCATGCCCGTCTCTGGTATCCACGCTGATAGCCGCGGCTGGTGCCCGTCTCTGGAGCTCGTTTAGGTGGTGCTCTGAATTACCTCTCCTCGCACACCCTGAAACAATGGTCTCTTGCCTCTTAGGCAGGTCCAGACCTTTTCCCGGACTCCCTTCCGGCTAGCTGTAGCGCACTAGTCCCCTCAGGCTGTGTTCACACCGCCAACCCCACTCCTCTCCCTGGGATCTGACCTCCGAAGCCCGAGCCTCAGCTCCCAGCCCCCGCCCGCCCGGCGGGTGAGCAGACAAGCCTCTCGGGCTGGTGAGTGCTGGTCGGCACTGATCCTCTGTGCGGGAATCTCTCCGCTTTGCCCTCCACACCCCTGTGGCTACGCTCTCCTCCGTGGCTCCCCACTCCGCCCCCCGCAGTCTCCGCCCGCGAAGGGGCTTCCTAGTGTGTGGAAACCTTTCCTCCTTCACAGCTCCCTCCCACTGGTGCAGGTCCATCCCTATTCTTTTGTCTGTTTTTTCTTTTTTCTTTTGCCCTACCCAGGTACATGGGGAGTTTCTTGCCTTTTGGGAGGTCTGAGGTCTTCTGCCAGCGTTCAGTAGGTGTTCTGTAGGAGTTGTTCCACATGTAGATGTATTTCTGATGTATCTGTGGGGTGGAAGGTGATCTCCACATCCTACTCCTCCACCATGTTGAAGGTCTTCCCACAATATTGTAAATAAACTACACTTCAGATTTTTAAAAAAGCTGAATTTGGGTGCTACTGACTGGAGTCATTCACAAAGAAACAACTATCCAGGCAAAGTTCTCAGGCTTTCCTTATACTTGATTTTGTATTATTATCGTTGTTCTTTCTTTTTTTTTTCATCTGTATTGGAGTATAATTGCTTTACGATGGTTATTCTTGTTATTTCTGGCAGTTTTCAATAATTCAAGAAGTTTTCTTTAATTGATAGGTAGCTAGTAAAGTTTATGAACACATTTAAATTAACCTTACATGTTGGAAAATATTTCACTTTCTACACTGTATCTTGAGTATGTCTAATATTTTCTATTTTCAGTGATCACACATTGAACAAAGGAGCATGTTTCTGCAGTTTAACCCAATAAAGTCAATTGTCCACAGTATACATGTGTGTATCTGTATCCAAATTCAGCTTTAAAATGAGGAAAGTACCACTGGAAAAAAAAAGTTAGAAACAGGCCATTTTGCTGACAACTGACTCACAGTTTTGCTAATTTTTAAAAAAATAGAATCATTCTACTGACATGTATGTGTAAGATCAACTGGATAATCTAGTTTCATCATTCAAATACCCCTAAAGCTCCAGATAGCTTGTTTTTGCAACGTTGTGTTTGATATGATGTAACACTGGCCCCCTTAAACTAGCTGCAGTTCGAGGTCTCAAATATCCCCTTGGACTGGTTGAGTTAAGGAGACCTGTATTGAAATGGTTTTTTCCTTCCTTTCTCCCCTTGACAAAAATCAAAGAAAAACAATTGAGAGTGAATTTTCATTCAAGTACTTCCTCTCCCTCTTCAAAAGAACAGCCAAATGCCCTTAAACATCTCCTCCCAACTCTGAAGTTATGGTAACACTTATTATTTAAATCCCTTAATGTGTACTGTCCACATTTTTTCCTAATGGAGTTATGATTGTGTTGGTAGTTACAGCCGAGTAGTTGCATACCTTTGTACTCCTGGGGTTTGCCGTCATACCTTTGCGGTGGTTTTATGTCATGAAATGGAGGAAATGCCTCATTTTTTGACCCCTGTTCCATGGTTTCAAAGTGGGAATGTGAATATGTTTACATACTGTGAGCATGATTTTTTTAAAAGAAGGTACTTATATCAAAAGCACAGCTTTAACAAACCTCCCTTTTTTTAAAATATTTGATGCATTTTATTCCACTCGAATAAATCCATTTTCTACAAAAAAAAAAAAACAACACAGCTTTAAACCTTTAGTGTTTAAATTCTGCTATGCTGTAGTATTTTGCATTGTGGTGTTGTGGACATGCCACAAGGGAATCAAAGAGTAATTCTGCAGAGGGCCCATTTCATTTAGCAAAGCAGGCATGTGCCAGCCATCTGTCGTATCTGCTGATAGAAAACAGCAGTAAGTTTCTCAAACTTTTGCAAGGGAAAAAAAAAAAAAAAGGCTTTATAGCTTAGAGGAGATGAGTTACAAGGTACCTTGTAAGCCACATCTGGTTCTAGAGCGATTTACATGGTATAAATGTAAACTGTGCTTTGTCTTCCTTACACAGTGGTGTAAGGCACGTAAACAAACCCTTTGCCGTTATCCTCTGTCTTTATTCCTGACTTTTAAATGCTTGCACCAGTAGAAATCTTTTAAATCGTTGTGGTGAAGTGGAAAGGAATGATGTTCAATAAAGCATTTTGTTTTGGATTAAGGTCATTTAACTTAAATGTCCCAAATGAATAGGATGGGTGTCGTGAGGAAAAAACTTTGGGGCTTGAGAGTATAGTGAAAATGCTTTTCATCCTTCAGCCGGATCTCTGGAAGAGGTATTGTCAGATCAGGGCTTCTTTTGCTGCAGTTTTTTAGCCAGCTTTCTCCATTTGCCAACCTGGGATGAACTTGGTTACATTCCCCTGAACCTTAGTGGATGGGGAGTTGTTCTCCCATGCAGGAGAACATGTTCTCTGCCTTCAGCACACAGTCAGTCAACAAACACAGACACTCAGTCAGTCACAGGAGCATACAAGGAGGAGTAAACATGGTCCCTGCCCTCAGGTAGCTCATAGTCTAGGAAACAGATAGCCATCACACTCAGGCAAATGAGGTTAGAAAGTCTAGGACTGACAGAGAACACAAAGAAGGCCACACTTTTCCCTGTCTGGAGGAGGAAGGGAGCCAGGAGCCGAGCATGTGATGTCCGAATTCATTCCTGCAGAATGAGTAAGCTTTCATCAGACCAGCAAGAGAGGAAAATGCCTTCCAAGTGAAGAGTTCAGCATGTTCAAGTGCATGGAGGTCTTAAAGGGAAGGCATGTTCTAGGTGATCACGATGGACCTTGTATCTCATCTGCGAAGTAAGGGAAATTCAGTGAAAGGGATGTCAAGGTCAAACAATGGAGAAGGGTTTTGGGGGAGGAGAAGAAGGTAGAAACAATTCAAGGAGGTTTCTGTCTTCTCTGCTGTGAAGAGAATGGACTCAACATTTTGCAGCTTTGTCCCAGGGAAGTATTAAGTAAATCTTTGGTTTCTCTGTTGGGTAGGCAGTGGCTTTTCTTTTCTTTTTAAAAAATTTATTCAAGTATAGTTGATCTACAATGTTGTGTTAATTTCTGCTGTACAGCAAAGTGATTCAGTTATACATACATATATATGTATATACATTCTTTTTCATGTTCTTTTCCCTTATGGTTTATCACAGGATCTTGAATGTAGTTCCCTGTGCTATACAGTAGGACCTTGTTGTTTATCCATTCTATATATAATAGTTTGCATCTGCTAATCCCAAACTCCCAAAACATCCCTCCCCCAACCCCCCTCCCCCTTGGCAACCACAAGTCTGTTCTCTATGTCTGTGAGTCTGTCTCATAGATAAGTTCATTTGCATCGTATTTTAGATTCCATGACAGTGGCTTTTCTACAACAACCATTTAGCTCTTCTTTCTTACTAAACTTTTGGAAGAGTTTGCAATGATTAGTCTCAGCTCCAGGTTAAATTTTTTTAGGTGATTAGGGCACAGAACTATAAAAAATCACTTATGTGAGTGCATAGGAAAAAATTTTTCTAATGGAATCTAGAACTTTGAACTTACTGTAAAAGGATGCTTGAGTAAAGAAAATAATGTTAATTTGAAGAAGAATTGACTTAGCATCTATTCTCAACTCCCATACTACCTTTCTGATTATCAAGAAAACTTTTCTAAGTATCAAGAAAAGTATAATAAAGATATAGAAATTACACTTGGCAGGTGATCTTTCAGTTAAAATAATGAGAGGTCGAACACTGGAAATGGGTTAATTCAAACTAAGCCTGCTTCTTCAAGTATCTGATTTTCTTTCAAAACCTAATAGTTAAAACTCTAAAGTCATAGGACAAATTCTCTTCTTCCCTGTTTTCCTCAGGTAGAGATATGGCTGTCTATGCCTCTGAGCTGTACATTTTGTCTTCTTTTTGGATTTTATGGATGAATCTGATGAAAGAATCTTGGAAAATATCAGGCATCTTTTGAAACCCATTCACCTGAACAGAATCTCACAGGGCAGCAGTGTGTTGTGGGCCTGGGACAACGGGACAGATTTGGGGAGTGAGTTCTTACCTGGCAGTGATGCGAGAAAGGACGTGAACCCAGTCCTTGCGTAGCTGCTCTTGGCCAGAACTCGGATCATGCACTGCGTGCAAAACATGATTAAGAACCAAGTCCGTGCCCTTGAGAAAATTAGAAGCTAACTGGAGAGGCAGCTATATATAAACAGATCATCTTAATAATTCCTGGTAAGTGGTATTGCAGAAGTACTGAGGCATTCCCAGGTTGGAATGAGAGTACACAGGAGAAGTAACTCCGGCACTGGGTCTGACTATAGAGTTGGACACGCACAAACATGGAGGAGGGGATGATTTTTAGGGAAAGGAGACAACGTCAGACAAGGCAGAGAGACCAGAGATACGTTATCTGGGGAACTAGTACTTTGGTGTGGCTGGAGTGTATATGCAAGGTAGGAAGTGGAGAGGAAGGCAGGAGGTAGGTCTAGACGACTTTGTCCTTCATGTTAAGGCATCTGAGACTTACTCTATAGGCCGTGTTGAGTCAGTCTGTGAAAAAGTATAAAGCAGAGGACAACAGAGTCAGAGTTACAGTCTTTAGGTCATCCTGTCAGCAGAATGGAGGAGAGCTTTGAGGGGAGTTGACAGCAAGGAGAGAAATCAGAGATAATGAGATACAAGATCAAGGATGAAGAGAAGGGAAAATGGATTGGGGAAACATTTAAGAGATAAAAATCTGAAAGTCTTGGTGCTAAGAATAAGGAGTGCCTCATTTCCTCCACTTTCTGCTTCACTAACTTGGCAGTAGCCCTGTTAGCCTTTCTGTCCCTTACCCCTAAGCTTACCCTTCCTACCTCAGGGCCTTTGCACATGAAGTTTCCTCTGCCTAGGTGCACTCCTGCCAGATTTCTGTGTGGCTTGTTCCCTCGTCTCCCCCATGTCTGATCAAATGTCACCTCCTCTAAGAAACTTTTCCTGACTGCCCCCTCTGAAACAAGAGCTACCCACTGCCCAGCACTCTGAGTCTTCTGCTCTGCTGCATGTTTTTCCATGGCACCTAAAATAATGATAATACTTGATTATATTGGATTTTAATTGTTTGACTCTCCCAATAAATGTAAGTTCATGAGAGCAAGGACTTTGTGTCCTATTCACCATATAACTCCAGGTCCTGGAACATCTCCTGATACACAATAGGTAGTCAATAACTATTTGTTGAATGAATGAATATACTGTTGTTCCCATTTGATAGATAAAGCAACTGAGACACAGAGGAGCAAAGGAAACACAGGTAGCAAGGGACAGAGCTGGGATTTAATCCTAGGCAGGTGAGATCCAGAGCCCTTGCTCTGATAAGTGCTAAATAGAGGTATGAACACAGAGCGAGCTCTGGGAACACAGAGGAGGAAGCAGCTAATTTTGGCTGAAGAATTAGGGGAAGGCTTCACCAGAGAAGATACAATAATCAAACTGGGACTTGAAGAATGTGCATGAGGTGGTTTAATCAGCTGAGACGGGAGCAAGGCACAGGAAGGAGGGCTATCACAGGCAGAGGCAAAAGAGTTGTGAAAGTGCATTCTGGGAGAGGCTGATGGTGCCCGAGACTGAGGGTTAATGAGTGGAAGGGAGAATATTGGGGGCTAGGGATGGGGGGAGATGAGGCGATAAGGCTGGATATTTGGTAAGGGCCAGATGGAGAAACACTAGAACCCACAGAAAGGTCACTTGACCCAATTCTTAAATCTATAAGAAAAGCAGTTTAGATGACCTCTAAACGCCTTCTGAATTCTGAAATGTTATGATTCTATGTCTTAAGTAGAACATCTTCAGTCACTTAATATTAATGGTAATATCTTTATACAAACTGTAACGTCTGTCTCTAGATTTTTTTAAATCAAGGCAGAAAGATTCTTCCTCCAAAATGGTCTTGTTGTCAAATTTAAAAAGATTCATCTGAGAATTCTTTCTTTATCCTATGTTAATAATAACAGCCAATACTTACATAAAGCATACTCTGAACTGGGCACTCTTCTAAGCACTCTACAGATATTATCTCATCAGATCCTCACAACAGTCCTGAGGTAGATACTATTATTATCCCCAATTCATAGATGAGGAAACTAGGGCATAAGGAAGTCAAATTACTTGCCCAAGACTATACAGCTAAGAACACTTATGTACACATTTATATACTTCAGAGATCTTTCTTTGATGATTTTTGGAATATCTTCTCATTCCAAAAAATAGCAATTCAAAGAACACTTATCAATGTTTACATGTCATAGGTTCTGAGAGTACAAATTTTGATTGATCTAACTGCCTTCTAGGAATTCACCAGCTGGTGGTGAAGACTGTGACATCAAAAAGGCAATCATAATCATTGTGATAAGTTCTCAGGGCCACCATGTACAGCTGAACAAGGTTTTTCATTTCATGAGGGAACCTGACTAAAGAAGCAGGTTCAACCTGACCAAGCTGAAATCCAGCCCATGTTTCACTTGTCAAGTCATATAGCCTGACACAGAGCTGCCTCTGCCTGGGGCGGGGTGGGTGGGGGGGCACTTATACCTAATTTGCATAGAGCCTTCATATGGGCTAGCTGTAGCCCCCATTAAATGCCCTAAGAAAAGTGCTACTGGAGCATAAAGCCAGAGGATTTTGCCATTGATCAGGTAAATTTGCAGTTGCTTATATTCTGGAATAGACATCACAGAGGAGGTAACATCTAAACTGGGTCACAAAAAAATGTTCAGTAGGCAGAGAGTGGCCAAGGCAGCTAGGGATTGGGTGGGCATTCTAGGTCTGCTGAATGACCTGTGGGGAGGCACACAGGATTGAGAATCATTGGTGTGGTTGGAGAATGACAATTAGTTCAGGATGGTTAGGGTTTATGGAACAGACCTGAAGAATATAGATCTAAAAAAGTAAGTTTAGTAAGATTATGATGACTTCTGTATGCCATAGTTGACTTGTAAAAAGTGGGGAGCCATTGAAAGTTTACAAGTAGATGATAATGTCGTATCTGTGTAGAGGATAACTTCGGTGGCAGATGGAGGACAGATGATGAAGTACCTGGCTGAGGACAGGAGCCAGTTAGGAAGTTACTTAAGACACCACAAGAGGTGATGAGGATATGAACTAAGGCAGGTAATTGGGGGAGAGAGGGAGGAGAGAGGAAGATACCATTGAGAGGTCTCTGTCAGTGTAATTGACAGGACTTATTGAATGTGGGTATTACGGAGATGGGGGAATAGAGGATGACTCAGATGGTTGGGCAGATAATTATGTCTTAACTGAGAAATTAATTACAGGAGCAAAAGCAGAACAGTTTGAGGTACAAAGACAGTAGGGTCCATTTGGAAATTGCTGAACATGAAATTTCTGCTGAACCTTTCAGATGGCAAAGTCTGGTGTGCATTTGAAAACTGAAGTCTAGAGCTAAGACTTGAGGAATAGAATAGAAATACTGATTTTGGAGACTTTGGAACCTTCTTTTCTTCCTCCCTTTCTTCCTTCTTTTGACCTCAACTCAATAAATATTTATTGGGGGCCTACCTAATGCCAAAGCATGTGTTGAATGCTAAAAAAAAAAAAATGTGAATTGTATATGATGCTTGCCTTCAAGGCAACTACAATCTGGTACAGAAACAGATATGAACCAAAATAACAATAATAAAATATCAACCATGTAATAATGCAATATGAACAAGATTCTATGAAAGTACTGAAGAGGGGTCATTACCTCTGTTGGGAGAGGAGTGAATTAGCAGCATAGGGTCCCCAGTGTTCTTCAGGGCATAGCCTGAGACCTGTGAAACTAAGATATGCACATTTGGAACAACTTCTCTGCTTAACTTCATGGCTTTTATGTACTTGAGATAATTTGGCCTAATGTATTCTGCCTTCTACTTGCCATATTTTTTTTTTTTTTTTTGAAATGACTACAACAAATGTCACTATACTGCTAGGTGATAGCGTAAGTCAGCTCTCCCAAATTAAACATTTAAAACTACTTTTAGGAAACTATCTGTGGGAGCTGAAGATACACCTGAATAAACCTCCAATGTAGGACTTGTTAGTATGCCTCATTTCAAGGGGTTATTTCAGTACTGGTCATGGATGCACCACTGGGAGGATTCACAAGTCCAAGTAGGGCATCGCCTAATCAAGGCAATAACCAGATGGGTCTCCAATAGACTTGTAAAAGTACTCTGGTATTTACTTGGGTTTTGAGTACTTAGTGAAGTCATGTGATTTCTATAATTTGTAAATTCAATATTCCTATTTCCAGTTGGAATCTGATTAGGATTTGAGAGTATATTATGTTGCCGTCACTTACAGCAGTAGCCAGTAGCCAGCAGATGGCAATGTAAAGGTTACTCCTTTGTGGAATTTTTCACCCCAATACTTTTAAAGGCTGTAGGGGTGCTCTCTGTATAACAGAGACCCATTTTGGACAACTATGATCTTTATGTAACTCATTTCAGTAGATCTTTAATATATTCAGCAAGTGAGAAACAACTTGCTCAAATTCAGTGCCCCTGAAAACATTAAAACTCATCCTATGTTTGAGAACTCATCCTAAATAACTAAAAATGTGAATGATTTCATTATACACTCATTACCCATTTCTTCCTTTTAAACAGTTGCTCAATTTCAGGCAGGAGTCAAGCTTTGAGTTACATGTCTGTGTTCATCCAATTTTTTCTTTGCTTTCTCTGGCTGTATCTTTAGATGTCACAGAATAGAGCTGGAAGAGATCTCAGAACTCATCCATCCCATGAATCCCATCCTTTCTTTGAAGCATCCAGGGATCGTGGTCGCTCAACCTCTAGTTGAACATGCTCAGTGGCAAGGAACTTAGTAAGGCAGATTTTATTTAGTAATTTTGATTGTGTTAATTATAGAAAGTTGTTCTTCGTAATAGGCCAAAACCTGTCTTCCTGTTGTAACTTGAATATACCAAGACTCTACCAGTCTATAGACTCACATTTGGTGAGTCCTACTTTGCATTTATACCCTAAAATTTACTGGCTTGTCCCCTCTGTTGCTGATGTAAGGCCTCTGGTTCATTAACTCCTACTTCTTCCCTAGCAAAGACCAACTATTTCTGTGAGTTCTTGGAAAGGCTCTACCCATGCCATCCTGGAGGGGAATGTCTTGACCTCTGCTGCTGCAGTGCAGCACTGAGAGAAGTCTGCTTCTCAGGTCCAGGTTCAGCCTCTCCCTGCTCCCCAAGCTATACAGACTCAAGGGGTCAAGCTGGGCTATATTCTCCACACAGCTTACAGCCTCAGAGCAGCTTGGTGTTCTGTGCAAAAATGAGGAATCTACCCCTGTCCACAGTATGGCATTGAACTTTGTCACTTGCTACTTAATGCAGCACAACTTAAGACCCTGACATCAACTGAAGCCACCAATATTGAGTGTCCGCAGCCCATGTCATTTAGAGAGTCCTACTTTACAAGGCAAATAACAAATCATCTAAGTCAAGATCTAGTTCAGATGCCAAATAGCACTTCACCCCAGACTGGCTGAATGTCTTTGGTTCCCAAAGTTTGATCATTAAACTTATCTGATTTCTTGGGTATCTGCAGCCTTGAGTTTGGAGAGTTATCATTGCATGTCCTATGTTGTCCAGGGTTTGAGGAAACATTACTTGTTAACTGAGGGAGAGTGTATGAACTGATACAGCTCTCCTGAATTGAGGTAAGAGGTTGTTCTATCATTCTGCTAATAGTAGTGACACTTTTCTATATTGCACTTAATAGTTTAAAACATGTTTTCATTTATATGATCTCATTAGGTTCATTCAGTCCTCCCAATAACTGTGAAAAAAATCATCCATCAGTGAAACTGTAGATAACCAAAAGTGAGGAATAACTATGATAATTTGCAATGAGTGGCCTTTAGCCAAAAGTAAAATAATTCAAACCTAATCTTTAATAGCTATGCATTTTTCTATAATGCACAGAAGATTTGTGTGTTTGTGATTTTGTAGAAAGGCTTCTGCCTTTCAATAAAAATAAATGAGGCCCCATGCAATAAATACTATTTAAATTATAAGGAAACATTTTCAGTGGAAAATATAAGTGAGTTATCATTCCATTCCATAGTAAGTGTAGAAATAATTACCCTTCTTCTGTTTCCTTATTTGGTATTTCAGATATTTTTTGCTATCAATTCCTTGAGAAACTCTGCATACCCAAGACTTTTCTAGAATGGTATTTACATGATTGTAGAAAGTTGTTCCCCGGTATAAAACACTTCAGTTTAAAAAAGGTAATCAAATCTGCCCTGTTGAGTGGAACATGGGGCCAGGACCAGGGCGAGAGAAGTAAGGCACCCAGGGTGCTTGTTGAACCTGGCAGTGAGTGCCTCCATAAATTTGTGCTCTGGGTGCCTTGCTTACCTCCCCCTAGTCCAGGTCCTCAACATACTGAAGAATACGATGGATGATGGTTACTTTGATGTGTCAACTTGACTGGGCCACAGGGTGCCCAGACATTTGGTCAAACATTATTCTTGATAGATCTGTGAGGGTGTTTTGGATGAGATTGACATTTGAATCGGTAGACTGAGAGCGTGTGGCCCACATACATTGGGCCATTGTGTGTGGGCCCCATCCAGTCAGTTGAAGGCCTGAATAGAACAAAAAGGTTGACCCTCGTGAAGGAGTAAGGGGTAGGGGGAACACCTCCTACCTGCAGCCTTCAAATGGAAAGATCGACTCTTCTTGGGTCTTGAGCCCGCCTTCTTTCAGACTGGAAACATTGGCTGTCCTCATTCTCAGGCCTTTGGACTCTGGCTGGAAGAACACCACTGTCTCTCCTCAGTCTCCAGCTTGCTAACTGTCAGCCTCCAAAATCATATGTACCATCTATCTAACTATTTATCCTTTTGGTTCCTTTTCTCTGGAGAACTCTTAACACATCAGTTTTTTGTGTTAGCTGCCTAACAGTGGGAGAAGTTACCATCAAAGAGAGGCAAATGGCAGCCCGGGCCAAATCTTGATCACTTAAACTCCTGGGGCCTTGGTTTCTTCAAGTACTAAAAGAAAAGAATTAATTTACTTCGTACAGTGGCAGCAAAATGCAGTTGCATAATGTGTACAAAGCACTTGACACATAGCAGACACTGAAAAAGTAAGGTCTTTTCTTTCCTTTGTATTAATGAGCTGTTAGTGCTAAATGGGAGCCATGAGGCCAAAGGAAGGTAGTGGGTCAGATCCCAGGCAAGGGAGTGTACTGGCAGGATGCCCAACTGCCACTCCAAGTGATGGCGTCCAGCTCTCTGAACGCAGAGTGTCACACTGAGCTGGCCTCGGGAGGCCTGGCTTCCTGCCTGCCTGGCTCCTACACCATTTCTCTGGGACCTCAGACAAGTATTTCATTTTCTTTCTCATCTGTAAAATAGGAGGGTTCCTTTCAGTTCTGAAATGTCTGTGATTTATTATTTGTCATTACCATTTCCGCATTGTTCTTGGTTTTGTGTCTGAATTCAAACCCCAGGAAGAAAAACAGTTTTGAGAGTACGGTTTATTGTATCAAAAAAATAAACTTTGAGCAGAATTAACTTTTCAAAATCCTGTTTGCCTTCATAAGGCTGATCAAATCTCCTAAGATCGACTTTAGACAACTTTTCTCTGGTTTTCTTATTAGCTTGGTGTCAGTCCATTCAGTTTGACCGACTTTTGGAGTTAAACTCTGAGGCAGGTAAGGCAGGACAGCTATGTTACTAATATTTATCCTTTAAGACCTTCTCCGAATTGTAGCTCCTTTCTGGGTATTCATAACATTTATTCCTGCCTTGGCTCTTTACAAAGAAGCAAGGAATCAGCTCTGAGATCTTGTCTCTCTGTTACAAATTGAGATTTTTTTTAAATTGCGAGCTGTCTTTGTAGTGATTATGACTTGCGAAACCCATTACTTACTCAGGAGCATAAACTGAACTTCATTAGAGTTTGTAGTACTTAATTTCCTGGGTATAACTGTTTCATTTTATGAATCCTTACAGAGTTTTATTTTAAGTTCATTACTTTTTTCCATCATAAACTAGTATACCCTCTAAAAAATTTTGGAAAATACAGAAAAAGAGAAAGAAGAATGGGGAAGTCATGTATAGTTAAGAAATGTTAATATTTTGGTGTTTTTTCATCTAGTTGTTTGCACTGAAGTAATGATTTGTGTCCTTTTTTGTTTGTTGTTTGCTTAAGGACAGTGGGGCAGTTTCTCATGTTATTACGTTTATTCTCTGGTTTATTTAAACATTCTCCTATTTTGATTATGTCTTTAGATAATTTTTCACTATATAAATAATACTGTGAAGAGCAACTTGATGACTAAAAGTTTTTCCATATTAGGATTAATAATATTAATAATAGTTCCTTAGGACTGAGTTCCACAAGTGGAATTTCTGAGTCAAAGTACCTGGGATCATTGTACAGGCTCTTGGCACATACACTATTGCTGAATGGCTTGCACTGGCTACTCCATACTTCCAACAGAATTATGCAAGGGTGTCCTTTTCAGTATTCTTTTGTGGCTTATTTCTAAACCTCCAAATGAAGCTTTCCAAATGGTACTGATGGTTGTTGATTTGTGCCTGCATTTTGCTAAGTTCTGACTAGTTCATCTAGTGGGAATTTCATACTGTAGGGGGCAGTGGGGGATCAGTAAGTGGCTCTCGCTTCCCATACAGGGATGTTAAGTCCGCCAAGGTAAAAAGCTCTGCCTAGGGATGATTATTAATTGTGAAAATAGGACTCTTCAGATATATATTAATTATAAATTATACTTCTAGTCTACAAATACAACTGGTGGGCGATTTCTAAAGAATAAAACAAGTAATTCCTTTTTAACATAGCAACAAAATATATTTTCTACTAATTTTAAGTGAATGTGAATAAATATTTATGTTTCTCTTTGTGTTTCATATACACATTTAGACATATTTATCCAGAAGTATTTTTGAAATAACAGTGATTGGAACATTTATTTTTGCATGTATACTCTTTAAAAATTTTTTTAATATATTAAGTAATTTATTCTCCCAACACTCAGCGGTATAATTTTCTCACTTTTGACAGGAACAAGGCAGAGAGGGATTAGCAAGTAGATCAACTTCAAAGCCTAGAGAGTTATTGTCATCAGTGGCTAGAAGATAGCACTTCTAAGTGCTATCTTTCTCAGAGGAAGAATGTTGTATTTTGCTACATTTATCAAAATAAGGGAATTCTTATGGGTGTTCTGTAAAAGGGAGGACGTATTACTTTGTAATCAGAGCTGAACATCCAAGGGGGTAGAAGGGGAAAGAGTAGAAGGGGAGTATTTAAGAGAAAGTCCTCAAGCAGCTAAAGAGATGGTTTCACTTGATCCAGCAGTCTTGATATCTGAGTAAATACTCTGCATTTTAGCCTTTGAAGTGTCTGTTAACTTCTGCTGAATTTGCTTTCTGTGGAATAGAATGTTCAGGGGGGAAATAAAGCCTGGTAGGTAGACTCCAATTATTGTTTATAAACTGCTGGCTTCTCTGCTGCTGAGCGTCTTCTGCAGCCACTTCAAAGGCAGGGCCCTCACACGCTTCTTTGAGTGACATCTTCTGCCATGAACACGTGGTGAACAGAAGGGAAATGGGCAGGTCTGATGGAGGTAAATCATTCTCAACCATCCCATTGGCTTGCCCTCAGTAATCTCATCAATTGCTTCTCAAAATGTATCTCTGCACTTTGAAAACATCAGATATTGATAAAGACAAAAGTGTCATCCAAGGATGTCTGTTGCTGCGAATGTCCAGGTTTTCATATGCTTCTGAGGTTACTCTAATGAGTAATGAGTCTTAGATCACTAAGAGCACAGATCTAATATGCCAAGACTTTAACACTGAGAACCAACTCTTTATTGAGCCCAATTCTCCAGCTGGCTATCTATGCAGAATGAACTACACTCTTCCCAAATGCTCGGACTCTATGTTAAACCTTACAAGAATTTGTCAAGGGCTGCCTCCACTTAGAATTATAAACTCTTAAAAGGGAGGGAGTCTTAAAGATTCCTTCAGACACCTTCCTTTTCAGATAAGAAAACCAGAGATGATGACTGACTTTCTGAGGATCACAGAGAAAGCTGGCCACAGACCTGGCAAAAGAGCACGTATCTTCTGACAGCCAGAGCAGAGCTTTCCATTTTGTTTTAGTCTGAATGTTTAAGCTGTGAGAAGGTATAGCATCACCACATCACAATTCAACGGTCCCATAAAATGTGGAAGGAAAGAATTGCCTACAATTTTTCTCCTGGAATGGAGCTGAGGAAGTCAGTTGATCTGTTCTCGTGTTTTCCAGTCCTGTAAGCACGCACACACACACACACACACACACACACACACACACACACACACACACACACACACACACACACACACTTTAATGTTCAACCTGGGGGCAATAGCTGGATGGGATACTTATAGGCACCACTCAGTTCTGGCCATGGTATTTTTTACCCAGCACAGTGCCTAGGACATGGTAGATATTTAACAATGGTAGTCCCCCAAATCTCAGGCTAATGTCAGCGTGGGGTTTTCCCCTTTAACTTCAACATTAGCATAATGGAAATGGTTGGTAGGGAGGCAATGTGGTATTGTGGAAAGCATGCTGGGCCAGACCTGCCCTGGATGGGCCTTGGAACTATAACTTAACCTCCATGGCCTTCAGTTTCCCCATATGATCTCCTAGAATTTTCCAGCTCTAAAATGTCACCTTCTACCATTTTACCTTAGAGGAGCTTTGTGAAGCCTGATCTGTTTACAAAGCTGTCTGAGATCCCGAATTGTGGAAATCCCAACAGCATCAAAAGGAACTACAGATACAGATTTTTCAATGAGAGTTGAAAAGTGTTTAATAGTCAGATAATATATATCTTTAAAAATAGCACTGTTTTTACATGACTTTGAAAATTTCGCCTGGGTTCATAGATTGGCTTTGTCTTTTGTCCACTACCTAAGAAGGAAGAAAGACATTATGTTAGCACAACTTGTACTGACCCTTATGTTCTGTTGTCCTCTCAATTCATTTTAGAATGCTGGCTCTTTTTTGGGTTTAGTTCTTTCCCCTAGAATCCACTGATCTTAGAATTACAGCTTCTCTCCCTTTCCTTCCCTCTTCCATTCAATAAACATGATTTTTCCCCATGGTATTAGAACTTCTATTACTTTAATTTCCTCTAATAGTATGAACCAAAGTGATATGGCACAACCAGAGAAAATTGAGGGAAAACAATAGAGATAGAAATACATAAGAGATAATGCCAAGGTGATTCTTTAAAAAAAAAAAAATGCTGATGGAAAGAGTTCTGTGGGAGGGAGACAACTCAGAAATAAATGTTATGGAAGGTTTGATTTTTTTTTTTTTTAGAGCAAAGCAATTTTGGAGGAATTAGAAAGAGTGATACAGAACACATGATACATGAACAAATGATAAAGTTTGGGAGTGGAAAAAGTCGAAACAAGAAGTAGGCAAAGCACCAGTCCAGAGCATGAGGAGTGGGGAGGAAATGTTGACAGGGAGGCTGCTTGTGAATGAAGAGACTTTCAAGGTCAACTGTAGATTAGTAGAGCTGGAAGGAATCTCAGCCTCTCATAGGAAGCATGCAGGGCAGATCTTTAAGTGCCTTGTGTAAGAACTCACCTGTCATTTTAGCTATACAGACTTTCATCATGTTGACGGCCCCCACTTTCTATCCATCCAGAATCTTACTTGCTACAGTGAAATCTCATTTCTTTTTGTTGTTCCTTTAAGGACTTGAGAACAGCCATGTAGCAAAAATCCACTGAAATCAGAGACTGGTTTTCCAGACTGATATGTAAAACAAAGAACAAAAACAAACAAACAACAACAACAACAACAAAAAACCTACCAAGAATGAAAGACAAAAGCGAAATTAGACAAGTAATCAATCTGGATACTTAATTTTCAAAAACAGTCCTTCATAAGCCGTTTTAAATGGTTTTAATAAGCTTTTGGTATGCTTCTCTGAATCCTTGGGATTCATTCATATCATTTAAAGTAAATACTAGTATTATATCTAATGCATGGCGTGAAGGAAGGATTTTACACACCATAAGTTTCATAATCAAGTTGACTTTTTTCAGATAGCGTAAAATTGCTTACTCAAATCCAGGTTATGATAAACTATGGTTTTCTAGATTGATCTGCCTAGTTTCAGTTACCCCAGTATGCTTCAGTGGTTGGCATATTTTTTTTTTAGTTTTAATACTGTTGTATTTTAATTGGTTAAGATTTGGATATTTCTGTCTTCTAGAGTATTAAAATCTACTTAATTTAAGAAAGTCTACAGCTTTTGTGAGCAACTTCACATTTTGTTTATAAAAGTCACTAATAAGAATATCTGATAGGTTGGTTTTCCAAGACCATTCTGAATGAAACACCATCCAGTATGCAGACCAGGCTGACATAGGTTTATGCTTTGGGTGTGGCTCTTAATTTGATTGTTTTGTCATCCCACAGAATGGTAGAAAGGCTGGACGTCCCAGTTGTGGGAAGGACTCAATAGTAATTTTGAAATAGAGGTGGACTCTCTCCGTTGCTTCTTGTCCTCTCTTTTGAGGAAGGACATCAGTTTAGTCAGGCACTGTTTGTGTCATGTGACTCTGTGTTGATGTTATTCTTTTAGGTATTAAAAGAGATATTGATGCTGACCAGTCTATAATTTCCAGAGCCATCCTTTTTTTCCCTCCTGAATACAGGAGACCCATTTCTCAGTGCTTTTCAATTTCCACATATTCACACAAATCATGATTCAGATCATATCGGCTCTGCTGATTTGCATCCATACAGTTTTCCCATTGGCCTATTTCTTTGCCTCTTTATGTAACGTGTTATCCTCTGTCACAACTAGGGACCAAAACTAGCTCACTGATATTTTCTTAAAAAACAGTCAAGCTGAAGATGTTAAAAACAAAAAATCCTGATCCTTCTTCCCTTTGATGTTACTGGTCTTCTTTGGTCATCCCTTTGTGTGTGTGTGTGTGTGTGTGTGTGCATGCACACAGATATTTGAATTTACTTTTATAAAATGACGTTGGACCATTGAAAAGAGATTGGTAAATAGTTATGCTCTCAGCCTCTAGGAATTATAAGCAAATAGATATGAAGCCAAATATCACATTTCTCTGTAGATGGGTACAATGAATGCATTGTGAGTCAGTAATTCAAATTTTAATTTGAAAGCTGGTAACATATTTGAAGTGGAGAAGTTCTATATAGTAACAGTAGAGTTACAAAGATTGAGCAGTGCTATTTTGAACTAAGGACTCTAAAGGCATATACATTTGCTGGAAATTAGGTTTCCAACCTTCAAATATGTTCCAAAAGAAAAAAATTGTGATAACAGGTAACAAAACTGAATAGGTGACACTGGGGCAGGGGTAGTAATAGTTGTGAGGGAGGGGGTCAAGATGCCAAAATAATTCCTTTGATGTGTCCTCTCTTTATATACTTATCTCTCTTTAAAGGTCTGGTGTTTAGTACAAAAAGATGGGGCTAATCTTTCTTTGGATATCTTTTATTCTGTCATTAAGTGTTCCTTCAATTTAGACTTCTTCTTTGTCCCTTACATAGATCAGAAAACTCTGTTTTGGGGGTTTTGGGTTTGTTTTTATTTGTTTGTCTGTTTGTTTTTAGCTGCCATGGCCCTGGATTAGGTACTTTTCTTCCCAAATCTTCTCTTCTCTTGCATGCTTACTGCCCTTCCTCCCAAAGTGAAGCTAATTAAGCTACACTAAACACCCACATTTTAAATTCAGTAAAAATGTAATTTAGTTCAACGAGAGAGAGAGATAGAAGTAAATATAAATCTTAGATAATGTAGATAATGACATAATGGC
Organism: Eschrichtius robustus; assembly: GCF_028021215.1. Taxonomy (NCBI): domain Eukaryota; kingdom Metazoa; phylum Chordata; class Mammalia; order Artiodactyla; family Eschrichtiidae; genus Eschrichtius; species Eschrichtius robustus. The sequence continues at coordinate 54,265,643 of NC_090836.1, read as the reverse complement.
TTCCTAGTCAAGTCCCAGTCATTTGAGAACTTCACATGAGAGCATGCCTTTTGCTAAATGAATATATTTTCCGTTTATATTTTAACGGTGATTTGTTGGAAAAGTCTTTTATTCCCCTGATATATTTTTTTAAAGCACACAAGTCATGCAATTAAGTAAAAAGTTACTGGCTCTGATTAAATTGCTTTGCACAGATGAGTGTCTGTTGGATTTGGGGGAAGTATCCTTTTAAGCTTTCCAAAAAATCCTGCCCGTTAGGTACCCACATACTAGCTTAAGGGCCTGAAGAGTTCAAGGCTGAACTCTTTTCAGTAGCTGTGAAAAGTTTCATGGCCTTTTAAGGAAGTTCAATGTCTATGTTTGGGGAAGAGATATATGTATTATGCAAGACTGATAGCTAATGCAGAGATTGTAACATATGGAATTCATAAAGGTCCAATTACAGGACCATCACTGTTTGCCATGGTTTTAACTTATGTAAGTTATTGATTATACTTTCATGAGATCATATCAAAAGGTTATTCTTTGGTAATGGTGTGTTAGAAGAGCTTTATCCTGAACTTCAAAGCCGTCCTCTGAGCCCCAAGAACAAAGGCTTAGAAGTTTGAACCAGGCCCAGAATCAGTCTGTATGAGTTAACGATGTCCCAGACCATCCGGGAGCCAAATCGACCCATCCACGTGCGTGAACTTTCTCTCATCACATCAGATCAACAGTCATCACTAAAAGATGACAGTTGATTCAGCTTTAATGTGCCTTTTTTTTTTTTTTAAATGAATCAGCTTGACTAACCGTGGTGTCTGCTCGCATCTGCCTCAAACTGCTTAACTGTAAAGCACTGTCATTCACTGTGCTTTTGGAAAAGAGTGATTATCATTAACTAGGTTTACCTCTAGGAAGAGGAACTGCAAGTACTAAATAAATAATCTACAGGAAATAATTTTTAGAAATGAGAAAGCGAATATGTAACATAGCAATTAAAAAGTAACAAGGGAAGGTTCAGGTTGGCCCTAATATTCTGACATGTTTTAAGTGGGCAAAATAGAGAGGCCGTGAGGTTGGCTAATATTCAGATGGAAAATATGCTGCCCTGTCTTTGGCTCTTAAAAATCCTCCTGTAAGAATCTAAGGGCTTAAAACTATTACACTAAATAAGCAAAACGCCACAGAACTATCTTTTTCACAACAGCACCTCCAAACTTACTATGTAGGCTTCTTTCTCTTGAGCCTTTGGATGAATCCTCAGGCAGATCCTGGAATTTCGCTAGTCAGCCAGAGATATAAAATGTCCTCTGAGTACTTTAGTGCTAAGACTATTCTCATTTCAGTAATTAAAATATCCATTTCTGTATAGTAGTAAAAATTCTTTTCTTTATTCATAGTTAAAACTCCTCTCCTCCCTTAGCTGTGACCTGGAAGGCACCATGGCTGACTCTTCTCACTAGACCACTTCCCACTCCTCCAAGGCTAGATTGGGGCAAGGGGGTACAGGCGGGGGTGGGGGGGAGCACGAAGAAGTGAGAGGAGACAAGAGGCAGGGTGTTGATGTCACCCACAGTGTTTAACTCTGGCCCCAGAGGCTGTTTACAGCTGATCTTGTTCTTAGGAGCAGCTTTCCTGGGTTCCTCCACTGGGAGGATCTGACCCCTTTGCCTGTGACAGGGCAATGCTTCCCCTACAGCCAGGGGGGCGGTTTATGAGCACATAATCACAGTGCCCCATCCACTCTGGTCCTGCCACACTGGCCTCCGTGCTGCTTCCTCATTGTCCCAGGTACCATCCCACCTGAGGGACTTGGCACTAACTATTCCTTCTGCTGGCTTGCTCTTCCCCCAGATATTTGTTCAATTATTTACAAGTTTTCCTCACACTCATATTCACCTACTTGTACTGATATAGAACCTTTTCTGACAAAAACAACAGCTAAATTCTTTTTTTTAAGTACTGGTTTAAGTCAGTAGTATTTATTGTCTGTATTGTCTAGTGTATAGTACAGCGTTACACAAGGCAAGAGCTACAGAAGTCTTAATTTTTGTCTTAGAGAAACTCTGATAGTAATACTATTTGCCCGAACTTACTTAAGAATATAAGAGTACCGTACAGAAGTCTTAATTTTTGTCTTAGAGAAACTCTGATAGTAATACTATTTGCCCGAACTTACTTAAGAATATAAGAGTACCGTACAGAAGTCTTAATTTTTGTCTTAGAGAAACTCTGATAGTAATACTATTTGCCCGAACTTACTTAAGAATATAAGAGTACCGTACAGAAGTCTTAATTTTTGTCTTAGAGAAACTCTGATAGTAATACTATTTGCCCGAACTTACTTAAGAATATAAGAGTACCGTACAGAAGTCTTAATTTTTGTCTTAGAGAAACTCTGATAGTAATACTATTTGCCCGAACTTACTTAAGAATATAAGAGTACCATACAGAAGTCTTAATTTTTGTCTTAGAGAAACTCTGATAGTAATACTATTTGCCTGAACTTACTTAAGAATATAAGAGTACCGTACAGAAGTCTTAATTTTTGTCTTAGAGAAACTCTGATAGTAATACTATTTGCCCGAACTTACTTAAGAATATAAGAGTACCGTACAGAAGTCTTAATTTTTGTCTTAGAGAAACTCTGATAGTAATACTATTTGCCTGAACTTACTTAAGAATATACGAGTACCGTCATCCCTCGGCATCCACAGGGTATGGGTTCCAAGAGGCCACACAAATACCCAAGTCCAAGGATGCTCCATCCCTTAGTATATAAAGTGGCTCAGTGCAATGAATACAGTCGCCCCTCTGTATCTGTGGTTTCGCATCGGCAGTTTCATCCAATTTGAATCCATGGTTGGTTGACCGGCTGTATTTTCTTCTGCTTGAATGAAATTCAGTGTTTTATCCCATACAACCAATTTCCTATATTACCATTTGAATGGAAAGAAATCAGACACTAGGTAAAATGTTACTGTGGTTAAATTATACTGTGCTTGTATTTCCAAAAGTATGTTTGATTTTCCCATATCTTGCCTTTTATCCTAGGGATCAATTTCAGCCAACAGCTCTGATGATGGCAGAGGTTTTAAAGTAAATTAATTCCAATTAATGAACAAAAACGTTTCCAAATTGAAACAGGAACAGAAGAATAGGTCATTGTATTTAGCGGAGCTTTCTTTAGTTATTCCTTCTTTCATTTATCCTATGAATATTGATTGAGCACTTTCCATGTGGCAGGCACTGCTCTAGGTGCCAGGGATGCAGCAGTGAACAAAAGAGGTAAAGTGCTGGCCCTCATAGAGCTTACTTTCCATGTGGTGAATAGGAGACATAAGTTTTAAAAGTTTAAATGGACATATATCAAGTGATGATAGTGCTATGTGGAAAATTAAAGCACAAAATAAGAATATGCATGGTGGGTATTGCTATTTCAGAGACGATGAACGAGCCAGGCTGCTTGGATGACATTTTACTTGAAACCGGAATAAAATTCAGGGAGCAAGCTGTGCAGATATCTGGGGCAAGAGCATCACAGCAGAAAGAATAGTTAGTGCCAAGCTCCTCAGGTGGGAATATACCTGGCATGTTAAGGCAACAGCAGGAAGCTAGTGTGTCTGGAGCAGGTGGGGAGCCTTAGTTACGAGCATCCGGCCAGAGGGGAAGCATTGCCGTATCGCTTGGGATGTGTTATTCTCTGTGAATTGAAGCTTACTCAGTCAACATAGATGCCAGTATGAGACTTCATTTTCTTTTTTAAAAAGCTTTTATTATGGAAAATGTAAAAAAAAATACAAATATAGACAGAATAGAAAAATGAACACCCATGTATCTGTCACCCAAATTCAAGAATTATTAACTCATGGCCGGTCTTGTTTCATCTGTACTCCCCACCTACTTCCCCTTCCCATAGTATTTTGAAACAATTTCAGGTATCGTATCATTTCACCCACAAATATATTTAGTATGTATCTATAAAGATAACTTAAAAGACCCCACACTATTAAATTATTAAAAATAATTCTCTAATACAAACAAATATCCAGTTAGTGTTTAAATTTCCAACTATCTCTCATAAACACCATATATTTTTAAAGGTTTGTTTATTTGAATGAGGATCCAAAAAGAAGGTCCACATATTGTGATTGGTTGATAAGTCTTTTAGGTCTCTTTTAATCTATGTTTTCCCTCCATTGCTCTCATTTTTAAATTTCTTCAAATTTTTGTTGAGGAGACTAGGTTTCTGGCATATAGAGTTTCCCATAGCCTAGATTTTTCTGATTACATCTCTGTGGTGTAGTCACACTTGTTCTTCTATCCTCTAAATTAATAGTTTGAAAAGACATTTCTAACTTGTTTTAAAGCTAAAGAAATAAGGTAATTGCAATTTTGCCTACATAGGATAACCTGAACTGTAAACCCATGTCTGCAATAAGCATAAAAGGAAAAGTTTTTTAGACAATTTTCACAGCCACTGCTCTCCTTTCGAACTCTTCTCCCTATAACCACAGCACATGGCTGATGTCCTTCAGGACTGTGAGAACCCTCTAGATCACACTCCTCCAGCCCCAAACACCCAGAAATCTTAGACTGCTTCTTTCTACCTATGGGTTCTCCCACTGTCTAGAAACTGGTGCCACACCCCATCAAAAAGGGACTTGCGTATTAATCCTACTATTTGTTGAATGCTTACTATGTGCCAACACTGGCTATGTACTTTACACACATTATTTATTTTAATCCTTGCAACAGTGCTATAAAGCAGGTTCTGGCCTCCCTTCAGTTCCTCATGCTTGCCAAAGTCCCGTCAGAGCTCACACACCTGATCTTTCCTCGGCCGAAAATGCTGCTCCCTCTTTCACCTGTTTAACTTCCGTGCATTCAGCAGACCTCAGGCGAGCCTTTCTTGACCCCAAGCTAAGTCAAATTACATATTCTCAAAGCTCTACATACTTCTCCTCTGAAGTACTTTATCACAGTCTTAATTATTTGATTAATGATCAGCCCCCTTCCAGCCTGCAAACTCCATAAGGACAAAAACTAGATCTGTTTTTACTCATCCTTGGCATTGTAGGCATACACAAAGGCTAGTGCCTGGCACACTCAATACATATGTGTTGAAATGAATAAGAAGCTAAGATTTTGCCCAAGGCCTGCTAGTAAGTAGTGGAATTAGAATTTGAGCCAGGTTGGTCTGACTGTAGCCCAAGTCTCACCCAAATTCACCCCAGTGTCTGGATGGTGTTATTTGGACTGCTAGCTATCTCAGCGGAGAGCCAGCTCAGGAGCAGCTTAGTTTTCTTGTGTGTGGCCTCATTGTCACCTGTTTCCTGCTGACTTGTGATTGGAATTCCAGTCTACCTCTCTCAATCAAAGCTTCACAAGTATACTGGGGCTTCTGTTTCATTTAAAATCAGAAATTACATGACTTGGACTAGACATGGTAAGACATGATTTACCTGTTATTTTTAAGGAGATGACTAATTGGACTTAAAGCTTGTATCTGTTTTTTTATAATCATTTTTGAGCCACAAAAAATATATTAGTCACCGGGGATTCAAATAAGAACAGACAAGATCTTCTGCCTAGAGGAGAGTGGGAAGACAAGTAAATACATTGTTAGCATAAATACAATAGTAAAGATAAGGAAGAGTACAGGAAAGAAGCATCTGGAGTGGAAAAGTTTTACCAAAGAGGTGACATTTCACCTGAGTCTGGAGAGGTAAGTCAAGGTGGACTTTGCTTGGTGGACAAGGGCAGGGGTAGACATTCCAAGTGTAGAGGAGGGAGCAGGGTTCATGAGAGAGCATGGCAGCTTAGTGGATTCAAAGCTTGCTGTGGCCGGATCAATGCCTTGTGAGGAAAGACATGAGAGAAGAGGCTGGTGGGCAGAGCCCAATACAAAGCTGTAGCTAAACTCCTCCTTGTGGTTAGAAATTATTAAGGGTTTTAAGTAGGAGTGGTGATGTGGTCCAGCTGGCATTCAGGAGGAAAAACTGGATGATAATGTGGATTGGAGGGGATACATCTGGAGGTCATTCATTAATAGGAAGATTTGTTGAGGGACAATTACAGGGGCATGAGTGAGAAATGTCTGAATTTTGGTCGTAACAATGGGAAGGAAAGAAGGAAATCGATTTGAGAAATCAGTGAAACTTTGTGGAGGTGGGTGTTGAAAGAATAGTCTAAAAAGACTGCCATGCTTATAGCTTGGGCCATTGGTTATAGAGTGCTTGCTGTCTAAAGACATGTAAGTGAACAGGTTCATTGGGAAGATAATGAGTTTGGTTCAAGCATGTTAAGTCCAAGGGTAGATGTCTGGTAGACAGCTGTAGATATGAATCTAGAGCTCAGAAGAAGAGTGAAAACTGGAGATAAAAATTTGGAGATCATGGAAATGTAGGTGTAAATCGAAGACATAGAAACAATTAAGATACCCCAAGAAGAGAGCAGAAGCAAGAAGAGCAGACCAGAAGTTTTATCCTGGAAACATCAACCTTGAAGGCAGTGGTTCTTAACTTTTTTTTTTGAGTCATGGACTCCTTTAAGAATGTGATAAAAGCTAGGGTCTACTCTCCCCCCAGAATAGTCATATACATATAAACACAAAAGCTATGGATTCTCTAATGGTGTATGGGCCCACATTCCAAACTCGTTGTAAGGTACAGTTATAAAAAGAGAAGCATGTGAAGGTCATAGAGAAAGACTGATCAGAGAAGGAGACAGAAAATCCAGATTGTTGCTATGTATAGGTCAAAGAGAGAGAGAAGTTGATTGTGTTAAAAAATTTAAGAGAATACAGGAGAGATTAAGGCAGAAAAGTACTTAATGGATTTAACAACTTGGAAGTCATCAGTGACCTTTTAGGAAAACATTTTAACAGTAATGAGAGAAAAAGCCATACTCTAGTGAGCTGAAGACCGATGGGCAAGAAAACCAAAGCCACAAGTATAGCCTCCTCTGAAAGCATCATAATAATGGGAAGGAAGAAAGATAGCCTGGTAGGCACAGGGTTGGGTTTTTAACCTTTTCATCACATTATTATAGATGAGAGAAGATGACATTATTGATGGAGCCAGTCTCAGAGGATGTGGGAAGGAAGCAGGATGGAATGTGGATGTGGCCTATTTGTAAGAAAGTTGAGAGAATTCCTATCTAGCAGTCCTGTTTTCATTGTGGATAAGATATTGTCGTCAGTTGAGTGAAGACAGCAGGAATGGGGCAGAGGACTGGGGGAATCTATGGAATTGCGTGTAGGAGAAGGGAGAAACTAGGGATGTTTAAAAGAATTGCTCAGGGGTCCTCGGAGACGACTGGAGTTGGCCACATAGATTTAGCCAGTCCTCAGATCATGGGTTTTCAGCACCAGTAGTCTCCAGGAAATTGCTTCAGTTCTGTTTCTCTTTTTCTTAAAGAGGGATGATTGGTGCATGGATGACTAACAATTTTATAACAGCAAATATCCAGAGGAGCTTAGAAGATTGAAAAGGCTAATTGTGCCGTATGTTCGAGGCAATGGCTTTTTCTGAAGTATGAAAAAATTTATAGGGGTGACTATTATTTGAATCTTTTGCTAGTAAGACTAGTTCTCTAAATTTTGGACTTTGAAAATCTAATTATAAGGTTACAGATTTTTTTTTCTCTTTGGCTCTTAGGTAGGAACAGAACAACTGGCCATTGGAGGAGATCTTGTCACATAGTATTCTGATATATGAAATTGAAATGATATGAACACAGAAGTCAAATTAAGGCATATCTCATAACCCTTAACAAGTTAGTTTAATGCATTTTTTTAAAACATAAAGTTAAGGGAGAAACTCTGTTTTTTCTGGTTTTTATCAAAGAAGTTAATACTGTCCATGTGGATTCAATTAAAAAAAAAATTAAAGAATTGCAGAAGCAATTCTTTACCTGAAGCTTAAACTAAGAAAAATATGACCTAATATTAAATATTTTAAAAGCCACCACTGAGAGTATCTCCTGACATTTCTAAGTCCATTAAAAATTTCAAACACTTTTTATCAATAGAATGTAATAAATATATACCTCTAGAGATAAATTATAAAGAACTCTGAAAGAAATGGAATATTAACTTTGCCTCTTTTGAGCTACTTATATGTACTACCCAAATTTATTGGTACACTTTATAAGTGTCATTCTGCCCCCCAAAAATGTGATACGCTGAAATATACCACCAAGTGAATTATGTGAAAGAGAATAAGGGGATGAGATACTGATGAAGAATAAACGAGGTATAAGGGTACTTGCACAGTTTCTAAATTATTATTAGAAAAATAGCTCTTAGCACATTCTCTCCCACCCACTGCCTCCGTAAGTGAATACCCGATGACTGCTTCTGAAGCTTCAAGAAAAGAAATATTCAAATATAAATCTTGAGATGTGAAGGAAAAAATAGAAAAAGTATTCCTTTTCCTTTGTCAGAACTGAACTCTCCCTCTCCCGTCTCCTCTAGAACACTTGCATTCATAATGCTGCTTTATTAGCCCTTCCATGGTCTCCAATAATTATTCTTAGTGTCCAGGAGACATTGTAGCTGTGCTCCTGAGTTCCTCCACACTGTTTTTTTCCCCCATACCTCCTGTATAGACTGTCCCTAGCCCTCAAAGTGCCAGCTGCACCACTTGTAATGATGTTTTCTTTCCTCAGTCCCTTACCTTACCCCACGCAATATTGCCCAATACGGTCTTTCTTCCTACTGCCCAGTTTTTAGGTTGGCACTGACCCATAACATTGCAAATGCTTGAATTAGGGCAGGCTTATTCTGAGAAGGAGGTACTCGTCCCAGAAGGCTTGAGGAATAAAAAGAAATGAAGCTTTCAGAAACCCCACTGCTGTCGATGATCTCAGAGAGGCAGCAGTGAGCGGTCCTGAAGAGAGATCTTAGTTCCATGCCCAGGAATTGAACCCGGGTAGCCTGGATGTAAAAAAACCAGGAATCCTAGCTGCTGGACCACCAGGGGCTAGAGGCTAAAGACAAAATTTCCCTGGCTCTTATCCCCATTTGAAAGCAAGAATGTTTCAAGGAGGTAAAAACAGGTACAAAGTTTATTATCAGAGACACAGCGTAACATGTAGGAGAGCACACAGATAAGGAGTTTGCTTATGTAAGACAGAACCAAGGGAGAAATACACACCCAGAGAGAAAGGGTATGGGCATCCTTCCTAATGCGAAGGAGCGCAGTAAGTCAGAAGCTATGCAGACATCCATACCCAGAGAGAGAGAAAGGGTACGGGCGTCCTCTCTAATGAGGACAAGCGCAGTAAAGAGGTGATTTAAATCACTTATATAGGACAGTCCTTCCGGGTCTTTGTTTACCTTTGGACAATTATCTTGTTCTATTTTCCACACTTGACTGGTCCTAGGATCCTCCCCAACATGTGTGTGCAAATTTTTGCTAATATGGATCCCACCGCAGAGGCCTGTGGGGCGTATGTCCACACTTATTATGAGGGTGGCGTCCCCTCCCTTTTTCACCCCCAAGGAGCTTTCCTGTGCGTGTGCAGACAGGGAAGTTTTCCTTGACCTCGGCAGTGGTCATCTTATCTCTTTACTTCAGCAGAGCTCAGCTTCCGGAGTCTGGTGAGAACAAAACTTCACTTTTACTCCACCTGACAAACACCGGCCATCCAGCCCAGGGGCCCATCTATCTCCTACCCTACCAACATTGCTCTTTCCAAGGAAAATTTTGGCAGTCTGGTGAATGTGTGCTGAACGGGGCTGTATTTTGTTTAGAGCCTACATGGTCTTTATACTGATACCCCTTTTTTCAGTCTTCAAAAAAACTTTAAAAAAACCTTTTCCATTCTCTAATGCTTTGCTTTTCTGCTGCCTTGTTATACCCCTCCCTCAAAAAAATTAAAAAGAAGACAAACCTAACTTTTCATTTTATCTAATACAAAATAGCAATATAGCTCTCTTGCATTGCTTTCCTGTCTTTAGGAATCTTAAAAGAGAGTGACTAGCCAGGGATTTGTCAGATAACCGGGTCTGTTTCTGGTTTGCATGAGCGATGATGGTTCCAAACCCTAGGAGGAAAAAATGGAAAATGTCTTAGATATTTCAGATTCATGTGAAGCCAAACCGTGTGATCTCCTGCCAGTTTTAGTTTACAAAACTCTTGTGGTCCCGGGTGTGTTTACTTGGACTTTAAGTTTTACTATTACCATTATATTCCAATAACTTCACTCCCTCAACCAGCCCACTGACTGTGGTCTACTCTAGTGTGTATAAAAACGATTACTAGAACAGAAGAACTAGGCTGATTGAAATTCTCTCCTTAAAAATGTTAATTTCAATGTCAATTTAATCCAAGCCAGCGACATAATTAAATAACTACTCTGCATGAGAAGGTGCTTTTTCTTTTTGTTGTTGAAACAAGTTCCTCTTAGGGCCAGTTTCAAAAGAAAGCAGGAAAAAAGTCATTGTTGATATTTCAGTGACATTGGCAATTGCATATTGTAACTTACAGAATGCAAAATTTATGTAAATGTATACAATTTTACAAACTTTATAAACTTTTTAAATTATATAAATTGCATGTCGTTATAATTATATATCTGTAACTTATAGGAGAGATGCAAGTGGGAAATATGAACCAGAAGAGCATTGGACAGTCATGTTTCAGAACTGGATCTTGTTTACACGATTTGCTTATATTCCTTCCGGGAGCCTGATTGCCAAGGTTTTGTCCCCAAACAAGCATAAAACGGTTACAAACTATGCCCAGATTGGCTGGATATCAAATGTCAATGTTTGTTTGATTGCTCCTTTCTTCTAAAATGTTCTCTATTCTCTATGTATGCTGCGGTGACTGCCATACAGCAAAGTAAAAGAGAATCTTTTGACCCATAAAAGTAATTTAGCAATTGCCAAAACAGAGAAGCTGCTGCCTATCAGTAGAATCAGAGGCTAATGCCACTTCACCACAACAATGTGTTCTGGAACGCAGTGGGCTTACACAGCTGGATGTTTCTTGGTAGGTCATTCATTCATTCAGCAAATATTTATTAAATACCTTGTGCTGTGCACAAGGCTGAGTGAATCTCCAACAGAGTTTTGGAAAAAAAATATAATTCCATCCTCAACACAAAGAATCCAAAATGTATATGAGAATACATGATATACACATGTGAAAAGTTTCATAATAATACATGGCGGTACATGTTTAAGGGCCAGGCTGGTTTAAGTCCTATCACAGGTCAGTGTAGGCCAAAACACTGGAATACAGGTGTGGCTCTGGTATGTACAGAGCAGGCCAGTTGAGCTCCATCAGTGTATCCCTGTTGGGGAGTAGTAAGAAATAAAGGAAATGTGGAGCCAAATTGTGGAGGACATTCAGACAAGCTAAAGGCCTTATCCTGGAGATAAAGAGAGACAGGAAAGGATTGTGATGTGGCAAAAGTGATACTAATTCAAAAAGATACATGAGCCCCTATGTTCATAGCAGCACTGTTTACAATAGCCAAGACATGGAAACAACCCAAGTGCCCAACAGATGATTGGATTAAGAAGATGTGGTTTATACATACAATGGAATATTACTCCACCATAAAAAAGAATGAAATACTGCCATCTGCAGCAGTGTGGATGAGCCTAGAGAATATTATGCTTAGTGAAATAAGTCAGACAAAGAAAAATACTTTGTATCACTTATATGTGGAATCTAGAAAATAATACAGGGACTTCCCTGGCGGTCCAGTGGTTGCGATTTCGCCTTCCAGTGCAGAGGGGGATGTGGGTTCAATCCCTGGTTGGGGAGCTGGGATCTCACATGACTCGCGGCCAAGAAGCCAAAACGTAAAACAGAAGCAATATTGTAACAAATTCAATAAAGACTTTAAAAATGGTCCACATCAAAAAATAATAATAATAATAATACAAATAAATGTATATACAAAACAGAAACAGACTCACAGATATAGAATACAAACTTGTGGTTACCAAAGGGGCGAGGGAAGGGGGGAGAGGCAAATTAGGAGGATAGGATTAAGAAATACAAACTACTATATATAAAATAGATAAGCAACAAGTATATACTATGTAGCACCAGGAATTATACCCATTATCTTGTAATAACCTATCACGGAATATAATCTGCAAAAATACTGAATCACTATGTGGTACACCTGAAACTAACACAATATTGTAAATCAACTATACTTCCATAAAAAAGTGATGTTTTCATTAGATATATTGGCTTATGTTATGGCAGATATTTTAAAGAGGAAGGATATTTCAGAAATGTTACAGTAATGCCACCTTGAAGAAATAAAGGTTGGGTGAGGGTGAGCAGTGGGAATGAAAGGAAGAGACAGAATCAAAAGAGATTACGAAAAGAGAAAGGAGAAGATTTTGGTGTCTGGCTATCGGGAGAGGCAAGAAACAACTCTAAGGTTTGGTGCCTTTATTATGGAAAAATGATAATACTGTGGACAGATGCAAAGAAATCAGGTGGGGATGGTGCTTTGTGAATGAGGCTCCGTGCTGACACAGCACGCCATGACGTGGTGTGAATGGTTCGCGCTGAGCATCATTGCTCAGAAGGCAATATTCAGTACTTCAGTCTGTGAAAGTGCAGGTGTTTTGTGGCAGAATGTAAAGAGTGAAGAGCCGAGGCTTGAGTCCGAATGATTTTCTGAGACTGAGCTGAGAGGAGACTTAATAAGGACATGCAGGAAAGTCAAGATGTGGGAGAAGAATCAGCGGACTGTCACAGAATCCAAGGATAAGGAGTTGTGAGCTTGAAGGATGAAATTTTGCAGAGAGGTAACAAGAAGAATGCCGAGGAAGAACGTGAGATCTGGCATTTTTGGTCTAGACATTCAGGTGTCAGATTATTTTAAGCATTGGGCATGCTTATTCGTTTTGTTTGGGACTTCAGCATTGAACTATTTTCCTTTCTTGCTTATTTTAGATTTCTTCTTGCATTTCACATACCGTGTAGGAGCTATTTTATATCCCTTTAGTAATTCTCATGCTCAGGGCCTGGCTAATCTGAACGTACTTGTATGCTATAATAGTAGGTTGTTGTGACAATTAAATGAACAGTGACTAGAGTATAATGAACACTCAGCAAAAATTATTTGTAAAATTTCAAACTCTGGCAGTATATTCTGTATTTTTAAAATATATTTATTTATTTATATTTTTTATTTTTGGCTGCGTCGGGTCTTCGTTGCTGCACACGGGCTTTCTCTAACTATGGTGCGCGGGGGCTGCTCTTCATTGCGGTGCGCGGGCTTCCCATTGCGGTGCGCGGGCTTCTCATTGCGGTGGCTTCTCTTGTTGCGGAGCACGGGCTCTAGGTGTGCGGGTTTCAGTAGTTGCAGCACACGGGCTCCAGAGCGCAGGCTCAGTAGTTGTGGTGCACGGGCTTAGCTGCTCTGCGGCATGTGGGATCTTCCCAGACCAGGGCTCGAACCCATGTCCCCTGCATTGGCAGGAGGATTCTTACCCACTGCGCCACCAGGGAAGTCCTGTTCTGTATTTTTAAATCACCTGAAATTTTTGGAGGGACAAATACGATACCTTTATTGTTTAAGTTTTCCCATGAACACAGGCTAACATCGTAATACATGAAGTTAAAAGAGGTTTGAGAGCCATGGTTTTATGAAGAACCTTTGATTCTTAACTCAGAGGTTCCTGCAATTATTGTGCTTATTAGATTAAGTGTACACCATAAACTCAGAACTTCAAAGGTAGAAAAGAAATACTGGATTCTCTCCATTCCTTCCAATGGTTAATGCAATTCTCTGCTTCCTTTCTCCATGTCTACCCAAAAATGAGTGCCAGAGCAAAGGCCTTATGAGTTATCCCATTTTGCTGTTTAAATGATGTCTTCATCTCTTCTGGAAGGAGCAACTCTAATATTCAGCCAAGTTGCTTGGAAGCAAGTTAAATGGCTTCCAGCCCTCCTTTCTTGATAATATTTGGGTGTCTTTTATACCTCTCTATGAAAAGAAAATTTACTGCGTGGCAAACCAGGCCAGCAAGATTTCTCAGCAACTTAATTTAGAAGTGAATTATTCTTCTGAATAGACCCATTCTTTGTTTGAATACAAGGCAGTCCTTTCATGTGTTTCCCAAATAAGCATCCTAGTTACCGCTACCTGAGTTTCCACTACTGTCATTTAATGTAACAGAATGTACTTTTTCCTAATAGAGGTTTTATGCTCTCCAACATGCCACCTCCTTATTGCAGTTCATGCTCTGAGTTACTTTTATCTCAATAATAAATCTGCAATTTGTGAAACTTGTTCCCAAACTTTAAAGCTAGCTCTCTGTTCTCTTTGGCATAGAATTTAGGTTTTATTTGCCCCAAAATAAGTTTTTCCAGGAGAGAGGTTTGGGACTAAGAATGTTTATTATAAATAAAGTAAAAACAGAAAGTCCTGTCTAGGAGTTATAATATGACATTAATAAATCTATCACCTCTTTCATCAGCCATTTTCTGTGATTTTGAGGGAAATATTTAAGCCCTTAAGCTAAATGAGGAATATATTTCATCTCTACCTCATGGTGATGATAATTTATTTGTAAAAATATTTATATGGTATTGGCAGTTTTGATAGATTGCTTTATAATGAAAAGGTGAAACTCTGAAAGAAGTCAGTGTTGAGATCAGACAAAGGGTTGGTCAATTTCTAAGTGGTTTTCAAGTTGGAGTTTTTAAGAAGGCAGTGGACATGAACATGGACAAAAGTCCTTTTGAAAAATATATACCAGGTATGAAGAAAATTATATACTTTAGAGATTATAGCATCATCATCTCTAAAAAGAAAGCCAAACAAGTAAAACGGTTTTCTCTGGCAGCTGCCTTTTGCTGATAAGATCCGAAGAAGAAACTGTTTTGACCAGTTCCTTGTGATAGTCTTAGAACTGTAGTAGAAAAGCCATGATGTTTACTGATTCTCAAAGAAATCAAAGGGACACCCTAAAACCTGTAGCGTAAAATTTGTGATTGATAAGATCAGAGTATTGGCTGGCCAGAGAAGTTCATTAAACCTAGCTGCAACCTGTGGCGAGGCCATGCCAATGCTAATTATAAACTCTCTGGAACTGAATATAGCGCATTCGTGCTTCCCAACCTACTTTACGTGACCACACTCAAAAGCAACAACAGGAGACCCAAAGGTTCTATGAAGTTATATTTCTGGACTGAGTGAAATTCTTTCAGTCCCACTTTCTGTGAACATCATCAAAAGCTTTTGAAAGAGACATTCAGGATCTGCTTAAATACCGAGTGTTGTTTTCTGGAAGCACACTTTCAGGGAGACTGCAAGAGATTTAAATACATTGTTAGGTGAGTGTGGCCCCACTAAACAGAAGCCCAAGAAGAATATTTCAACTATGATCAGAGATTTATACAAATACAGCCAATGATTATCATCAGCCACACAGAACTGAAAGCAGGGTATGTGATTAATGTCTGTTGTTAAATAAGTGTATTTATTTCACTATAAAAGGCATGGAACCACATATAGAAAATTTGGAAAAGAGAGAAAAAGGAAAAAAATCAGTTACTATCAATCCTACACAGTCATGCAGGGCAGGAAAAGAGACGCAGACGTAGAGAACGGATTTGTGGACACAGGGTGGGAAGGGGACGGTGGGACGAAGTGAGAGAGTAGCACTGACATACATAACACTACCATGTGTAAAATAGACAGCTAGTGGGAAGCAGCCACGTAGCACAGGGAGCTCAGCTCAGTGCTCTGTTATGACCTAGAGGGGTGGGATTGGGGGGTGGGAGGGAGGCTCCAGAGGGAGGGGATACATGTCTACATACAGCTGATTCACATTGTTGTACAACAGAAACTAACACAACATTGTAAAGCAATTATACTCCAATTAAAAAAAAAAAATCCTACAGTCATTGTTTTAATCTTGGTGTCTAGTCTTTCATCCTTTTTCTTATTAATGCAAAAAAATGATTTTAAAAACTTACTGAAATTATAGTAGTTTTTATAAATGCAATTTTAAAATACATCATCCATGTAAACATAGATTTAATTTATAACGTGAAAGGTATAATTATGGGGCAGCAAATGATAACATTATGTGTTATTTGAAGCAATATAGCTACTGAAATGTTTTATTTTCAACATATTTGCACTGTCCATTCAGCTCTTTTCCATTGTTAAATGTACTATAAATACAAATATTTCGAATATTTTGGCATGTGGAATTTCACAAGTGGTTGTTGTGTTATTGTTGCTAGCTGATATTACTGTACTTGGTAATATAAATAACCAAAAGTTATTAATTACAAGGGCATACGGTGCTAAATCCCTTCATAATACCAACCATGATATGCTTTAGAACAAAAAGGGGAATGACAAATATTATCTAGTAAAGTATAGAGGGAAGCACAGCTGGTAGAAGTCATTTACAACACCTAGATTCACGAAACGCCATCTAAGGAGTAGCCCACTTTTAATAGTCGTTGATTTTCCTGAAGGGACATAAATAATGTTTTCTTTTTCAAAGGAATTCATTCCAATTGAATGACCTTTCCTGATGACACTCCTTTCATCAGAATTCTTGCAATCCTTCCCTTAGACAGGGTAGAAATTAACTGTCTTATGACCCTTTATCCTCAGGGCCCTCCTAGTGAATGAATTTAGTAAAATTAATTCACACAACTCTTTTTACCCACCCAGGGAACCTTTCACAGTGGTCTTCTGGAACCACTGACACAATTCAAAGAAGTGGTTGCGGAGGGAATTTGGTCAGTGAAGGTGCCCCTTTTGACCTAGTGAAACCTGCAAGTGCTTTTCAACTCACTCCAGGCATGGACAGTGTCCCTATAGCTGCTGAGATTACCCTCTTGCATTAGCACCCTCATGGTAAAGTCCTTAATGCCTAATACATTTTTATTGTGACTTAAGGCAGAAAGTTGTGTCAATGTCTACCATATATCTCTTATATCTTGCACATTGGAAAATAAATTTTATACTGCATATAAATTTTTATACTGCATATAAGAAAGGCTGTATTCTTTTTTAAACCTCTTCCTAGCCCATGTTTATGTAATCAACTTAATTAACCCATCCAAATTCTGGATATCTCTACAGATAACTGCAGAACCACTCAATCTGCCTATCTTTCATTTCAGAATCTGTGCTATTTATTGATTGTTCTTTATTCCTAAGCAAGAACACACTGTTTCCATCACAAACCGTTTTAATAATCCAGCTGAGAATCAGTTAAGCATCAAAGCTCTACAGTGAGATTATACATCACTACTTTCAGTATTTCATGGCCATTCAAGTAGCAAGAATCATTTTCTCAACTAGACTCAGTGGGAAAATGAAAATGTTTACAATGTAAAGCTTTACGGCTTGTTGTCATATTGAAGAGGTCGTTTTTACATTTTTAGACTTTTCTCTCCATAATTAAATTGAAATGTTAAATATAAACCTTCAGAAGGGAATGATACTGAAAAATAAACGTTAACACCAAGATAATTAAATTTTGGACTTTCATGTCTTCTTTTGCCAATAGGTTGCTGCTTTCATTATCACTTATTTATTACATCTTTCCAAATTCTGGTCAAAGACTCACGTCAGATTTGAAAAGAATTAAAGAATGACCCAAGAAGCTGAGATGGATTTTCTAAGGGCTAGTTGAAGATTGTTTTGACATCACCTGTTTCCTTAAGAGAAGTTTTCTCAATCCTTTTAAGCTAAAAGGCTACCTTGTGAATATCTTGGATATGTGTTATTAATATTTTTAAAGAATCACTTCTCTCCAAGCAGAGTCTAATTCTAGAGTTCTAAAACCCAGAAGAGAGAGTTATGCCTACACAATATTTTAAGTGCCGTGTGCTCCAGAATTCCTGTAGTGAAAAATGTCAGTCTTCCATCAGAGGGATGATGAATTGAGAAGTGCCTTCCCACTCTCTGTGGTTTCCATGGTGCTGACTGTCAATGCCTTTTGTTGTAGGCAGAATACTTCTATGAATTCCTGTCCTTGCGCTCCCTGGATAAAGGCATCATGGCAGACCCAACCGTCAATGTCCCTCTGCTGGGAACAGTGCCTCACAAGGCATCAGGTGGGTGGTCTTTGCCTCAGAGAAAGGTTTACACTTAAAATATAATAGCGATGGGAATAATATTTTAGATCCATATGTCACCCATCAGAGAGATTACAGAATGTTTTCCTGAAGAGATCTATTGATTTTAGGGCAAATCAGTTGTTATGTCCCTATTTCCTTTGGGCAAAAGATTAGGATAGGCGTGAAGAAATGGAAGTTTTAGAATTTCCTAAAAACTCAGTTCATAAATGATTCCAGATTAAAAAAAGAAAAGTCACTATGTGAGGTATACTTGGCCAACAAGTGTGAATTAATGTAGTACATATAAATGTGGCAAAGATGCAAAGTAAGTGATCGAGAGAGAATGGGACAAGTCAAGAAAAACATCCCCTAAATGAGCATTGTATTGAATAGGAATTTGAAGTAGAGAGGAGACATAGAAAAGTCGGAGAAAGGGGTTCAGTCTTTCAGATCTAATCATCCTTCTCTACTAAGAAAATCCAGTATGCAGTTATTTGTTTAGAACTTTTCAACTTACAAAACACCAGTTCATGCATTATCTAATTTGTGTTCTGGAAGGGAGCCAAGGCCTGAATTACAGCTCCATTTTACAAGTTAGAAAATTGAGGCTTGTGAGGTTTAACTGACTTTTCCAAAGTCATGTATTAGTAATAAACAGTGGAGCTGAGACTAGAGCCCAGGTTTTATGACTTGTAGAAAAATACAGAGATCACTTATGTAACTTATGTTACATTGAGTATATGTATTTTTTACATAATTGTAGTAATATTATATATTTGGTCTTGCATAATGATTTTTTGGCTTTTAACATTTTAACATAAGCATTTTCCCATGTCATTACAGATTTTTCCAAAAGTTATTTTTAATGCCCTTATAATATTCTGTTTTATGAACATACCATAATTTATTTACTCATTCCCTTATTGTGTTACTTAGATTGTTTTTAGGGTTGGCATACTAGAAATATCACAGTAAACGTCATTTTTAAAGTAACAGATGGTCAGTAGCCCTGTTTGTCTTATTCACCATGACTGCCAACACAGGGCCCAGCATAGAACAGGCTCTCAGAAAATACTTGTTGGATTCATGTGTGTAGCAAAATCTTAAAGTTCATCTCATTATTTTGTTAAGAATAGATTCTTAGATGTAAAATTATTGTGTCAAAGGATATGAACTATGAACTTTTTAAAAGGCTCTTAAATTGCCAAAATGCCAAATTACTTTCCACAAAGGTTGTGCCTATTTGCACCCTGGCTAGCAGTGTTGGAGAGTGCCTGGCTTACTAACTTCATCAACATGTGTTATTAATCATGTTAGCTGTTTTGCTGACTTAAAAAGTGAAAAGTGGTTTCTCAGTGTTCTTTCAATTTGATTTTTAAATTCCTATGAGGTAGGAAGTTATTTTCTTGTATCTGTTACGCAGTGTAAATGTCTGTGTGCCGTGCTCATTTTTATATTGAAATACTGTGGTTCTTCTTATTAATTTGCAAAGCTCACTATAAAGTACTGACTGTTGATTGCAATTTTTTCAATTTATGATTTATTTTATTTTTTTGCGGAGGGATATGCAGAGGCTTTAAAATCCTGTGTGGTCAAAACTATCTTTTCCTTTGTGATGTTTTTCCTATTACTTTTATGCTTGGAAATTAATTCCTATTCCAGAGAACTGTTAGGTGATAATTTACACATGCTTCTAATATTTTATAAAAATTTATTTTGGCAGTAGTATGAGGTGGGCTCAACCTGAATTATTTTTCTGAATTGTCAACTTTTCCAGTGTAAGAGGTTGGACTGACTCAAGATATGCTCTTTATTTTACAATAAGTTTTTTATAGATAAGGGTTGGTTTTAGAGACTACTGTTTGTTCTAATATTATAATATTTATAGTTCTATAATATATTAAAATAATTGATAGCACAATCCTGTCTCTTAAAAAAGAAGATTAGTCTTATTCTTTTAGAGGAACATTAGAATAATTTGTCAGACATCAAATGAAGATCTCGTTAGGAGCTAATTTTTTTCTTTTCCATTAGGGTTTATTATAGGATATTGAATATAGTTCCCTGAGCTATACAATAGGACCTTGTTGTTTATCTAGTCTATATATAACAGTTTGCATCTGCTAGTCCCAAAATCCCCATCCATCACTCCCCCACACCCCTACCCCTTGGCAACCACAAGTCCGTTCTCTCTGTGAGTCTGTTTCGTATATAAGTTCATTTGTGTCATATTTTAGGTTCCACAGATAAATGATATCATATGGTATTTGTCTTTCTCTTTCTGACTTACTTCACTTAGTATGATCATCTCTAGGTCCATCCATGTAGCTGTAAATGGCATTATTTCACTCTTTTTTATGGCTGAGTAATATTCCACTGTATATATATACCATATCTTCTTTATCCATTCATCTGTTGATGGACATTTAGGTTGTTTCCATGACTTGGCTATTGTAAATAGTGCTGCTATGAACAAAGGGGTGCTTGTATCTTTTCAAATTAGAATTTTCTCTGGATATATGCCCAGAAGTGGAATTGCTGAATCATATGGTAGATCTATTTTTAGTTTTCTGAGGAACCTCCATACTGTTTTCCATAGTGGCCGCACCAACTTACATTCCCACCAACAGTGTAGGAAGGCTTCCCTTTTCTGCACACCCTCCCCAGCATTTGTTATTTGTAGACGTTTTAATGATGGCCATTCTGACTGGTGTGAGGTGGTACGTCATTTTAATTTTGATTTGCATTTCTCTAATAATTAGTGATGTTGAGCATCTTTTCATGTGCCTGTTGGCCATCTGTATGCCTTATTTGGAGAAATGTCTATTTAGATCTTCTGCCCATTTTTTGATTGGGTTTTTTTTTTTTTATATTGAGCTGTATGAGATGTTAGTATATTTTGAAAATTAACCCCTTGTCGGTTGCATCATTTGCAAATATCTTCTCCCAGTCTGTAGGTTGTCTTTTCATTTTGTTTATGGTTTCCTTTGCTGAGGAGCTAATTTTAATTGATGAAATAATCAGGAAATCAGGCACGCTTACAGAGTCCATTTTCAGGTTGTAGTTATCTGCTACTTCCAATGTATCTGTATTGCCACATCCCAGCACTGTAAGAGTTGGGGACTAAATAAGCACAGAGTTTCTCTAATTTCCTGGCATAGGTGCCCATGTGGGTATAGACAGGAAGAGTGTGAATCTGAGTTTCTCTTGGGTCATCCCAGTGCTGCTGATATGACTCACAGCCCTCCCAGAGGATTTACTTCCAATCCAGATGGGTTTAGGTTCTAGGAAGCTCCTATGAAGGCAAAAGGCCTTGGGTTCTGGAGGTACACTCACCTAAGATTTGTAGCCTCAAGGATATGAATATCCCATTCCAGATACATGGGCACCCCAATTCCACTCAGATGATAATGCTAGTACTATTGCATACTGCTACATCATGGAGACAAGAAAGTTCTTAGAATATGACCACCAAATTCTTGGAATAGGGCATTACTCAGTCTCATGCCATGTCACTTGGTGTTCCTTTTTAGTCAAAGATAATTTTCTATAAAATTTTTCTTGATCATATTTGTGCTTTTTCTTAAGAAGTGGTCAGGGGTAAGATAAATACATAGCATGTCTCTCAATTTCCATTTCATATTTTTGAATTTTTCTTTTGTCTTTTTCTGATTATTAAAGAAGTACAAACTCATTTAGCCCATTAAAAGGTATTAATTAATTGCACAGTTATACCTGCTCAACTTAAAATAAATCTTGAATTTTTGGATTTCTAATCAAATGCTTATATCCAAAATCTTCCCATTTTTATCAATTTTTTGTGTCTAGTAAAAAAAAGCTTACTGAAATTCTACTTCTTAGGATATTAAAGCAGTAAGGTTTTGAATATATGATATGAGAATATTTTAATAGGTCATGTTTCGAGAAAACATCATTTGCTAATAATTTAGAATCTTTAATAAAATGTAGAGGAAAAAGTGGATGATACTTTGGACAAGGTGAGACTAAAAAGAACAAGCCTGGGATGAGGTGACTCATGCACATGTGTGCACGTTTATACACACACACACACACACACACATTTTACACGGACAACCCCCCCCCACCCCCCATAGAGATCTTTGGAGGCAGATGTAGGATTTGTTTGCAGAAATGCAGGTGCAAGAAGTTTATGGGAATTTTAGTTCATTTCAGGGCAGTTATTCATTAGCCTCATTAAGCTCAGTCCCCCCAGCGTGAGCAGTGAGGGTAACTTGAATTATTAAAAAGTAACCAAATCAGTGTGTCTTGCTCCTAAGCATCCAGGTACCGTTCATTACTCTGCTGGTCTATTTAATACCCTCAAGCTGCTAAGGTGTTCTTTCATCCTACAGAATCCTATATGCCTAAGCGTTGCATGAAAAAGAAAACTCTTGATCTTTAACAGTTATGAAGTGCCTGCTTTCTGGCATCTGAAGAGAACAAAAACAGGAAATACAAACTGCAGGGTGGTTCAGCAAAATTCCTGAGTTGGATAACGAAAAACAGTTTCCATCAAGCCAAGGCTTTACCTGTTGGCACACTCTTTCTCTGTCATCCCATGAAACCAACAGAGCAGGGGTGTTTCTCAACCAAGACCATCAGGAATCCAATGTGTAGAAATTGTCAAATAGGTGTTAATTCTGGGAGGACCATCTTCTTCCTGTTGACCCCCATCCTTAGCAGAAAGTGAAGCCCAGAGTAGGTACTCAGTAAGTATTTGCTGAGAGAATGAATGGATGACTATTTGTGTTGGATGATTTATATTCATGGAACAGCTTATAATCATGTGGTGTCAAGGATGAGCTCTCGCCCACCTTATTCATCTCTTCCCTTGTTGTGAGGTAGTGGTTTGCATGACCAAGGTTGAGGCTGTATGAGCACCATGCTGGTCTCAGTGTGGAAGAGGTTTTTTTTTTTTAAACATCTTTATGGGAGTATAATCGCTTTATAATGGTGTGTTAGTTTCTGCTGTATAACAAAGTGAATCAGCTATAAATATACAATTATCCCCATTTCTCCTCCCTCTTGCGTCTCCCTCCCACCCTCCCTATCCCACCCCTCTAGGTGGTCACAAAGCACTGAGCTGATTTCCCTGTGCTATGCAGCTGCTTCCCACTAGCTATCTGTTTTACATTTGGTAGTGTATATATGTCCATGCCACTCTCTCACTTCGTCCCAGCTTACCCTTCCCCCTCCCCGTGTCCTCAAGTCCATTCTCTACGTCTGCGTCTTTATTCCTGTCCTGCCCCTAGGTGCTTCAGAACCTTTTTTTTTTTTTTTTTTAGACTCCATATATATGTGTTAGCATACGGTCTTTGTTTTTCTCTTTCTGAGTTACTTCACTCTGTATGACAGTCTCTAGGTCCATCCACCTCACTGCAAATAACTCAATTTCGATTCTTTTTATGGCTGAGTAATACTCCACTGTATTTATGTGCCACATCTTCTTTATCCATTCATCTGTCCATGGACACTTAGGTTGCTTCCATGTCCTGGCTACTGTAAATACTGCTGCAATGAACATTGTGGTATATGACTCTTTTTGAATTATGGTTTTTCTCAGGGTATATGCCCAGTAGTGGGATTGCTGGGTCATATGGTAGTTCTATTTTTAGTTTTTTAAGGAACCTCCATACTGTTCTCCATAGTGGCTGTATCAATTTACATTCCCACCAAGAGTGCAAGAGGGTTCCCTTTTCTCCACACCCTCTCCAGCATTTATTGTTTGTAGATTTTTGTTTGATTATGGCCATTCTGACTGGTGTGAGGTGATACCTCATTGTAGTTTTGATTTGCATTTCTCTAATAATTAGTGATGTTGAGCATCCTTTCATGTGTTTGTTGGCAACCTGTATATCTTCTTTGGAGAAATGTCTATTTAGGTCTTCTGCCCATTTTTGGATTGCGTTGCTTGTTTTTTTAATACTGAGCTGCTTGTAAATTTTGAAGATTAATCCTTTGTCAGTTGCTTTATTTGCAAATATTTTCTCCCATTCTGAGGGTTGCCTTTTCGTCTTGTTTATGGTTTCCTTTGCTGTGCAAAAGCTTTTAAGTTTCATTAGGTCCCATTTGTTTATTTTTGTTTTTATTTCCATTTCTCTAGGAGGTGGGTCAAAAAGGATCTTGCTGTGATTTATGTCATAGTGTTCTGCCTATGTTTTCCTCTGAGAGTTTTATAGTGTCTGGCCTTACATTTAGGTCTTTAATCAATTTTGAGTTTATTTTTGTGTATGGTGTTAGGGAGTGCTCTAATTTCATTCTTTTACATGTAGCTGTCCAGTTTTCCCAGCACCACTTATTGAAGAGGCTGTCTTTTTTCCAGGCTGTCTTATTGAAGAGGCTGCCTCCTTTATCAAAGATAAGGTGACCATATGTGTGTGGGTTTATCTCTGGGCTTTCTATCCTGTTCCATTGATCTATATTTCCACTTTTGTGCCAGTACCATACTGTCTTGATTACTGTAACTTTGTAGTATAGTCTAAAGTCAGGGAGCCTGATTCCTCCACCTCCGTTTTTCGTTCTCAAGGTAGCTTTGGCTATTCAGGGTCTTTTGTGTTTCCATACAAATTTTGCAATGTTTTATTCTAGTTCTGTGAAAACTGCCATTGGTAGTTTGATAGGGATTGCACTAAATCTGTAGATTGCTTTGGGTAGTATAATCAGTTTCACAATGTTGATTCTTCCAATCCAAGAACATGGTATATCTCTCCATCTGTTTGTATCATCTTTAATTTCTTTCATCAGTGTCTTATAGTTTTCTGTGTACAGGTCTTTTGTCTCCCTAGGTAGGTTTATTCCTAGGTATTTTATTCTTTTTGTTGCAATGGTAAATGGGAGTGTTTCCTTAATTTCTCTTTCAGAATTTTCATCATTAGTGTATAGGAATGCAAGAGATTTCTGCACATTAATTTTGTATCCTGCTACTTTACCAAATTCATTGATTAGCTCTAGTAGTTTTCTGGTAGCTTCTTTAGGATTCTCTATGTATAGTATCATGTCATCTACAAACAGTAACAGTTTTACTTCTATCTTTTCCGATTGGATTCCTTTTATTTCTTTTTCTTCTCTGATTGCTGTGACTAGAACTTCCAAAACTATGTTGAATAATAGTGGTGAGAGTGGGCAACCTTGTCTTGTTCCTGATCTTAGTGGAAATGGTTTCAGTTTTTCACCATTGAGAACGATGCTGCCTGTGGGTTTGTCATATATGGTCTTTATTATGTTGAGGTAAGTTCCCTCTATGCCTACTTTCTGGAGGGTTTTTATCATAAATGGCTGTTGAATTTTGTCAAAAGCTTTTTCTGCATCTACTGAGATGATCATATGGTTTTTATCCTTCAGGTTGTTAATATGGTGTATCTCATTGATTGATTTACGTATATTGAAGAATCCTTGCATTCCTGGGATAAACCCCACTTGATCATGGTGTATGATCCCTTTAATGTGCTGTTGGATTCTGTTTGCTAGTGTTTTGTTGAGAATTTTTGCATCTATGTTCATCAGTAATACTGGCCTATAGTTTTCTTTTTTTGTGACATCTTTGTCTGGTTTTGGTATCAGGTTGATGGTGGCCTCGCTGAATGAGTTTGGAAGTGTTCCTCCCTCTGCTCTATTTTGGAAGAGTTTGAGAAGGATAGGTGTTAGGTCTTTTCTAAATGTTTGATAGAATTCACCTGTGAACCCATCTGGTCCTGGGCTTTTGTTTGTTGGAAGATTTTTAATCACAGTTTCAATTTCAGTGCTTGTGATTGGTCTGTTCATATTTTCTATTTCTTCCTGGTTCAGTCTCGGAAGGTTGTGCATTTCTAAGAATGTGTCCATTTCTTCCAGGTTTTCCATTTTATTGGCATATAGTTGCTTGTAGTAGTCTCTCATGATCCTATGTATTTCTGCAGTGTCAGTTGTTACTCCTTTTTCATTTCTAATTCTATTGATTTGAGTCTTCTCCCTTTTTTTCTTGATGAGTGTGGCTAATGGTTTATCAATTTTGTTTATCTTCTCAAAGAACCAGCTTTTAGACAACCCTCAGAATGCGAGAAAATATTTGCAAACGAATCAATGGGCAAAGGATTAATCTCCAAAATATATAAACAGCTCATGCAGCTCAATATTAGAAAAACAAACAAGCCCATCAAAAAATGGGCAGAAGACCTAAATAGACATTTCTCCAAAGGAGGCATACAGATGGCCAAGAGGCACATGAAAAGCTGCTCAACATCACTAATTATTAGAGAAATGCAAATCAAAACTACAGTGAGGTATCACCTCACACTGGTTAGAATGGGCAGCATCAGAAAATCTACAAACAACAAATGCCAGAGAGGGTGTGGAGAAAAGGGAACACTCTTGCACTGTTGGTGGGAATGTAAATCGATACAGCCACTATGGAGAACAGTATGGAGGTTCCTTAAGAAACTGAAAATAGAATTACATATGACCCAGCAATCCCACTACTGGGCATATACCCAGTGAAAAGCATAATTGAAAAAGACACTTGCACCCCAATGTTCATTGTAACACTGTTTACAATATCCAGGTCATAGAAGCAACCTCAATGCCCATCAACAGATGAATGGATAAAGATGATGTGGTACATGTGTACAATGGAATATTACTTAGCCATAAGAAGGAACGAAATTGGGTTATTTGTAGAGATGTGGATGGACCTAGAGACTGTCATACAGAGTGAAGTAACCAGAAAGAGAAAAACAAATATAGTATATTAATGCATATATTCGGAATCTAGAAAAATGGTACAGATGAACCAGTTTGCAAGGCAGAAATAGAGACAGAGATGCAGAGCACAAATGTATGGACACCAAAGGAAGAAAGCTGGGGGTGTGTTGTTGTTGGTGGGATGAATTCGGAGATTGGGATAGACATATATACACTAATACGTATAAAATAGGTAACTAATAAGAAGCTGCTGTATAAAAAAATAAATAAAATTCAAATTAAAAAAAAAAAAAAAAGAACCAGCTTTTAGTTTTATTGCTTTTGCTATCGTTTCCTTCATTTCTTTTTCACTTATTTCTGATCTGATCTTTATGATTTCTTTCCTTCTGCTAACTTTGGGGTTTTTTTGGTTCTTCTTTCTGTAATTGCTTTAGGTGTAACATTAGGTTGTTTATTTGAGATGTTTCTTGTTTCTTGAAGTAGGATTGTATTGCTATAAACTTCCTTCTTACAACTGCTTTTGCTGCTTCCCATAGGTTTTGGGTCATCGTGTTTTCATTGTCATTTGTTTCTAGGTATTTTTTGATTTCCTCTTTGATTTCTTCAGTGATCTCTTGGTTATTTAGTAGTGTATTGTTTAGCCTCCATGTGTTTGAATTTTTTACAGATTTTTTTCCTGTAATTGATATCTAGTCTCATAGTGTTGTGGTCGGAAAAGATACTTGATACGATTTCAATATTCTTACATATACCAAGGCTTGATTTGTGACCCAAGATGTTATCTATCTTAGAGACTGTTGCATGAGCGCTTGAGAAGAAAGTGTATTCTGTTGTTTTTCGATGGAATGTCCTATAAATGTCAATTAAGTCCATCTTGTTTAATGTATCATTTAAAGCTTGTGTTTCCTTATTTATTTTCATTTTGGATGATCTGTCCATTGGTGAACGTGGGGTGTTAAAGTCCCCTACTATGATTGTGTTACTGTTGATTACCCCTTTTATCGCTGTTAGCATTTGCCTTATGTATTGAGGTGCTCCTATGTTGGGTGCATAAATATTTACAGTTGTTATATCTTCTTCTTGGATTGATCCCTTGATCATTATGTAGTGTCCTTCTTTGTCTCTTGTAATAGTCTTTATTTTAAAGTCTATTTTGTCTGATATGGGAATTGCTATTCCAGCATTCTTTTGATTTCCATTTGCATGGAATATCTTTTTCCATCCCCTCACTTTCAGTCTGTATGTGTCCCTAGGTCTGAAGTGGGTCTCTTGTAGGCATCATATATACAGGTCTTGTTTTTGTATCCATTCAGCCAGGCTGTGTCTTTTGGTTGGAGCATTTAATCCATTTACATTTAAGGTAATTATTGATATGGATGTTCCTATTACCATTTTCTTAATTGTTTTGGGTTTGTTATTGTAGGTCTTTTCCTTCTCTTGTGTTTCCTGCCTCGAGAAGTTCCTTTAGCATTTTTGAAAGCTGGTTTGGTGGTGCTGAATTCTCTTAGCTTTTGCTTGTCTGTAAAGCTTTTTATTTCTCCATCAAATCTGAATGAGATCCTTGCTGGATAGAGTAATCTTGGTTGTAGGTTTTTCTCCTTCATCACTTTAAATATGTCCTGCCACTCCCTTCTGGCTTGCAAGTTTCTGCTGAAAGATCAGCTGTTAAATTTATGGGGATTCCCTTGTGTGTTATTTGTTGTTTATCCCTTGCTGCTTTTAATATTTTTTCTTTGTATTTAATTTTTGATAGTTTGATTAATATATGTCTTGGCGTGGTTCTCCTTGGATTTATCCTGTATGGGACTCTCTGTGCTACCTGGACTTAACTATTTCCTTTCCCATCTTAGGAAAGTTTTCAACTATAAGCTCTTCAAATATTTTCTCAGTCCCTTTCTTTTTCTCTTCTTCTTCTGGGACTCCTATAATTCGAATGTTGGTGCGTTTAATGTTGTCCCAGAGGTCTCCGAGACTGTCCTCAATTCTTTTCATTCTTTTTTCTTTATTCTGCTCTGTGGTAGTTATTTCCACTATTTTATCTTCCAGGTCACTTATCCGTTCTTCTGCCTCAGTTATTCTGCTATTGATCCCTTCTAGAGAATTTCTAATTTCATTTATTGTGCTGTTCATCACTGTTTGTTTGCTCTTTAGTTCTTCTAGGTCCTTGTTACATGTTTCTTGTATTTTCTCCATTCTATTTCCAAGATTTTGGATCATCTTTACTATCATTACTCTGAATTCTTTTTCAGGTAGACTGCCTATTTCCTCTTCATTTGTTTGGTCTGGTGGGTTTTTGCCTTGCTCCTTCATCTGCTGTGTGTTTCTCTGTCTTCTCAATTTGCTTAACTTACTGTGTTTGGGGTCTCCTTTTCGCAGGCTGCAGGTTCGTAGTTCCTGTTGTTTTTGGTGTCTGTCCCCAGTGGCTAAGGTTGGTTCAGTGGGTTGTGTAGGCTTCCTGCTGGAGGGGACTAGTGCCTGTGTTCTGGTGGAGGAGGCTGGATCTTGTCTTTCTGGTGGGCAGGTCCATGTCTGGTGGTGTGTTTTGGGGTGTCTGTGACCTTATTATGATTTTAGGCAGCCTCTCTGCTAATGGATGGGGTTGTGTTCCTGTCTTGCTAGTTGTTTGGCCTAGGGTGTCCAGCACTGTACCTTGCTGGTCGTTGAGTGGAGCTGGGTCTTGGTGTTGAGATGGAGATCTCTGGGAGATTTTCACCGTTTGACATTACGTGGAGCTGGGAGGTCTCTTGTGGACCAGTGTCCTGAACTTGGCTCTCCCACCTCAGAGGCACAGGCGTGACACCCGGCCAGAGCACCAAGAGCCTGTCATCCACATGGCCACAAGAGTCTTCCAAATTATTCTCCTCTGGATATCAGTCAATAAGGTAACTGCTGGTCATCACAATGCATATTCAGAAAAATCCACGTTTTACTCCTGTGCTCTTTTTCTTGTTTTTGCTAGCAATTAATATCATGAACAGGATACCCATTCACAAATGACAAGTTCACCATAAAAGCAGATAATTCCATACAGCTCTTCCCTACAAGACTGCCTCCAGTTAGTTCTCAAAGTGCCTGATTGTTCAGTGAAGATACAATCCAGGTGCAGAGCAGGGGAAAAAAAGAAAACTGGGAGAAAAAAGAAGAGGCAGATAGAGAAGGAGAGACTGATAGAGGAGAGGGCAGGAAAAAAGGGAAGACATTTTTTAAAAACAAGGAAAGAAAAGGCCAGTAAGTAAGGAAGTCTGTGAGCTCTACGACAAGAATTGGAGTCTTGCTTTTTGCAAATCTTCTGTATCCATGTAGCCTTTCAGATCCCCTTGGTCCCCAAGTAAAATTTCCAGATCCGGGATGCAGCCATAAGAAAGAATCCTATGTATATTTCACAAGTATCCTGCAATAACAGATCCAACGGGGTTTTCCTTGTACAGTCCTTTGCTTCCTTTTGAAATGGAAATCCCTACTATGGATTTTTGTATTTTGTAAATTTGCATTTTCATATATACGATTTCATTAAACCAAGGTTTTCAGTGGGGACAATTATACTTTGGGACTTCAGAAACAAGTTTGATTTTTTTTTCTCTTTTTATTTCTGTTAAAATATCTGGGTTTTTTCATCATTTAATTATTTATAATGCTCAGATCTCAAGATTCAGGAGAACTGGAAACCCATGTTATTTGGAGAAGAGCACAGTAATGAACACTGACAATGCCAAAGCCTTGAGAGTGGTTTCTGGTTGCCAAGCACGTTAAGAAGATTGTATGACCAACTGGTGTGCAGTGCATTATGGAAAAGAGCACACTGATTTCTAGCTCATTTCTTCTTGTAAAACTAGGGGAAAGGTTTATGAAAACTCTGAAGGGAAAGGACTTTTCTTGGCATGGTACGATTTTCCCAAGCTTGGCAGTAACCATAACCTGCCATACAGAAACAAAATGAAACAGAATTTCATATGTATACCTCTTAGCAATATTTGTTCTATTCATAAGGAAGAACTGGAGTCTAGTGAGCTAGATCAGTCTTCTCCAGTGGATACGTTAGGATAATCCAGTGGATTTCAGAAATTTATGAAGTAAGCCTCTCAGCCAACGACTTGAGACAATTTCCACCCAATGATTTGTGGGTATTTCACAGCTGAAGTTGTGGACAACTCCTCGCCATCTCTGTACAGCAACACTATTAGTTCCCACTCTCTGCTTAGTCTACACCTACATACCCCAAGTGATCATCAGTTTCACTAAAAGGAAGTGGCTCCTCTTTAGGAACCTAAACCATTAGATATGTCTATTGTGAGATTACTTCATCACAGCAAACTCTCTTCTAGATCCCCAAGATATGGACACTTCTCAATATTAACAAATAGCCTGAGAAAACATTAAATTTATTAACTCAGTCCAATGATTGGGGTCTAGTCTGAGTTGTAGAATTTTTCCAAAGAACATATTTTGTCACTTTCAAGCACACAGAGTAAAAATAAACCAGTGGGGTGTTGCTTATAGGGCTTTATTTAATAGATTCTGCAGTGTTAACTTTTAGCTCTTTTTGAATTATATGGAGGCTGGTGAAGGCGTTCACAAAGTTTCTTCCCCTAATTAATCTATGCTACCTTTACTTTTTAGAGAACATTTTACCATCTTTTTTTTCAAGAGGGTACATGTTCAGACTATGAACAAAAATATCCCCAATTTCATATTAGTAGGGTACAAATTAATTAGGGTCATTAATTCTCCACTCAGCATGGTGTACACGTTCTGTGGA
Organism: Eschrichtius robustus; assembly: GCF_028021215.1. NCBI lineage: Eukaryota > Metazoa > Chordata > Mammalia > Artiodactyla > Eschrichtiidae > Eschrichtius > Eschrichtius robustus. The sequence continues at coordinate 54,234,122 of NC_090836.1, read as the reverse complement.
GAATGCCCAGATAATAAAAATACAGTCCCTACTCTAGTGGAGACACAAGCATATCTGATGACAAAACGTGAACATTTTTGCTTTGTTCTTTGTTTCTCTTACCAAGATTTCTGTAAAACTGGGATCAACTAGATAAACTGTTTCTCCATACCTTCTTTTTCTTTAGTTGTTCAAGTTGGTTTTCCATGTCTCGGCAAACAAGATGGAGTGGCAGCGTTTGAAGTGAATGTGATTGTAATGAATTCTGAAGGCAACACCATCCTGCAGACTCCTCAAAATGCCATCTTCTTTAAAACATGTCAACAAGGTAATCAGTGATGGTGATTCCAGAGAAGGCTCATAAGGCTTCCAGGTGTGATTTGGGCCAAAAATTGTAGCTAGATAGATAGATAATTATTTTGTATAATTAAAACCACACCAGTGGGAGGAGGGGTAAACGTAGGATCCAGTAATAGTACTAAGACAGACTTTCTCTGCTTTGACTGCACTCACAATTTTAGGAACTCCAGTACCCTTCAAAATGCCCTGTCTTCCACCTCTCTTCTTTCCCTCCTCCAACACAATCTTTGGGAGTCCCCAACCTCATAGCAAGGGTGTCAGTCATCACCAGCAACTACTACGACCCATACCCCCTGCCAAAAGCTTGGTGCTTTTGACTTCCAAAGATCATGCCAGTGATCTGCAAAGGTACCTCTCCACCACAGCCCTGATACCCAGTTAAGCATGAAGGCTTTCCCATGCTGTCTCCTTTCCCATCCTGATATAAGCTCTTCCAGCACAGAATTTAAGCTCTGGAGGCTTTCAGTGCCCTAAAGATGTACCAAAAGGTCATTCCCCCCTCTGAAAATGAATACTGAGGGCAATATCCATCATTCTGTTTCAGTGTGAATTTAAGGAGGTGCAGTAGATTGATGGGTGGGAGGAATGCAGAACATAAAGCTTGCTTTGCCTTCTTCCACGAGCTCCCTACTGTTGGAAGTAGGATTGAGAGGCAGTATCTTACTTTCATGAAGACTTAGTGAAGTACAGGCAGTGTAGAGAGAATGAAGTGGAAGTACTGGTATTCAATAAATTATGATAATTGGTGTGCTGGGGAAAAAGTGACTGTTAGCCTCTTCATGCTCCCTGTAATTCACGCAACATGATTTGAAAGCTTTCTAAATAAACCTTGTTTCTCTTTGGTGAAGCTGAGTGCCCAGGAGGGTGCCGAAATGGAGGCTTTTGTAATGAAAGACGGGTCTGCCAGTGTCCTGATGGATTCTACGGACCTCACTGTGAGAAAGGTAAGAACAGAGACAGCCAGCTTCCCTGCTTGCTTCCTAATGAAATGGGTGTTACACAGGAGCCCCACATGTATTTTTAACACATCACCTGAAATTATTTTTCTGGTCACATTGTAAGAATTTGTGCAGTCTTAAAAAGCCACAGAAAAGCTATTGGAAAGTATTCTTCTAGGAGTGGTTTTCTGTTAAATCCAATATGTGGTGACAGGAGCAGAAAACTGGCACAGTGTCTACATTCTTTGTGGCCCCTTTCACTCTCCTCCACCCCCCTCCGCAATTCACTATTATATATACTGTGCTTTAGCATAATCTTATGAAAGTTTTGAGGTTTTTTCCCTCCACTAAAATCGGTTTTAAAAAGCTAGTATTATGAGTGATTTGAAAGTATCTACTCCAATTAAAAGTAGCTTGTTCCACAATTAAGTCTACACCTGAGTTATGAAGGTGCTCTAGGCAAAAAAAAAAAAAAAAAAAAAAAAGGATGAAATCATTTGTGTAGTAAATATATATATTTTGGTGAAATTACTACTAAGAAAGCTATATGAAAAAAGAGATGAACATGAAAATGTTTATTAACCACAAAGGTGTCTAAACCACAAGCTTATTTGACCAGAGTAAGCAAAATATTTTTCATCTTCAAAAAATAGATTTTTTACTTGTTTGCATTGATTTTTTTCTTTATTTTATTTTCTTAATTGAAACATAGCTGGTTTACAGCGTTGTTAGTTTCAGGTGTACAACAAAGTGATTCAGTTATATATATATATATATTTTTTCAGATTCTTTTCCCATATAGGTTATTACAAAATATTGAGTATAGTTCCCTGTGCTATGCAGTAGGTCCTTGGGTATCTAGTAGTGTGTGTATCTGTTAATCCCAACCTCCTACTTTATCCCTCCCCCACCTTCCCTTTCTCCTTTGGTAACCATAAGTTTGCTTTCTATGCCTATGGGTCTGTTTCTGTTTTGTATATAAGTTCACTTGTATCTTTTTTTTTTAGATTCCAAATATAAGTGGTACCATATGATATTTGTCTTTGTCTGTCTAGCTCACTTCATTTAGTATGATTATCCCTAGGTCCATCCATGCTGCTGCAAACGGCATAATTTTATTCTTTTTATGGCTGTAATATTCCATTGTATGTGTGTGTGTGTGTATATATATATATATATCTCACATCTTCTTTATCCATTCATCTGTCGATGCACATTTAAGTTACTTCCATGTCTTGGCTATTGTAAATAGTGCTGCAGTGAACACTGGGTGCAATTTACATTCCCACCGACAGTGTAGGAGGGTTCCTTTTTCTCCACACCCTCTCCGGCATTTATTATTTGTAGAATTTTTGATGATGGCCATTCTGACCAGTGTGAGGTGGTACCTCATTGTAGTTCTGATTTGCATTTCTCTAATTAGTGATGTTGAGCAGCTTTTCATGTGCCTCTTGACCATCTGTATGTCTTCTTTGGAGAAATGTCTATTTAGGTCTTCTGCCCATTTTTTGATTGGGTTGTTTGGTTTTTTGATATTGAGCTGCATGAGCTGCTTGTATATTTTGGAGATTAATCCTTTGTCAGTTGCTTTGTTTGCAAATATTTTCTCCCATTCTGAGGGCTGCCTTTTCATCTTGTTTATGGGTTCCTTTGCTGTGCAAAAGCTTTTAAGTTTAATTAGGTCCCATTTGTTTATTTTTTTATTTCCATTACTCTAGGGGATGGATCCAAACAGATATTGCTGCAATTTATCTCAAAGAGTGTTCTGCCTATGTCTTCCTCTATGTGTATTACAGTATCTGGTCTTACATTTAGGTCTTTAATCCATTTTGAATTTTTTTGGTGTATGGTGTTAGAGAATGTCCTAATTTCATTCTTTTACATGTAGCTGTCCAGTTTTCCCAGCACCACTTATTGAAGAGACAGTCTTTTCTCCATTGTGTAGTATTTCCTCCTTTGTCATAGATGAATTGACCATAGGTACATGGATTTATTTCTGGGCTTTCCATCCTGTTCCATTGATCTATGTGTCTGTTTTTGTGCCAGTACCATACTGTTTTGATTACTGTAGGTTTGTAGTATAGTCTGAAGTCAGGGAACCTGATTCCTCCAGCTCCATTTTTCTTTCTCAAGATTGCTTTGGCTATTCGGGGTCTTTTGTGTTTCCATACATATTTTAAAATTTTTGCTCTAGTTCTGTGAAAAATGCCGTTCGTGATTTAATAGGGATTACATTGAATTTGTAGATTGCCTTGGGTAGTATGGTCATTTTAGCAATATTGATTCTTCCAACCCAAGAACACAGTACATCTTTCCATCTGTTTGGGTCATCTTCAGTTTCTTTCATCAGCATCTTATAGTTTTCAGAGTACAGGTCTTCTGCCTCCTTAGGTAGGTTTATTACTAGGTATTTCATTCCTTTTGATGCGATGGTAAGTAGGATTGTTTCCTTAATTTCTCTTTCTGATCTTTCATTGTTAGTGTATAGAAATGCAACGGATTTCTGTGTATTAATTTTGTATCCTGTAAATTTACTAAATTCATTGATGAGCTGAGTAGTTTTCTGATAGTGTCTTGAGGATTTTCTGTATATAGCATCATGTCATCTGCAAACACTGACAGTTTTACTACTTTTCCAATTTGGATCCCTTTTATTTCTTTTTCTTCTCTGATTGCTGTGGTTAGGACTTCCAAAACTATGTTGAATAAAAGTGGCAAGAATAGACATCCTTGTCTTGTTTCTGATCTTAGAGGAAATGCTTTCAGCTTTGCACTGTTGAGTATGATGTTAGTTGTGCATTTGTCATATATGGCTTGTATTATGTTGAGGTATGTTCCTTCTATGCCCACTTTCTGGAGAGTTTTTATCATAAATGGATGTTGAATTTTATCAAAAGCTTTTTCTGCATCTACTGAGATGATCATATGATTGTTATTCTTCAATTTGTTAACGTGGTGTATCACACAGATTAATTTGCGGATATTGAAAAATCCTTGCATGACTGGGATAAATCCCACTTGATCACCGGGTATGATCCTTTTAATGTATCATTGGATTCAGTTTGCTAGTATTTTGTTGAGGATTTTAGCGTCTATGTTCATCAGTGATATTGGCCTGTAATTTTTTTTTTGTGTGTGGTATCTTTGTCTGGTTTTGGTATCAGGGTGATGGTGGGCTCATAGAATGAGTTTGGGAGTGATCCTTCCTCTGTAATTTTTTGGAATAGCTTCAGAAGGATAGGTGTTAACTCTTCTCTAAATGTTTGTTAGAATTCACCTGTGAAGCCGTCTGGTCCTGGACTTTTGTTTGTTGGAGTTTTTGCATCACAGATTCAATTTCAGTACTGGTAATTGGTCTGTTCATATTTTCTATTTCTTCTTGGTTCAATCTTGGGAGATTGTACCTTTCTAAGAATTTGTCCATGTCTTCTAGGTTGTCCATTTTATTGGCATATAGTTGCTTAGTCTCTTATGGTCCTTTGTATTTGTGGTGTCAGTTGTAACTTCTCCTTTTTCATTTCTAATTTTATTGATTTGGGCCCTCTCCCTTTTTTTCTTGATGAGTCTGGCTAAAGGCTTATCAATTATATTCATCTTTTCAAAGAACCAGCTTTTAGTTTTATTGATCTTTTTTATTGTTTTCTTTGTCTCTGTTTCATTATTTCTGCTCTGATCTTTATGATTTCTTTCCTTCTACTAACTTCGGGTTTTATTTGTTCTTCTTTCTCTAGTTGCTTTAGGTGTAATGTTAGGTTGTTTATTTGAGATTTTTCCTGTTTCCTGAGGTAAGCTTGTATCATTATAAACTTCACTCTTAGAGCTGCTTTTGCTGCATCCCATAGCATTTGGATCATCGTGTTTCCATTTTCATTTGTCTCTAGGTATTTTTTGATTTCCTCTTTGATTTTTTCAGTGATCTATTGGTTATTTAATAGCATGTGTTTTTTGCAGTTTTCTTCTTTTAGTTGATTTCTAATCTCATGCGTTGTGGTCAGAAAAGATGCTTGATATGATTTCAATTTTCTTATATTTACTGAGGCTTGATTTGTGACCCAATATGTGATCTATCCTGGAGAACGTTCATGTGTATTTGAAAAGAATGTGTATTCTGAGGCTTTCAGATGGAATGCTTTATAAATATCAGTTAAGTCCATCTGGTCTAATGTGTCATTTGAGACCTGTCTTTCCTTATTGATTTTCTGTCTGGATGATCTGTCCATTGATGTAAGCGGGGTGTTAAAATCCCCCACTTTTACTGTGTTACTATCAATTTCTCCATTTATGTCTGTTAACGTTTGCCATATTATTGAGGTGCTCCTATGTTGGGTGCATATATATTTACAATTGTTATTATCTTCTTCTTGGATTGATCCCTTGCTCATTATGTAGTGTCCTTCTTTATCTCTTGCAACAGTCTTTATTTTAAACTCTATTTTGTCTAATATGAGTATTGCTACTCCAGCTTTCTTTTGATTTCCGTTTGCATGCAATACCTTTTTCCATCTCCTCACTTTCAGTCTGTATATGTTTCTAGATCTGAAGTGGGTCTTTTATAGACAGCATATATACAGGTCTTGTATTTTTATCCATTTAGCCAGTCTGTGTCTTTTGGTTGGTGCACTTAATCTATTTACACTTAAAGTAATTATCAATATGTATGTTCCTATTGCCATTTTTTAAACTGTTTTGGATTTGTTTTTGTAAGTCTTTTTTCTTCCTTTTCTCTTTTGTTCTCTTCTCTTGTGATTTGATGACTATCTTCAGTGTTGTGTTTGGATTCCTTTTTCTTTTTTGTGTGTGTATATATTATAGATTTTTGGTTTGCAGTTACCATGAGGTTTTGATATATCAGTCCATACACATACACAATTGTTTTAAGTTACTGATCTCTTAATTTCAAATGCATTTCCAGTATCCTGCATTTGTACTCTCCTGTTCTCATGATTGCTGGTTTTGATATTGTATTTGTGTGCAGATGATTTCCTACCTTTACTGTATGTTTGCCTTTACTGGTGACCTTTCCCATTTCATAATTTTCTTATTTCTAGTTGTGGCCTTTTCTTTTCCACCTAGAGAAATTCCTTTGGCATTTGTTGTAAAGCTAATTTGGTGGTGCTGAATTCTTTTAGGTTTTGCTTGTCTGTAAAGCTTTTAATTTCTCCATCAAATCTGAATGAGAGCCTTGCTAGGTAGAGTATTCTTGGTTGTAGGTTTTTCCCTTTCATCACTTTAAATATACCATGCTACCTTCTTCTGGCCTGCAGAATGTCTGCTGAAAAATCAGTTGATAACCTTATGGGGATTCCCTTCTTTGTTATTTGTCACTTTTCCCTTGTTGCTTTTAATATTTTATCTTTATCTTTAATTTTTGTCAATTTGATTAGTAGATGTCTTGGTGTGTTCCTCCTTGGTTTAATCCTGTATGGATCTCTCTGCACTTTCTGGAGTTTCCTCCAGAAACTGTTTCCTTTCCCATGTTAGGGAATTTTTCAGCTATTATCTCTTCAAATATTTCCTCAGGCCTTTTCTCTCTATTTTCTCCTTCTGGGACCCATATAATGCAAATACTGGTGCATTTGATATTGTCCCAGAGGTCTCTTAAGCTGTCCTCATTTCTTTTCATTCTTTTTTCTTTATTCTGTTCCACGGCAGTGATTTCCACCACTCTGTCTTCCAGCTTACTTGTACGTTCTTCTGCCTCATTCATTCTGCTGTTGATTCCTTCTAGTGTATTTTTTCATTTCAATTATTGTATTCTTCAACTGTTTGGTTGTTTTTTATATTTTCGAACTCTTTGTTAAAAACTCTTGTAACTTCTCGTTCTGTGCATCTATTGTTTTCCTGAGTTCTTGGATCATCTTTACCATCATTACTCTGAACTCTTTCTTGGGTAGATTGCCTATCTCCACTTAGTTGGTCTTCTGGGGTTTTATCTTGTTCTTTTGTCTGGAATATATTCTTCTGCCATCTCATTTTGTCTAAGCTTCTATTTGAATTTTTATATATGTGGTAGGTTAGTTATGTTTCTTGACCTTGGAGAAATGGCCCTCTGTAGGGGATTTCCTGTGTGTCTCAGAAGTACACTCCCCTCTCATTGCCCAGGGGCCAGGGACCAGCTGGTAGATTCTGACCTGTGTTTGTGGACTTAGTTCTGCAGCCTGCTGGATCATAGTATTCTTGCTTCTGGTGTCTGCCCCCTGGTGGGTGAGGCTGGTCTAGAGCCTTGTGCAGGCTTCCTGGTGGGAGGGGCCAGTGCCTGCTCACTGGTGAGTGCAGCTGGGTCTTGGCCCTCTGTTGGGGAGGGCCATGTTAAGGGGTATGTCTGGAGGTGGCTGTGGGCTCAGGAAGTCTTTAGGCAGCCTGTCTGCTGATGGGTGAGGCTGTGTTCCTACTCTGTTTGTTGTTTGGCCTGAGGTGTCCCAGCACTGGAGCCAACAGGCTGTTGGGTGGGGCCAGGTCTTGGTGGCAAAGTGTCAGCCTCCAGGAGAGCTCATATCAATGAATACTCCCTGATACCTCTGCCACCAGTGTCCTTGTCCCCGGAGTGAGCCACAGCTGCCCCCCGCCCCTGGAGACCCTTCAAAACTAGATGAGTCTGGCCCAGGCTCCTATGAAGTCATTACTTTTGCCCTGGGTCCCAGTTACACAAGAACTGGTGTGCACCCTCCAAGAGTGGAGTCTCTGTTTCCCCCAGTCCCGTGGAGCTCCTGCATTCAAGCCCTGCTGGCCTTCAAAACCAACTGCTCTGGGGGTTCCTCTTCCCGATGTCAGACCTCCAGGCTGGGGAGCCTGATGTGGGACTCAGAATTCTCACTCCTGTGGGAGAACTTCTGCAATATAACTATTCTCCAGTTTATGGGTCACGCACCTGAGGGGTATGGGATTTTATTATATCACGAGTGTGCTCTTCCTACTGTCTCGTTGTGGTTTCTTCTTTATGTCGCTGGATGTAGAATATCTTTTTTGGTAGGTTCCAGTCTTTTTATCGATGATTGTTTAGCATTTAGTTGTGATTTTGGTGTGCTCGTGAGAGGAGGCGAGGTCAAGGTCCTACTCCGCCATCTTGTCCTGACCTTCATCTGCACTGATTTTGAAACTGGAAGATTGAGGAAATAAGGCAAGAAAAAATATTTACAGTCTTAAGAAGACCACATCTTAGTTAAAATAATGATTCTGTGCAAATTTTAATTCTCTTCTATGAAATTGGTTGAAAAATAGCCTATTTACTGCATAAAAATAATTTTTAATATAGCAAACTTGTATCTCTAAAGAGTGACTACTTTAGTGTCAACTACAAAGCTTGAAAATACAGACCTGTTGTATTACTGACATTTCCAAAATGGTCCTGCTCGCAAAACCCTATTTGGTCTTAATCAGAATTCTCTCTCCCCATTAGCCCTGTGCACACCACGATGCATGAACGGCGGGCTTTGTGTTACTCCCGGTTTCTGCATCTGTCCACCTGGATTCTATGGAGTCAATTGTGATAAAGGTAACTTTCTAAGAACAAGGTTCTTTTTACTTTTTAAATGTTTGATTAAAAGACGTATATTTACTATATCATCACTCTTCATAACAGCTCTGTAAATAGGATGTATCACTTCACTGGCTGCTATAACTTTTTTGTTGTTGTTATTTTTTATATAAATTTATTTACTTATTTATGGCTGCGTTGGGTCTTCGTTGCTGTGCACAGGCTTTCTCTAGTTGCGGCAAGCGGGGGCCCTCTTCGTTGCTGTGTGCAGGCTTCTCATTGCGGTGGCTTCTCTTGTTGCGGAGCATGGGCTCTAGGCACACGCGGGCTTCAGTAGTTGTGCCATGCGGGCTCAGTTGGCTGCTATAACTTTAACCCCAAATTTTAGTGTAGCTTAACACAGGACAAGTTTACATTTGCTCACAGAATGCTCCAGTGCAGGAATACTTGGTCAGTGGGCAGGGCGGTAGGGTCCCAGGTGCCTTCCATCAGTGGTCCTGCCTTAGAACTTTGGAGCTCTCCAGATCCAGCCAATGAGCAGAGAAAGAAAGACTGGAGTAGGTACTGCTTAAAAAACAAACAAAAAAACAAAACAAAGAAAAGCCCAGAAGTGACCTCCAAAACTTCAACACCTATTCCATGGATAGGAATTAGCTCCATGATCCTACCTGGATGCAGCCAGGAGAAACGGTCATCCCTGGTTGGACAACCGTCTCCCAACGACAACTTTATGGGAGGGGAGCATGGATTTTTGCGAACAGTTAACTGCTCCTTCCCCATTGGGGTTTCGGTATGTCCCAAGTTAGTTTTATGGGTGAGCTTCAGAGACTGAACTGAAACAATCTCTTCCAAATTGCCTGACCTAGAAGTTCACTGATCCCGAATTTAATTCTCTGCTCACAGATCACATCCCTGAGAGATCAGGATCCTCCTTCCTGTGATGCTGCATCATAGCCAGATTTTACTCTCAGAAAGTGGATTCAAATGTGGCTCTAAAATAGTACTGAATGACTCATACTCTTTACAGGACACCTGTCTATTTTGCACAGTTCACATCTTTTATGGAAAAAAATTAAATTATATCCTTAAAGTGTATTTAATGAAATTATCCTTGTGTCCAAAATGCTAATTGCATGAGTAGGGCCCGGTTGTTTTTAAATAACTACTTGCCTCAACATAAAATGATGTGTTATTTTAGAGAAGTGTCTCTTTAGTGCCAATGCAGATAGCACCAGTTAAGATTGAAATGAGCAGCTTTTTAACAAAGAAGGAAAAGCTAAAGGAAAGAGGCCTTAATATGAGTCAGAATAATCATTTATGGTTGTCTGTTGCTTTATGATATACAAAGTACCTTCATACAATTACCTAACTTTACTCTCAACCATCTTTTGAGATATGTAAAGCATCATCCATCTCAATCTCAGCTAAGCAAAATGAGGTTTATAGAGCTTGAGTAGCTTGGCCCAAATTCACACCCTCCACTGTACCATGTTGCCACTCAGGCTACCTGTTTCACATCCTAGATCCTCTACCAGTGACTGCGCTTCTGGGCAGAGAACCTCATCTCTGTGGGCCATGCTTTTCCCAACTCTAAACTGGAAATTAAGCCATTGACGCCTGGTTCCCCCACCTCTATGCTAAATGAGATCATGTGTGAGAGCATCTCTACCTTTTAGTTGTAAGTGATCTTCTAAAACTACAGCATGGGAGTGAAAATAATTTTAAAATTTTATGTTCATAAAGATTGAGCACTAATGACACTGATAATAATAGCCAGTGAATAAAATTCTTTCTTGTGAAGCTTCTTTGCATTTGTCTAAAGGTAGCCTTCAGTATCTCTGCTACTTCACAACTGAGCAGAAGTTGATTCTTGAAGCAGAATTAAACTCATATTGTCTCAAATCTATTAGGAAATAGAGCAAATCCTTCAGAGACTTGGATGAAGAATGAATGTATTATCAGGTTTAGAAAGACCATTTGTGAGGCCTGCTTATGTAGATGAGGCTGTTACTGGTGTATCTGCACCGTGGACTGTCAGTTGTAATGTTTTTCTTACGCTATGGTGTCACAAACGCTGCATGGTCCCTGTTGAAGGAAAAGATCTATGTGTATTCCCGTTTCTTTTACGTTTGTAATATTTTACCTTTCAGATGAAAGATTTTCTTACTTGTTACACTCCAGTAACTTTTTTTATTCTTTTGGGAAGTCTGTTGAAATTCCACTTGGTTTCCCCAGAGATCTGGGAACATTAAAAAATAATGTTTTTTACTCCCTCAACAAAAAGATGCATTTATTAACCAGGAGGGAGTGTAGAGCTTCTGAAAAATGGTTTAATTACTGGCATGGAGCTAGACCTTAGCCCTACATATTTGAAGAAACACTAAAGATTAACTTTTATTGGCTCTCGGGACATCTGTTGCAAACTTTAACAGTTGAGTAGTTAAACACTGGCCTAGCAAACCCTCAGCCCCAGTGAAAGTTACTTGGTGTCTCTGGCTCATTTTCTGAGTCAAGAATCATTGCACATGCGACTTCCCTGGTGGCACAGTCGTTGAGAATCCGCCTGCCAATGCAGGGGACACGGGTTCAATCCCTGATCCGGGAAGATTCCACATGCCGTGGAGCAACTAAGCCTGTGTGCCACAACTACTGAGCCTGAGCGACTACAGCCCGTGCTCCACAACGAGAAGCCACCGCCACAAGAAACCCGCGCGCCGCAACGAAGAGTAACCTGTGCTTGCCACAACTAGAGAAAGCCTGCACACAGCAACGAAGACCCAATGCAGCCAAAAATAAATTAATTAACTAATTAATTAAAAAAAAAAAAAGAATCATTGCACAACAGAAACGTAGAGAAGCTTGGTCCAGATGGTAAAGTATTATGCAAATACTAAGGGTGTGGCCAAATTCAATAATCAGCTTTGTCATATTCTGTAACTTTTGATTACACTCCCAGGTTCATTGCATTCTACACATTAGTAAGGGATAGTGCCCAGAGGGCTCCAGCCAAGTGGACACAGGTCCTGATGTTTTCTCATCTCTTCTTATTATCCCCAGGAGAAACAGGGACAAGTGGGGAGACAGGACACGCTCACAAAAACAACTGTCTTGTGCTCACTTCAGCAGCACATGTACTAAAATTGGAATGATACAGAGAAGATTAGCATGGCCCCTGCATAAGGATGACATGCAAATTCGTGAAACATTCCATAATTTTAAAAACAAACTGTCCAGCCCTAACAACACTAGCAGCAAGTAGTAAAGAGGAAGTCCAAGAGCTGATTTTCCTAAATCCTAAATTCTATACCCCAATGCTGCCGCTCCCCTCTACATCAGGAGGCTTGATTTTGCCAAAGCAAGTACAGCATGGCCTTAAGCTGAGAGGTCCTTATGATTTTTAACAAAAAGCTTTATCATTTAAGAAGCATGATATTCATAGACTATTCCAGTTGGACTTCTTTTCCACAAAGAAAGCATACACTCAGAACTTTTGGATTTCCTTTCTAATTTTCTTACCGAAAGCTTATTCCAGCTTTCGTTCATCTATAGCCAACTTTGGCCTGTTTTATATAGGACAAGAACAAATAGGCCATAAAACTGGAATAGCTGAGAATCAAGTTCTTATTTTCATCTCCTTTATAGAACGAGCCAACTTGTCTATTTTTAGATATTTGCTCTCCCCCGTCCCCATTTCTGTCCTCCCTCTATTTTAGGTGCCAGTGAGCCGTGAAATTTCAGAAGCTGACTCTAAGAGAGAGGGCTTAGTATGAATCACAAACAGTATGATTATTACCTGGAAAATCTAGTTAATTGGACTCCCACAATAATATACCCACATTCTTCATCCCTCCAGCTCATGCTGGCCGCCACTTCCCTGACTGTGGGACCCGCAAGGGGCAACAGTCTGTCTTTTCCTCAATATAATTACTCCTTCCTGCGAATGTCAAAAAAGTCTATTTTTAAAAAATTCCTGTTATATAAGATGCATCTCTGTTCCTCTTATTCAGAAAAGAAGTTGCTTTCTCCTTTGTCTGATCCCAATATTTATGACTTCTCTCCCTTTTATCTATTCCAAAGAAAGTTTTCTCCTTTTACTCTTCCTTCATCTTAAAAAATATTTTCTTGGGTTCATAGAGTTCTTCTCCTTTAAGAGCATAGGTATTTATAAGAAAATAAAAAAGATATATTTTTTTTTTACACACGGTGCCTTTTTTCACTAAGAGGTAAACCCCTAGAGGTGGGTCCTGTGTAATGTGCGTGGTATCCTGTTATGGTGCTGGAATCTGCAAATGGTCGAGCAATTGCTTACAATTCCTGTATGTGTAAAGTGGCTTGTTTTATTAAATAAGTAAATGGGCAAGTAGCAGATGCCTAAGAAGAATCACTTAGCCTTAATGAAATGTTGTTGTTGTTGTTAGATTTAAGCTACTGTCTAATGCAATACTCTGTTTTCATTCTAACAGCAAACTGCTCAGCCACCTGCTTTAACGGAGGGACCTGTTTCTACCCTGGAAAGTGTATTTGCCCTCCAGCACTTGAGGGGGAACAGTGTGAAATAAGTGAGTATTGACCTGCATTGTCTTTGTTTTTTTGGGGGAAAACTTAGAAGCTCCATCTAACCCCTTCGTTTTATTGATGAGGAATCTGAAGCCCAGAGACAATGAATTGCTTGTCTAAGGTCTCAGGCCAGTGGTTTCTTTTTACTAGATTGAGCCGCCATCTGTTTTGGCTAAAGGTGGGCAAAGAGTGACATAGCTCAGCACAGATGACTCAGAGCAAATGCTCTCTGACTCAGTTATCTGGGTTTGGGTTATTCACCATGTTGCGTTGTTTCTTGTTAGTGATTTTTGCCCCTTCTCATTGTGCAGAGCCCATAGTTTCAGCCTGGAAACGTAGATCAGAGCTTTAGGACAGCTGGAATTTGATCACCTACCTGCAGGCATAGAGAGTTTTTTCTCTGGCACTCACTGCCACATTTCCTAACCAGACGGAGCCTATTAACTCATCTCAGAGAAAAGGATAGACTCAAGAAAAAAGAGGGGAAAAAAAGGTGCAGAGCAATAAAAACAAACAAACAAACAAAAACCTAATAGCACATGCAACAACATGAATGAATTGCACAGATGTTATGCTAAGTAAAAGGAGCTAGACGCAAGAAAGTGCATGCTGCATGATTCCATTTTTATGAAGTTCAAGAACAGGCAAAAGTAATGGATGATCATAGAAACAAGAATAGTGATTGGGGGCACAAAGGAACTTTATGGGGTGCCAGAAATGCACTATATCTTGATTGAGGAAGTGTCTCATGAGTGTTTATTTATGTAAAAAACAAAAAAAAATAGTTGAGCCATAAACTTAAAATCAGTGCACATTATGCCTTCACTAGATGTTTGTCATGCTTTGATACAAAAAAAAAAAAAAAAAAATGTAAGGGTGGAATGTGGTAGGTAATCACTGTTTTGGGAATCAGGATACCAAACTGCTTGCCCTGGCCCTGTCACCTCCCAGTCACGTCACTGAAGCTCTCTGCTCAACTCAGAAATGAGCCAGCCCCACTCTCAATTGCTCTATGACCCAGAAGACAGATAACACCGAAGCCCCGCTCGGGAAGGAGCAAAAGGAATGTGAGTGAGCACGTCTGCTAAAGGTGCTGTGTCCCTGCCTTTCTGGAAGTTCTGGAATATGGCATTTTCACCTCCAGCTATATTGTATCCATAAAACACCACTGTGTTTGGTACAGCCATAGTTTTTGAAGTTGTACTGGGCTCAAAATTAAATAATACTGACTGACTTCCTATTTTAACTTTCAACCTCTAATTTATTTGTGGGTTTTTGTAGTTTAATAAGTAGTAGCTGAAGTGACGGTTTTTTATAGAGTTCAAATGAAGTACCTCTGAAGTTTCCATAGGACATGTAATTAATTGTCAGGACGTGCTTTCTGCTCTTATTAATTACCCTGCCCTGATAAAGATATCTCTGAGCTCACTCCCCTCAGTTTTCTTCCCATACTTACTCTCAAACTTCGCATAGTTAGTTGGTTCATGTTTATGAATCTTTGTTCATGGGTTCATCTCTCTTCATGTGGGTATCTGTTTCATGCCCTTAGGTTTATGACCTTTCCATTGGCAGAAACTGTTTTCTATTCTTTTTTTTTTTTTTTAACTGCACCAAAAGTGTGGGCCTTTTGAAAGCTCCTGATTATCCCCATCACAAGTTATACTAAAATCCTTTTAGGAAATTTTTTGTTTCTATTACAGGAACCAAATTACCAGGAAAAAATGAAAATGGGTCTTGAGTTGAAAAGTGCCTCTCGTGTAATAGAGACAAAAAGTTGAATTACGTATCCTATTTTTAAATTGAGATACAACTCACATACTGTAAAATTCACCGTTTTAAAGTATATAATTGAATATAGTCACAAAGTTGTGCAGCATCTCTTCTCTCTAATTCCAGAACATGTCATCATCCCCCAGAGAAGCCCTGTACCGACCAGCAGTCACTCCTCACTGTCCTCTCCCCAAGCCCCTGGAGTCCACTAATCCACTTCCTGTCTCTTTAGATTTGCCTATTCTAGACATTTCATGTAAATAGAATCATCCAATATATGGCCTTTTATGTCTGACTTCTTTCACTTGGCATGTTTTTGAGGTTCACCTACATTGTAGCATATATCATTACTTCCTTTTACTTGCTAAAGAACATTCCATTGTGTGGATATACCAACCACATTTTGTTTATCCATTCGTCAGTTGATGGGCATTTGGGCTGTTCCCACTTTAGGACTCTTACGAATAATAGTGCTGCTACGAACATTTGTGGACAAGTTTTTGTGTGAACATGTTTTCAGTTCTCTTGGGTATATACTTAGGAGTAAAATTGCCAGACCACTTGTTAACTCTTTAATTTTTTGAGGAACTGCTGAACTGTTTTCCAAAGTGGCTGTACCATTTTACATTCCCACCAGCAATGTACAAGGGTTCCAATTTCTCCAAATCCTTACCAACACTTGTTATTGCCTGTTTTTTTTAATGAAATATGTATTCTGATGCTATTTATATTTTCATTTCTTCTGGCCTCTATCAGAATTGATATCTTCTCAAACTTCATTCTGACTTGACTGTGAGATATACTTGCAGTTTAACAAATAAAACCATGGTTAGAAGTATCTAGATGTATGTACCTATGTTTATCTTGTTCTTTAAGGTTCACAGACTTTACAAGAATCTTTAATGAACCTTCAGTTAAAAAGACCAAATTATTTATACTGTACTATAAACGTTTTTTTAATACCTTAATGGGTTCTTCTTATTATAAAACTTATCTGTATAAAGTGTTCTCCATAAAAAATTAGAATATTGGATAAAACAAAAATCACTCATAATTCTAAGACCCAGAGATGACAGTTATTGTAAACTATTTTTATCTTTTTTCTATGTGAAGGATAGTCACAAATTTAAGTTACCTCACAATCTGATGGGCAGAGGAAGTTTAATATCTTTATTTTGTCAATACCTTAATCTCACTGTTCTCACTGGTTAGAGTTAAAATTCAAATTGTTTAGAATTAGTCAAATCTGTTTGTCTTCAGGCAATATTTAGTCTCATTTGGGTAAAAATGTGTAATCGCTCAAGATGACTCAGTTTACCACTGTTCAATGGATAGATTGGTTGCAAAATATTTTCAGGAAAAGGAAGTCAATGTTACAGACACTTACAGAATTTGTAATTTTAAAACAATCATCTCTTCATGATGTTTTGGCTCCATGAAGTTTGATCTAGGAATGGCCTTCTAACCGTCACCAGCGATCATATTTCTGTGGTGAGATAACCAGGAGAGAACGTCCTCCTTCCTGGCTTCAGTGATCCTAACGGTCCTCACTTCCCTATTGCCAAGAAAACAAAAAGATCCTTGGAGTCAATGAGAAGATTCTCTCCAGGGGCTTCCCTGGTGGCGCAGTGGTTGAGAATCAGCCTGCCAATGCAGGAGACACGGGTTCGAGCCCTGGTCCGGGAAGATCCCACATGCTGCGGAGCAACTAAGCCTGTGCGCCACAACTACTGAGCCTGTGCTCTAGAGCCCACGAGCCACAACTACTGAAGCCCGTGTACCTAGAGCCCGTGCTCCGCAACAAGAGAAGCCACCGCAATGAGAAGCCCGCACACCACAATGAAGAGCAGCCCCTGCTCACCACAGTTAGAGAAAGCCCGCGCGCAGAAACGAAGACCAAAAAAAAAGCAGCCAAAAAGAGAAAAAAACAAATACCGTATGCAGCCAAAAAAAAAAAAAAAAAAAAAAAAAAAAAAAAAAATTCTCTCCATCAATCATTCTCTGCATTATCCCTGGATCCCAAGTTCACATCTCATAGAATATGGGGAAACTTGGGCTCTCCAAGTATTTCACAATAACTCCTCTATCTCTTCTGCCCTATAGCTATTGTCCCACATCTTGCTTACTTGAAAAAACCCAGTGCATTGCAGAGTACTGCGATATGATCCAATTGTGTGCATATGATGGGGACAGATGTTTCTCTGATGCAAATGGAAATTCAGAATTAGGTATTCCTTTCCTTAAATTAGAGTTGGGATCTTGACCAAATAGTAAATGCTATTATTTGTATCCAAACCTATCAAAAAGTACACTTTTGGATTTTTAACGGTCCATAAAAAGGTGGCATTCTAATATTAAGATTGTTTTAATACATGTTTCTAGAACATCCCTGCGTCAGAAGAACCTACAGGTCTAATGGCATTCCAGGTTCTTGAGAGACTCTAACATCTCAATATTATGTCTCTATTATCTCCACAATGACTAAATGCTGCTTTGGTTGATTTATATATGAAGAAAGTCATTTTTGGAGAAATAAAAAGAGAAGAAAGTGTTTTTAGCAAAATTATTTTCATATGGGATTCACTTCATGTTTGTCAAGCATAATGCTTGCCTGGAAAAAAACTTCAGCCTTAGGATGGCAAATTCTAGATTGCAGAGGGAGAATAAATAGCTTCAAAAGTAAGAAAGAAGAAAAATATTATATAATTTTTACATCTAAGGCCCTATTCCAGCTCTAAAATCCTGTGATTCAAAGATCTGTGAAAAGACTAGCAATACTCATTTGGCACAGAGATAAAAGAAAGAATGATGTATCATTAGGATCTAAGACATTCCAGAAAAATGCACAGGTGTGGAATCAGGCACCTTTTGTGCCCCACCTCATATCCTTCTCAGCTAGCCTTTCACTCCAGCCACTGCTATGACCTATTTTGCACAGACATAGCCTAATTTTACCTTAGCTGTGTCACACTTCTCTTGCTTTCCACCCAGAGACTCCTGAGTACTAAAAAAAATTAAAAAAAAAAAAATACAATCTGCACTCACACAGTCACAGAATGGAAACGCAAGAAAGTTATTCCATGGGGTGACCTTTGATCAGTGGGAGACAAGTACAGATGAATAAATGCTCCCCTCTTCCTTCCTTCAGTCAACTTGAAGGTGCAGTCAGTCTACCTGGCTCCTCAGAAAGACGCTGCAGGAATAGAGCCCATAGTGATGACCAACCCACAAACATATTATACTTTTGTGTTGGCTTTCCCTCCTTCGCTGTTTTACTCTCCCCACCCCCCCCTTCCTGATCCCTAGGATCACGTCCCAAATAAACTCTGCACGCAGGCCCTGCTTTCTGGAGAATCCGAGGCTAAGACAGAAGTCATCATGTCCAGGTATAGGCCTGCTTTCAGAAAAAGTGACATACAAAAATCAGAACTCAGAAAAGATCAGTTAGGGCGTCATTCATTTCTTCATTTTTAGTATACCTTAAATTACAAGTGTTTATGAATCAGTTAAAACATTATTCTGTTTATTTAAAAAGTAATATGAATACATTTGAACAACATATTCATTGTAGTAGATACATATCCAGAATCATAAGTAAAAATACTAGCCTGTTTGTTCCAAAAGTGAGACTCAAACAGTAACAAAGCCAGGGTAGATCAGAAATAAGTGGAAATAACTGCCACTTAAAAGGCTTGATCCTCTCAAAGCCGTGCAGTTCCTTTGAAAAAATGTAATTGCCTCTGAATGAAGCACAGAGTTCCTTGCTTATTTGCATTCTTCTCTATCTCAGGCAAATGCCCACAGCCCTGTCGAAATGGAGGTAAATGCATTGGCAAAAGTAAATGCAAGTGCTCCAAAGGTTACCAAGGAGACCTCTGTTCAAAGCGTAAGTACCCCGTACACATAGTCGATCTTGTGTCACAGGATAATTAAACTAGTAGGAGTCTCTTCTCTCTTCATAACTTCTGTACCTACTGCATGTTGCTTGGGCATCACAATTAACCTTTCTTCACTGACATATGTTTCCTTGAAGTAGACCAAAGACGTTGTATGAAATCCATGCACGTAAAAAAAAACTTAGACACATTTCGCACACACAACCAAACTTTTTCACTCTTAGGAGTTTTCTTAAGGAAGATGAACTTCCATTGCCCAGCAGTTTCAAAGTCCTCCTGAGCGTCTTTTGTGAATGAGAAGCATCAAGTCTAGTTTAAGATTACTCTCAGGACTGTTTCAAAAAGTCCAAAACTGATTTCTAGCTGGAGATTGACTTAGAAAGAAAGAAAGAAAAAAAAAATTAAGGGATGAAGCCAAAACTAACACATTCTAAAGAACTGCAGGAAAAGCAGCTGCGTAATTCTGTTGACAAATGAAAGCTCGGGAAACATTCTCTCTATCTCCTTTGACTCTAGCTGTCTGCGAGCCTGGCTGCGGTACACACGGAACCTGCCACGAACCCAACAAATGCCAATGTCAGGAAGGCTGGCATGGAAGACACTGCAATAAAAGTGAGTGCGAGCCGTCTGGGGAGCCAGCCTTTTGCATGTCTGTTTCCTGGCTCCAAAGGCAGATGGACAAGCCTAACTCAGCCCTGCTTTCCTTTTCATAAAAGCAACTTCTCCTCCGCTGCCTATTCTCCCCCGTGCTTCTCTGCATGCCACACCCCGCCCCACCCTGTACTCTCTAAACTTTAGAGCCTAAGCTTTAGAGTATAAAGAGGAAAGAAAGCATCACTGTAAAATAGCACCACAAATATCTTCCAGGTTAAATTAGTACTATGTGGTGATTTGGTAATACGGTATGTTAACTGTGATAGAAATAAGTAAAAGTAAGATTTTAAATCAAATGTAGATCGGTATCTACATGGTTCTGATTTTATCATTCACAATTGATCAGTCAGCATATAGAACATGAAGAGTTCTGTAAAATCTTTAAACTGTATTGGTTATGGTATGCTTTAAATGGGTTCTTTCGTGGGAGAGTAAAGGTCTGTGAAGTACAGGAGAGATGTTATCATGGAGTTGTGTTTTTTCAAATTCATTGAGTACCAAAAGTGAACTAGCTATAGGCTAATAAACCACTGACCTATTTTATACACAAAATGAAAGTTGCTAAATTCAATCATTCCGTTTTGATTGATATGCTAGGCATGAATCCAGGCACTGGAGACATACCAGTGAACAGACAGAAAAGGCCCTTCCTGGTAGCACCCAGGTTCAAGAGGGAGGGACAGTCAATCAGCAAGTGAAGGAAATAAATAATGCAGTTTCTGCAGGTTCATCCTGCAGCTTGAACTCAGTCTCCTGAGTATGGACCCACTGGCCATTTTCCTTTGAGGAAAGAAAGGCTTCATTCAGTCATACAACTCCCTTGATTAACAGACATCCAGATTGTGTCTACCAAATTGTGTCTCCAAAATAATGTACACAAATTGAACAGATCACTTTCACATCAGATGCTTTTCTAAATCAGTGGTCTCCAAAGGGTGATGCATGTAGCCCAGTGAGTGTGGAATGATCAGCTGGGTGCTGAGGGAAAATATAGTTTGAAAACATTTTTTATATTTTATATTCTTTTATTACATTTATGTATAAATTTTATAAGTAATGTATATATAGTTATATATCTCAATTTCTAATTTTTGTGCATATTTTATAACTCACATTATATTATTCTGATATGTATATATACTATTTATGTGTAGGTATACATGTTTATTTGTTTATTTTAAAGTATACTGGTGTCTGGTCTAGGCTAAGCCATTGATTTGAGTCTTTTTCACCCACTGAATTGGCTGGATGGTAGATTGAATTGGCTTCAGTTGGGCATAGCTTAACAAGAAGTGGAGCTCCTCTAGAAAAGCGTTCCGTTACCGAGGTGGGAATGATTGAATCGTATTCCTGTTAGGACATACTTGGTGGGGGGACCTTCTTGGGAGTAAAAGACCTGTAGAAAACTAACCATTTCTGGAGCCATTTTGGAAAAGAGTTAAACCAAACCCTTTATGCCACCTTTAACTCAGGATACAAACTGTGCAGTTTGTCCCGAAATCAGAGTAAGTTTCCAGAAGTCCTTGGGCCTAGGGATGACCTGAAGTGAGACCATACGTCCCAGGACTCAATTACAAAGGTCTTCTGGGACTCACATTTGGGGCCTGGTGACCGCCAACGATGATGGGAGGGGAGTACAAGAGGCACTGTTCCTGCTGATACACCCGGTCGCTCTTCCAGGAAGAAGGCAAGTTAGGGGCCCTCATGCATGTAGTTTAGATGAGCAATTCTGACAGGTCTGCCAGCCACCAAATAGCACTCCCACTTGTAGACTTTGCTGCTGAAAGCTTTTGTCATCTGTTCCTCCTTCAGATCCAGGCATTGAATGTCAAGAAGATGCCTTGGTGTTTGATTCAAATGCAAACGTGTTTTCCGGGAGAGGCCCCCCAGCCATTCTGTACATTGGCTGAGAGAATCAGGCTGAAAGAATGAGGTTTATTTTGTTTAAAGGGAGGGGACAAGGAAGCCCTGAGGCACAGAGTTCTGCTAAGAACAGACCCCCAGCAGGGTGACACACTGAGAGGTCCCAGGCACCCAGACATCCTACTTGGGAGGAGGACACTGGAGACAGACTGCCGGGCTTAGGCTCCCCTCACCAGGGAGGCGTGGCCTTCATGGGTGGCAGGGCGAGCAGCAGGGTAGGGATTTACTCCAGCGAATTGTTGGCTCATTGTTCTGGCTGCGCCGTGAGCTACTAGCCTACATACTGACAATTCAGAGAGACACATTCAGGAACAAAGTATTCTGTTCTCAGTAGTTACTCAATGGCATGCTTGCATTTATTTATTTATTTATTTGGCTGCGCCAGGTCTTCGTTGTGGCATGCGGGATCTAGTTCCCTGACCAGGGATCGAACCCGGGCCCCTGCATTGGGAGTGCGGAGTCTTAGCCACTGGACCACCAGGGAAGTCCCCCCATGCTTGCATTTAAAAACCACAAGGAAGGGACGTCCCTGGTGGGGCAGTGGTTGAGAATCCGCCTGCTAGTACGGGGACACGGGTTCGAGCCCTGGTCCGGGAAGATCCCACATGCTGCAGAGCAACTAAGCCCGTGCGCCACAACTACTGAGCCTGTGCTCTAGAGCCCGCGAGCCACAACTACTGAGCCCACATGCCACAAATACTGAAGCCTGTGCTCTAGAGCCCACGAGCCACAACTACTGAGCCCACGTGCCACAACTACTGAAGCCCGCGCACCTAGAGCCCGTGCTCCGCAACAAGAGAAGCCACTGCAATGAGAAGCCTGTGTGCAACGAAGAGCAGCCCCTGCTCACCGCAACTAGAGAAAGCCCGCGCACAGCAACGAAGACCCAACACAGCCTAATTAATTAATTAATTAAAATAAATTTTAGAAAAAACCACAAGGAACAAATGAAATGCCAAACTTGACTCTAATGCACAGGAAGATGATGGAGGCAGATTTTTAAAGTGTGATTGCTGTTTTGGATCAGTTTTAGGAAATCAGTAGAAGTGAGTCAGTGCCCAGAAGCATCTCCAGAAGTTCACAAGTAATAAGAAAAGAGGCTTCAAGTTGTGTAACTAACTCAGTGTTACACTCCACTTACAATGAGCTGGAAATGCTATTGATAGATGCCCACCTTCACCGAAACGCACAAATCCCCATTGATAAGGAGTCAGTTCAAATCATAACCTTTCTCTAACATGTGTACTGGAGTCCTTAATTCTTATAAAATTCCTATTTTGTGTAAACGCAATAGCCACGCCTAATCATGTGATCTATATGAAGAATGGGGGTTGTTACATCGAACTAGATCAATATAATGGAGGCTGGTTTTACAAGGCAGTGAAAGGATCAATGACCAAGTCCTCTGCAAAAGCATCCCTGCTATTGAGACCTCAGTGCTAGATCCTTACCAACCCTTGGGTGGAGAACATCCTTCCATTCAATCACATTCATCCAAAGTTTGCATCAAGAGTATCTGCATGGCCAAAATACATAGTGAATCAGAGATTCAGTGGAAGCCAGATTTGATGGAGTTAGTAAAATGGGTTTCTTTTAACAGAGATCTTGAACCTGTAACATCTCTTCATTCAGGTAGCTTTTTGTGATTGCTGTGGTCTTTTACTCTGGGTTGAAAAGGGAAAATGGATTTCATTTGAATGATTAATAATGAATCTGAAGAGCCTGTTTTTGTAGTTTCTTTTCTTTTAAGCTGTGAATAATTTTGCAGGGTACGGAGCCAGCCTCACGCATGCCCTGAGGCCAGCAGGCGCCGGGCTCAGGCAGCACACGCCTTCACTTAAAAAGGCCGAGGAACGGCAGGACCCACCTGAATCCAATTACATCTGGTGAACTCCGACATCTGAAACGTTTTAAGTTACACCAAGTTCATAGCCTTTGTTAACCTTTCATGTGTTGAATGTTCAAATAATGTTCATTACAGTTAAGAATACTGGCCTGAATTTTATTAGCTTCATTATAAATCACCGAGCTGATATTTACTCTTCCTTTTAAGTTTTCTAAGTACATCTGTAGCGTGATGGTATAGATTTTCTTGTTTCAGTGCTTTGGGACCGATTTTATGTTGTGTAAGTTGTTCAGGTTAAATTTTTGTCTTTTCAGTGTGTAGTTGGCAGATAATTTCCAAAAGTACAATGCATTCATGATGTCGAGGGGCTGGGCAACATTAGAGAAGATAAATGGAACAAAAATGCATAAATCACAAGGGTCTGGATGAAGCAGTTAAAGTGCTGAAGTTATAGCATTTCAAATTATATTGTCATGTATTTAGACATTTGTCACATTTTTTAAATTCCCCTTATTTCTAAACTCACAATACAATATATTTTGACCTTACCATAATTCCAGAGAATTCAGTATTGAAAAAAAAAAAAGAGAAAGAAAGAACACTGCGGTAGTGGCATTTAACGATATAATATATTGTAAACACAATAAAATAGGGAATATAATGTATGAACTTTTGGCATTGGCTTGAAGCAATATAATATATTGTAAACAAACACAGCTCTTACCTAAACATTTTATACTGTTTGTATGTATAAAATAAAGGTGCTGCTTTAGTTTTCTGAGTGTTGTATGGAGTGGTCTTTGCATGTGTTATTTTATGAAAATAAAGTTGGTTGCAATTGAGTGGAAGTTAAAACTTTGCAGTATCACAAAAAAACAGAAGATATTCTTTCCCTGACTCTGTCCTAACTCTCTAGCCTCATCTCTCCCTCCCAGTTCTGTCTCTACTCCAGCCATGTCACACTACGCTCTGTTGTCAGAGCCTGCAACACTCCTATTTATGTCAGCTCCCAGCTTAGTTGTCATTTCCTTCAAAAAGTCTTTTCTAACTAGGATGTGTTAAATATCCCTTAGTGAAGACTTCCTAAAGGTGTGAAAATGTTGCAAATAAAAGTGCTACCAGTTGGGAATGTATTCAATAAATTGGTGCAGCCACTATGGAAAACTGTATGGAGGGTCCTTAAAAAACTAAAAATGGAGTTACCATATGATCCAGCAATCCCACTCCTGGGCATATATCTGGAGAAAAACATAGTTCAAAAAGATACGTGCACATTCTTAACAGCACTATTTATCAATACAATAGCCAAGACATGGAAACAACCTAAATGTCCATCAACAGATGAATGGACAAAGAAGATGTGTGTATGTACATGTACACACACACACACACACACACACACACACAGTGGAATATTACTCAGCCATAAAAAAGAATGAAATAATGCCATTTGCAGCTACATGGACCTAGATGGACCTAGAGGTGGTCATACTGAGTGAACTAAGTCAGACAAAGATAGGATATCGCTTATATGTGGAATCTAAAAAAAATGATACAACTGAGCTTATTTACAAAACAGAAACAGACTCCCAGACTTAGAGAACAAACTTATGGTTACCAATGGGGGAAGGGTGGGGGGAGGGATAGACTGGGAGTTTGGGATTGACATGTACACACTGCTATATTTAAAATAGATAACCAACAGAGAAAGACAAATAGCATATGATATCGCTTATATGTGGAATCTAAAAAAATGGTACAAACGAACTTATTTACAAAACAGAAATAGAGTCACTGATGATATAGAAAATAAACTTATGGTTACCAAGGGGGTAAGGTGGGGGGATAAATTGGAAGATTGGGACTGACATATACACACTACCATATATAAAATAGATAACTAATAGGGACCTACTGTATAGCACAGGGAACTCTACATAATACTCTGTACTGACCTATATGGGAAAAGAATCGAAAAAAGAGTGGATGTATGTATGTGTACAGCTGGTTTGCTTTGCTGTGCAGCGGAGACTGGTACAACATTATAAATCAACTATACTCCAATACAAATTAATTTTAAAATAAAATAGATAACCAACAAGGACCTACTGTATAGCACAGGGAATGCTGCTCAATATTCTGTAATAACCTAAATGGGAAAAAAATTTGAAAAAGAATAGATACATGTATATGTATAACTGAATCACTTTGCTGTACACCTGCAACTAACACAACATTGTTAATCAAATATGCTCCAATGTAAAATAAAAATTTTAAAAAGATGTGATATATATATATATACAATAGAATATTACTCAGCCATAAAAAAGAATGAAATAGTGCCATTTGCAGCAACATGGATGGATTTAGAGATTATCATACTGTCAGACAAAGACAAATATCATATGATATCACTTATATGTGGAATCTAAAATATGATGCAGATGAACTTATTTACAAAACAGAAACAGATTCACAGACATAAAAAACAAACTTACGGTTACCAAAGGGGAAAGGCGGGGGGAGGGATAAATTAGGAGTTTGGGATTAGCAGATAAACACTACTATACATAAAACAGATAAACGACAAGGTCCTACGATATAGCACAGGGAACTATATTCAATATCCTGTAATAAACCATAAAGGAAAATAGTCTGAAAAAGAATATATATATATATATATATATATATATATATATATATATATATATATATATATATATATATATATATATATATATATAATATCTGAACCACTTTGCTATACATCAGACACTAAGACACACTGTAAATCAACTATACTTCAATTTTTTTAAAAAGTGCTACCATTTATTAAGAACCTATTGGTTCCCAAGAAAAATATATGTTACCTTACAACCCTATGGGGCAAGTATCATTACGCCCTTTTACATATAAGAAAACTGAGTCATGGAGATAGGAAGCAGTTTACCCACAATCACACATGATAGGGATGGTTTTGAATCCATGTCATCTGCCTCTGAAGGCCTTCACACTATGCTGTTCTTCCTCCCTTCCTTTTCTCAGCAAATACAGCAGAACACAAAACTCTACAAATCCTAGGTAGCAACTTTCCAACATATTTTATTCTCATTCTCCCAAGGGAATGTGGACCTTATTTTATAGATAGTCTAAAGTCCACAAGTTCTCTTACACCAGGCAGGGGCATAATCAGATGTGTGATTTAGGGAAGTGACATGTGTCATGGGAAGAAATCAAGGGAGAGGCTGGAAGCAGAGTGACCGCATCTTGTTACGGTGCTAGACCACAGCGATCTTTCTCCTCTAACTAGCCAGAGCCCAGAGTGTCAGCCTGTGCTCACAAAGACTTGGCAAAGCAGGCCAGGAGCCAGGGAGCTAACCTTGAGAATCCTAATATGAGAACTGACTTATTTATTAAAGACTTTTAAATAAAAAGTCCAGATGCAAGATTATGAGGATCTAAAAGGTGGCAGAATGTTAAGTTTGGGGACAGGATAATAATAATAATAGTTGACACTTAGGTAGTGCTTAGTTTATTCTGAACACATTACTTGTATTAACTCATAATGAATAACAGAATAGTGGGGAAGTTAGATCAAAGGCATGGTGACAAACTGCAATAGTCTAGGTTGGTCATCTCCAAACAATTTTGACTGCACACTCCAGTAGAAATTTTTGAACACATAGTCCTATATATGACTATTATTTATTTACGTATATAACTGTTCCAATATGTACATCATAAAAGCCAGAAATGTTAAAAGGAAGAGGTAAATTCTACACTGTTGGTGGGAATATAAGTTGGAGCAGCCACTGTACCAGTATGGAGGTTGCTCAGAAAACTAAAAATAGAGTTACCATATAATCCAACAATCCCACTCCTGGGCATATATCCAGACAAAACTATATTTCAAAAAGATACATGCAACCCTATGTTCATAGCAGCACTATTCACAATACCCAAGACATGGAAACAACCTAAATGTCCATTGACAGATGAACGGATAAAGAAGATGTGGTACATATATACAATGGAATACTACTCAGCCATAAAAAAGAATGAAATAATGCCATTTGCAGCAACATGGCTGCAACTATAGATTATCATACTAAATGAAGTCAGAAAGAGAAAGACAAACACCATATGATATCACTTATATGTGGAATCTAAAATATGACACAAATGAACCTAACTATGAAACAGAAACAGAATCACAGACATAGAGAACAGACTGGTGGTTGCCAAGGGAAAGGGGGTTGGGGGAGGGATGGATTGGGAGGCTGGGGTTAGCAGATGTAAGCTATTACGTATAGAATGGATAAACAACAAGGTCCTACTGTATAGCACAGAGAATTACATTCAATATCCTATGATAAATCATAATGGAAAAGAACATTAAAAAAAGACTATGTAGGGACTTCCCTGGTGGTCCAGTGGTTACGACTCCACACTGCCAATGAAGGGGGTGCAGGTTCAATCTCTGGTTGGGGAACTAAGATCCTGCATGCTGCACGGCACGGCCAAAAAAAAAAAAAAGAATGTGTGTGTATATATATACATATATATATATTAGTGAATCACTTTGCTGTACAGCAGTTATTAACACAACATTGTAAATCAAATACAGTTCAATAAAAAAATAAATTTTAAAAGGAAGAGGTAAAAATATATGTAACAGCTCTAATACTTTCTTCACTTACCCCAAAAGATAGCTTTATGTACACCTGGAGTACACACATAGCCCCAGGAGACTTCAGGTAAAGGGGAGAGACAACAGGATCTGAAATGTCTTTAGTGTCAGAGAGGAGAGTTTGGACTCAAGAGAAATTTCAAATCTAAGCAGGGGACTGGATGACTGATCAGATGTAAGGGTTAAGAAAAGAGAGGAATCTGAACAGTGACGCTAATGAGTAAAGAGGAACAAGTGTGAGCAGGGGTGAGGGTTTCCAGACATACTGAGTTTGGTTTTGAAGATGCTGAGTTTAATGTGCCTTTAAGACATCTTGGTGGAAATGTCTGCTACGGCATTTGGAAATACAGTTAGGAGGTTAAGTCAAAAATTTGTTGACTATTAGTCATATTATAAGTGAATAATACTAGTTATATATTGAATTACTTTTAATAAAAATATACATAATGGCTTTATTTGGTGAGGTGCAGTATGATTCACTTGTATTTTATTGTGTTTTTAGATTCTACATACAGTTAACATCCTTTGCTGCTTACCTATGTATATGTTTACTTATATAACAGTAAGGCTTTTACTATTTGGCAAATTGATTGAGCCCTTCCTTCATCCTTCCCTCCACCATATGTATTATGAATCTTCATCCTTTGGTCACTTTGTCAATTTACGTAGAATCACAACAGTGGAGGCCAGCTCTTGAAACGAAGGCCAATAATACGGGGTATGAAATAACTGTTGTTACTCTTATGAAGTTACCACAGAAGAGGAGGAGGGGGAGGAAGAAGACAAAGAAGAAAGAGGAGAGAATATTAATATACCTAAAAAATCATTTAAAAGTTGAAGTAGGATGGAGTGAAGGCAGCCTGAGAAGATGTACACCATTTGGCAAGATAATATAAGTAGGAGAAATGAGGCAAGAGGAAATAAAAGTTAGACAGTAAAACGGATCCAGGAGTGAGCTTAGGACAAAGGTGTACAGGGACTTCTTCACACTTGGGAGAGATGGACTGCATACTTAGCTCTAAGCTCTGCTCCAGCACCTCAAAGAGGAAACCATGGCTGGTTATGAGTCCCAAAGACCATAAACACAGAAACTAAATAGCTGCTCAGGGGAAGTTAAATTATACAAGGAATTCACATTAGGATTTGATCAAGACATGTAGGTCTGTGGGAAAGCTACTTTTTGGCATACCTTCAAGCTGACAGTCTTTAAAATACCTCTTCCACATTTATTTACAGAGGAGATGCATGAATAAAAGGTTTCTATATAAGGGTTGCCGACAGGGTTCAGCTTCTCATCCAGTATCCCAGGCAATTTTTCTCTGACTCCAGAATTCTATGCCCCAACCAGCAAACAAAAGCTCTCCAGTTAAATCCAGCCAAACTACTCAGAGGGAAGATTATTGGGCATACTGTTACTTGATCACACCCCTTGAAATTCTTAACACCTCTGCAAGTGGCTTCTCAAAGTATTCCCTTCAACCCTATACAGTACTCCTCCTAAAAGGAGTTTCTTTGTTTTTGTTTTTTGATGCTTTTTATTTTATTTGGCAGTGCCATGCGGGATCTTAGTTCCCCGACCAAGGATTGAACCCACACCCTCTGCAGTGGAAGTGCGGAGTCTTAACCACTGGACCGCCAGGGAAGTCCCAAAGAAGTTTTATTAACTAGATTTTTTTTTCTCATCCCATGTCCAGTGAGCCTAATGACACAATCTGAGCTTGATATGCTAGGCATAGCCCCAGATGAGCCAGGCCTTATACCAACTCCAATTGAGAGCAGAGAATATTGTCTCCTGTGGGTTCTCGTAATGAGGTCAGAGTGTCACGTAATACAAAATGCTCTCAGTAATACAGACAGAGTAACAACAGATAGGCCTGTTTCTTTCCACATTCTTCAAGAAGGCACAGATCATCACAATAAGGTACAGTTTAATGAAAACTTTTCTACCAAAGTAGGAGAGAGGAAGGGGCTATTGGAGGAGAGCAATTTTTAAATTGGGTAAATGAGAAACATGGCCCTTTCAAAGAATTTCCTGAGGCAATGAAAAAGAAAAACAGAAAAGGAAAGAAAACAAATGCCTATCCAAAGACAGGGGTTTCATCATCATAATTTTAGGCAGTTTATGCAAGTGGTGCAAATATACAAGTTTAATAAGCATATTGAATAAATGTCCTCCATATGGCTCAACATAAAGAAACAGAAACCATGTATAGGAAACTGACATCATAAAACAAAGTATTCAGGTGCTCAGCAAGATTTTTTTTTAATTCTAATGTAAACTCCAAATGTAGATTGATTTTGCACCTGTTTACTGGTTTATTATCAGTAAGAGTATAAAAATTACAGATGAAAAATGATTTGTATTAAGCATTGGCATTATGGGATTGTTCCTTGGTAACATATTTCCCTTCGTAACCATGATTGGCTTGCACAACCACTGAAATTACCTGGTACGTTTTGAAAATTCAAACGAAGAAGAGCTACTCTGAGATGACAAATAATGTAAAAACTCCACAGGAGAATCATTGAAAGTTGGTTCACTGCAGGGTGAATGCTTAGCTTCCTGCTCCAGTGGACAGGACACTGGACAGTCCAGCCTTGAGCATGGTCTTCAGGCTGGATCTGGGGCCATGGGTGGGAGAAAAGAGCAAGAAGAGAGCAGAGAGCCTTAATCAACCGTAATCCAGGGGAAGGACCAGCTAGGAAATTTGAGGGGCTCAGAGCAAAGTGAAAATGTGGGGTCTCTTGTTCAAAAAGTATTAAGACTATCAAGATGGTGACAACAGGGCACTGAACCAAGCCTGGGATCCTTCTTTGTGCGGGGCCCCATGCAACTGCACAACTCACACATCCAGGAGCAAGGCCTTAGGTCCACGGACAAGGAGGTCTAGATAAAATGCAGGACATCAGCCCCTCCTTAGACACTGGCCAAATGAGCTCTTCCCTTTCCCTTACCCAAGCCTCAAGAACGAAGGACTCAGTAGCTATCAAACCAAAGTCAGTGACCATTTACTGAATTTCTCCTGCATTAATATCACAAACACAAAAACAGGAAAGAAATTAGAGGGCAAATTAAGGGACACATATTTATTGCTTTATGCTTCAGTCCAGTCAAGTTCTTTGAACTTCAGTTCCTGCTTGAGAAAGAGTTTGTAGCTTTAAGTTTACAGCTCACGAGGGAAAGATATATTTCAGAATTCTGTGAATAATCCATTTTAACCAAAAAGATAATCTTGGGTTTTTCCAACTTATAACTGGTGTTCTTTATTAGGAGACAGAAAGGCAGAAACCTGGCTGGAGTTGGGATCTTCAGCCTTGTGATAGAAATTAAGTCCATCTCTACCCATGGAAGCTTGATTCAATGAAGAGCCTTTATGACACTCTCCAGAAACTCCAAAGACAAATGTCCCCAAAGTCCAAATTGGTCTTGCCTCACTTCAGGGAAACACCCAAAAACTAAAAAGCAAATCTGTCATTTTTTTTCCTACTTTGTAAAGATCAATATTTATTCAGAGTTTGCATTTGAGCCTAAAGCATAACACACTTTGGGAAGAAGCAAATGCTACCTCTGCAGAATCAAGCCAGCCGCGGGCACCTAGTCCACTGGGCACCTCGTTGAATAATCAATCCTTGGCTAGTGTCACAAGAACTAAACCCCCAGTATCCTACTGGAGTTTTAAAGCTGCTTTGTTTTTTAGTCATTTGGATCTTCTGCCCTGGCGTATTTGGATTACGTACTACCTTGTTTCTAAACCAAAACCAGACTGAGAAGGCAGCTTCAGAGTAACCAGCCAAGGTGAGCCTTAAGGCTGCAGCCATCCTGGCTCCACATTTAAGCCACCCTTGAAATGAGGATGTGAACACAGGTTATTCCATGACAACTTGTCTCGATATAGGTGGCTAAAAATGTACTAAAGGAAATTACTGCAGCGTTTGCGCCTTTAGAAGAAAAAAATGACCTTTAAAACAGACCATCAGGTTGAAATATAAGCAAGTCGTAGCTTCCTTGGCTTTGCCGAGTGTCCACACTTTTATGTGCGTGCCAAGCCGGAGACGGACATTCCACGGAGGGGTATTACTGAGTGTCCTGGCAGAATGGGGTAATAGAAGAACTAACAGGGTGGCTTTCTGGTAAGACAGAAGTGGCATGCCAAAGTTTTTAGGGGACCTTTCCGTGGAAGTTTTGGTTCACAGCATCTCTGTGAGGGGTTTATTAGTTCAAAGGCGAAACTGAGGCTAGGGTTTGCTGAAGATCATAAAACAATTTAGAAGCAATAATAACAATCCTAGTTGTGGGGATTACAAAATCGTGTCCTGGAGGACACTGGTTGCTCGAGATGTTTGTAGGAGTTACATGAAAACAGGATTCTGGGGTCAAATAAGTCTAAGAGATGGGGAGTGATGCTAAATTAGGGAGTTGTCTCTACAATAGCCCTGCTCAGAGCTTGTACTGCTGAGCCTCGTACATCTCTGAGAGGGCATTTATATGCAGCATTCCCCAAGCTTATTTGATCAGAGACCTTTTTCCCCTAAAGCATTTCCCAGGAATAAAATTCCACACAGCACACTTTGGGGAGCAAAGCCATGAAGTTCCTGGAGGCAGGTCTTTACCACACCCTTTTTTTCTTCAGAATTTTTTATGTTATCCTATCTGTTTGAAGGTAATCCAAGGAAAACTGAAATTTGTAGCTCGCAATACAAAGAACTTTCAATTTAAACTGTGAATCAGTTGGTTTTAGGTAATTTGCTTATTTTCTCCCTATGTATTCCAGAATAAATTGATCTGTTATATTCTGGTTTTACTCATTCAAAGGAGTATTAGAAAACACTTTCATTACTATAAGTACTTTTAAACTTTATTTTTTTTATTGGAGTATAGTTGCTTTACAATACTGTGTTAGTTTCTACTGTACAGCAAAGTGAATCAGCTATACGTATACATATATCCCCTCTTTTTTGGATTTCCTTCTCTTTAGGTCACCACACAGCACTGAGTTCTCTGTGCTATACAGTAGGTTCTCATTAGTTATCTATTTTATACATAGTATCAATAGTGTATATATGTCAATCCCAATCTCCCAATTCATCCCACCCCTCCCCTTTCCCCCTTGGTAGCCATAAGTTTGTTCTGTACGTCTGTGTCTCTATTTCTGTTTTGTAAATAAGATCGTCTATACCAATTTTTTCAGATTCCACATATATGCGTTAATATACGATATTTGTTTTCCTGTTTCTGACTTACTTCACTCTGTATGACAGTCTCTAGGTCCATCCATGTCTCTACAAATGACCCAATTTTGTTCCTTTTTATGGTTGAGTAATATTCCACTGTATATATGTACATATACATGTACATATGTACATATGTATATATAGATTTAAGTTTACAATTCATGGAACTAGTTTCATCAGCAAAAGGATAAATGGATACTTATCATGAATTACTTTTCTAAGTATTTAAGTAACATCCAACATTTAGGGAGCCCACGTGAGCTACCTAGCTAAAGCACTTTAAGTCAGCTGCCTTTGGACTGTGTTTATGGTGATGCATCAATTCTTGATCTACACATTGTTTTTTTTTTTTTTAATATATCTTTACTGGAGTATAATTGCTTCACAATCCTGTGTTAGCATACATATATCCCCATAACTCCTCCCTCTTGCGTCTCCCTCCCTCCGACCCTCCCTATCCCACCCCTCTAGGTCATCACAAAGCACTGAGCTGATCTCCCTGTGCTATGCTGCTGCTTCCCACTAGCTAGCTATTTTACATTCGGTAATATATATATGTTGATGCTACTCTCACTTCACCCCAGCTTCCCCCTCCCCGCACCGTGTCCGCAAGTCCATTCTCTACATCTGCGTCTTTATTGCTGCCCTGCCACTAGGTTCGCCAGTACCATTTTTTTTTTTTTTTTTTAGATTCCATATATATGTGTTAGCATACGGTATTTGTTTTTCTCTTTCTGACTTACTTTACTCTGTATGACAGACTTTAGGTCCATCCACCTCACTACAAATAACTCAATTTCATTTCTTTTTATGGCTGAGTAATCAAAACTACAATGAGGTATCACCTCACACCAGTCAGAATGGCCATCATCAAAAAATCTAGACACAATAAATGCTGGAGAGGGTGTGGAGAAAAGGGAACCCCCTTGCACTGTTGGTGGGAGTGTAAATTGATACAGCCACTATGGAGAACAGTATGGAGGTTCCTTAAAAAACTAAAAATAGAACTACCATACGACCCAGCAATCCCACTACTGGGCATATAGCCAGAGAAAACAATAATTCAAAAGAGACATGCACCACAATGTTCATTGCAGCACATCACTTCTTAAAAACTAGTCAACTTTAAATCAGAGATGGAGGTGGTGGGAAGAGAACAAAAGGTCACCATCTAAAGACTAATAGAGAGACAGACTGGGAATAAAGAGCTCCAACTCTGCCACTCTCTAGCTAGGCTTCTTACCCAAGACCCCAAATATGGTACATCTTAAGCTAGATGTTGCCCTACGCATTCCCCTCTCTGGGCCCTTTCTTTATTCTTAAAGGGCCCTCAAGCCCAAAGTGGTCTGAATGCATCAAGCATTCTGATAAAGAGATCGAGAAGCTACCATTTCCTTCATTTTGCTACCAATTCAGTGCTGTCCTTGGGCGCTCACGTCCTTAAATTTAGGTCTCTCCTAGCAGTGATTAATCATCCGTGGGGACAAGACAGGATCCTAGGCTAGTGCCAGGGCTTTTCCAGGAAAATGAAGAAAAATACCTAACTTCAGCTTTTATAGTTCTTTACATACATTAATTTAGGTGAGCTAGAGTCAGTTTATACCAGTTCCCGAGGGAGTGTCAATTATTAAATTTTTAAGAAATTTATGAGCCAGTTGTTAAACCCAGCCCATTATTAAAAATTAAATTATATAAATACAATTAAATCAATTATCAAAAAAACAAGGTTAAGAAATACTTAAAACTAATGTCTTCCTAATTATTTTACTGCATTTTACTATTATCTACATTCTTGGGTTTAAGTATCTATTGTATCTGTATTAGAGGAAATATTACATCATGGTGTGCTACTGTGCATCTCTTCCAACTTCTACCTTCAGTGATGCTACTTTGATAGCTTAAAATTGTTCACGAAGGGAGTACTTATACCACAGAAATTGGCAAATATTACAAATCGAGAGAGCTGGTTGTTAAACTGTTACTGTTTAATCCTCACACAAACCTTATGAGTTATGTACACTTATTATTCCAATTATACAGATGATATGCCTAGAGCCACACAGCTAGTTAGTGGCAGAGCCAGTATTCGAACACAGGTGGTCTGGTTCCAGAATCTTGCCCTCCCGATGGTTACAGGCAGTAACACTGATTTGGACACAACATAAAATAAAGTATATCAAGCAATGGCAGATATGTAATTTCATTCCAGATGGAAAGGAAAACATATCCACTATAAAGGAAAGTCAGTCAAATAAAGCTACTAGAAATTCAATGGTTGAAAATTAATGACTAAATGAGTAAATGAATGCATTTCATTCATAATAAAGGCTTACTCCAAAGGAAATGGAAAACTCTTTGTCTCCTACATCCAAGACTATGTTTACGATCTCCAGATATGCTGTGTTTCAGCTTTTACTCCTGCTCCATTCAGCTACCATTTTTAGCAAATTGTATTAGTTTCCTGCAGCTGCTGTAACAAATTACCAAAGCAACAGAAATTTATTCTCACAGTTCTGGAGGCCAGAAGTCCAAAACCAGTTTCAGTGAGCTGAAATCGGATGTCATCAGAGCCTCACTCCTTCTGGAAGATCTAGGAGAGAAGTTGTTCTCTGCCTCTTCCAGCTTCTGGTAGCTGTCAGCATTCCTTGGCTTGTGGCCCCTTATCTCTCTGCTCTGTGTTCACATGGCCTTCTCCTCTGTGTGTCTGTGTGCAATCTCCCTCTGCCTCTGTCCTCTTACAACAACACTTGTGATGGCATTTAGGATACACCCAGATATTCCAGGAGGAGCCCCTCCTTTCAAGACCGTTAACTTAATCACATCTTTTGTCATATAAGGTAATATTCACAGGTTCCAGGGATTACAATGCGGATATATCTTTGGAATCACCATTCAGCCCACTACAGCAATCATCATTAATGACCACAGACCTACTCTATGCTGAGGGTTATGGTTACACAGAGCTACAGGCAGGAGTGCTGTCCCCTAGAAGCCTATAGCCTGTAAAGGGAGACAGAACTCATATGAAAAAGTCAATCACAGGGAACATAAAATGGTGCAGCTGATGTGAAAACAGTTTGGTAGTTTCTTAAAAAGTTAGACATAGACTTAATCATATGATGCAGCAATTCCACTCTTATGTATATGCCCAAGAGAAATGGAAACATATGCTTATTCAAGGACTTACACATGAATGTTCATAGCAGCCTTATTCATGATAGCCCCAAAGTGTAAACAGCCCAAATGTCCATCAACTGGAAAGTGACAAACACAATGTGGTGTGTCCAAACAATAGAACACCACTCAGCAATAAAAAGAAATGAAAAACTGATATATGCTAACATGGATGAACTTCATGCTAATTGAAAGAAACCAAACACAAAAGACCAACTTTGCATGATTCCATTTATATGAAATATCCAGAAAAGGCAAACCTATAAGAGATGGAAAGCAGATGACTGGTTGGTCTGGGACTGGAGGGTAGGAAACAGGGGTCAACTGCCAATGGACATGAAGGACCTTACTGGGGTAACAGAACCGTTGCAAAACTAGATTTTGGTGATGGTTGCCAAATTCAGTAAACTTACCAAAAACAAAACAACAACAACAAAACCATTGACTTGTACAGTTAAAATGGGTAACTTTCATGGTATGCAAATTATACTTCAATAAAATTATTTGTTTAAAGTGAATACAGCACAAGGCCACATACAGTAAAGGTAAAGTGAGTGATGGAAAGGTTGAAAAAAGGATATGAGTGTGGAATATGCGTGTGTGTATGTGCTGTATGTGTTATCTTGGGCTGGCAGACAAGCACAGATGGACCCAACCAGAGGTTCAACAGGAGAGATCAGGTTCAGGTCTGGCCCCATGGCCCACAGTGTCATTCTTTCCTCTGCCCACTTCTTGACCTCCTGCTTGCTCACCCTTGGCAGGCTGCCTGGAGACCCAGTGGTCTGTGGCCCAGTGGACTTCCTGAGCCTAGCTTGACTCAAAGGCAAGTGTCAGCAAAGCATGTCACCCCTCTCCACTCCCACATACCTAGCTCTCCATCAGGCTGGCTGGGGCCTCCTCCAACAGAGAGGGGACTCTGGGAGTGAAGACCTGCTTAGCCTGCAGTGGTCTAGCCCTAGCCTTCCAAAGCACAATGATAACACCTTTCCATGTCCCCTTGGATCCGTCCCACATTACTTCCTATGGGTTTTCTCACAGGGAGATTGACAGGAAGCTCTGGGCTGGTTGTTTACCTCTGATATACTATTAATATTGTTGAAAACATTTCTTAAAATGATGGCTTTCCATGTATTTAGGGATCAATCAGGCCCCCTAACCTAACCTTGGATTAACCATCACACACCAGGGGTACACATAAATGACAGAAAATTAATAAAAATGAATGAATTCTATTTTTGAGAGTTTGAAACCTTCCAACTTAATAGGAAACAGAGTGGACATGGGAATGATATCCTCTTGTTCTTTCAAACATCTCTGTGTCTTAGGGTCTTATAGAAAGCAGATTCAAAATAGATGCTTATTGGATTGATTAGTTCAAAAGAAACAATAACAACATTCCCTTTTTCTAAAATTCCAGACTCGATTTTGGAACCAGCCAACTCCCCTTTGGAAATCCAACAG
Organism: Eschrichtius robustus; assembly: GCF_028021215.1. NCBI lineage: Eukaryota > Metazoa > Chordata > Mammalia > Artiodactyla > Eschrichtiidae > Eschrichtius > Eschrichtius robustus. Next base: position 54,196,168 of record NC_090836.1, on the reverse strand, counting down.
AAAAAAGAGTAATTCATTGAAAAAATAATAATAGGTTCCTTCAGGAGACAACTCCTCTGAGAGGAGGCATGTATCTTGCTCCAGCTGGTACTTTCACGTGTAAGGGATTTCTTAAATCATTCAAGACATAATGACAAAAATGTCATTGACCTTTTCCTTTCTGCTAAGGTAACAAGAAAATGGCCTTGGAGATAAACTCTAGAAATTTTTCTTTCATACGACTATTAGTGTTCTTTTTTAATCTCTGAAAGACCTAGGACAGACTTTAGAAGTTAGATACCTTCTGTCAAATTGCAGTCTAACAAGATTACAGGTTAGTCTTGGGTCTCAAGTCACATGTTATAAAGATGTGAAGGTCATCATTTGGAAGAAATACAGTTTGTAATATGTACTCTGATAGTAATCTCTCTGGGGCCCCAGAATATGATGGCAACTACTTCATAAGTTTGGTGAGTGGATGATGCAATGTGCAGGGATTGGCACACAATGTAGTACTCAGTCAATGACTGTGGTAACAGTGGTTACCACCCTTTAAATATAAATAAAAAGAAGAGGAAAGGTAAATCGCCAATAATTATTTGAAAGGTAAATGCAGATTTAAACCAAAATTAGATACCACTTTTCAGCCACTCCAGCATAGTACTAAGAGTTAGAAAAATTGTGAAGCAACGGGAAAGGAGTTTCACATTATCTTGAAAAGTTGAACATACACATCCTCGATGACCCAGAAATTCCACTCCTAGGTACATACCCTACAGAGATTTTTGTATAATGCCTCAGCGATCATGAGCAAGAATGTTTGTAGCAGCGTCATTCATCATACCAAAGAGTTAGAAACAATCCTACTGCCCACTGAGCTTGGATAAATGAACAGTGGTATATATACACAAGAGAATAGTACATAGCAGTAAAAACAAATGAACTGTAGTTGTTGAATTCAAACATTTAATTTTACTTAATTTTTTTAATTGTTTAAAGTTCTTAATTTCTAGTAGGAAAACATTATCTGAATGAATACCCTAATGGCAAACCACTGTAAAATATTTCAGCTGCATTTGGGGCAGAGGGGTAGGGATTATCCTCAAAGCACCCCAGCTTTCTTCATGAGAAGGTCAGAGGTACACGGTTTGTATTACTGTGACATCCATTAGGTGATCTAAGTTGCTTTACCTTCAGCAGGGGCTTTATTTGTCAGAGGGCATTATGCTTGACCTCCAAATTTGGCCGACAATTTACTGATGAGATTCATAACCTTTGGGTTGCTCTGATATTTTGACATATTTGCTGGGTTCTGAGTCACATCCTGGAAGGCCACCATAACTTTTGGATCTTGCATGGCTGCAAGAACCTCTGGATCTCTAAGAATTTCATTGAGCCCAGGCATTCCTGCCATTCCAGGCATGCCCCCTCCCATTCCAGGCATTCCTCCAGGAAAATTACCAGGATTCCACCAGGAAACCACCTGGAAAAGAGCCATACTGAGCTCCTGACTGTCATCTGGCTTCTTCCTCTCTCTGGGCTCTCTCACGTTCTTCCCGAGCCTTCTTGAGCCTTTCTATTCTTTCTTTGATCTCTCGCCCTTCACGTTTTCGCTCATACTTTCTCCGACGTTCAGCAATTTTCTGGGCCCCTGGTTGAACTTCTTTCATAATTGCACTAGCATCTCCATCATAACCCAGCTTACAGGCAAGGGCAAGATCATGGGCAGCTTCTTCCCAATGCCCAAAAGTCTGTGCACTTTCCCTCTCCACTTGTATGGCTGAGCTGAATCAGGATTTATCTCAATAGCTCTGTCACAGTCTCAGATGGCAGCATTTGGCTTCTGTAATTTGATGAAGACACTGGCTCTCTTGGCATACAGAATGGCCAAACGAGGATTTAGCTTGATGGCATCTGTGAACAAGTCATGGCTTTCTGGAGTTCACCATCATTTAGGGCATCAACGGCAGCCACTTTTTTATCATTTGCATAATCCATCATCCCCTCAGTTATCTCTACATTTTCATCTCCCATTTCTGGAGGGGCGTCAGTGTCTGGTTCATTCACACCTTCATTGTCAATTTCTAGATCACTTTCCTCACTTGATGGTTCATCTGTCTTTATGTTTTCCTCCACCTTCTTACTATCTGTTTTTTTCTTCCTCGGTATTTTCTTCCAATTTAGTTTTATGAGTAGCAGGTGGTATTTTACCCCCCATGCTCTCCACCCACTCCCTCAGGAAGCACATTTCCTCGGTGTGCAGAACGCTCGGGTCCTGCTTGCACATTTTCACGAAGGCTCGAGGCTCGCTCACTTTGTGCGGGTCCACTGTCCGGAGGCGGTGGGCGCGGCGGACGCTGCGGCCAGATTCCAGCAATCAAACATTTTAGAAACACAGTGTTGAACTGCAGTATGACTCCATTTTCAAAACAGACAAAACTAAACAATATGCCATTGGGGACACACAAAAAAGCAATGGTTTCTCTGTGAAGATGTTGAGGATGCGACTGGTAGGCATTCACTGGCACATTAGGATTTCAAAAGAACTGACGATGTCCTATTTCTTAAACTGGGCGGTGGGTTCAAGAGTATTTTTTTTTTCTCTAAATATATTCTCTTGTGTGCACAAATTATTCCTAATAAACATGAAAATAAATCTTAATATTCACTACAAAAAATCAATAAGGAATGTGATCAGGTGATCCCCCAAAGAAATCAATAACTAATAAGCTGATTTTTAAATATTCAAACTTACTAGTAGTCAGATAGTTGTAAAATTTTTTAACATAAAATTTTAAAATGAGTAGTGTTCTTCAGCACTCAGGTTAACGAAGATATTTTTAAAATAATGCCTAATGCCTGTGTTAATGCAATGAGATGGACATAGTTATACTCTGCTGGAAGCGTAAATCAGCACAAGTTTTCTAAAAAGCTGTTTGATGACATATATCAGAAAGTCTTAAAAGTTGTTCCTTTGATTCAGTAATTCCATGAAATCTCAGAAAATCACAAGAGATTGATACAGAGATTTAGACTCTATATAGCATTGTACACAAGTAGCCAAAAATGCAAAAACATTTATACATTCATGCAACAAATATTTATTGAGCACCTACTATGTGCCAAGTAGTGTTTGGGGCACCTGCAATACACTGGTGAACAAAATTGACAAAAATCTCTACCCTCATGGAATTTACATTACAGTGGGAGGAGAAGATAATAAATGGTAAACTTAGTAAATAAAGTATAATAGTACATGAGAAAATAATAGACGCTGTGAAAAAAAAAAAAAAGACAAAGCAGAGCAAGATAAGAGCAATCAGGAGTGGCTGGAGGCAAGACAAAAAGGAACAGTTTGCTTCAGTAAGAAGATGACGCCTGAGCACAAGATTCTAAGGAGGTGAGAAATCTGGGTAGTGGGTCCTTGGGCATTCCAGGCAGAGAGAACAGCTAGTGCAAAGGCCCAGGGGCACAGCTTGTCTGGCAATCAGAAAAACAGTAGGGAGTCCAGTGGGGCTGGTGTGGCCTGGGGAGGGAGAGGAATAGGAGATGAAGCCAGAGAGGTAAGAGTTGGGGGCAACCTTGAAGGGCCTCAAAGGCCATCATAAGGATGTAAGCTTTTACTCTTAGCAAAATGGGGAGCCCTTGCAGTGTTTGGAGCAGAGAGCTATGATATGACTTATATTTTTAAAAGCTCAAACAATGTTCAAACAATAGAGCAATGACTAAATAAATTACAGTAAGTCTTTGCTTGTTCAGAGTAGGAGCTCAGAAAGTATTTGGAGAACAAATGTATATACTAAAATATTACACAACCATTCAAGACTGTAACTGCAATGAATATTCAGGGACATGGAAAAATTCTTATCATGCATATTAAATGAAAAAAATATGGTTAAAAAATTATGGTTCCAATTTTGGATAGGTAGGTATGTAGATAATTGATAGATAATGGAAAGAGAAATAGATTTTTTTAAAAAAACTATAGGGAGATACCATCTAATACAAGATGGTTTTAAGTAAGTGGTGAAATTACAGGCATTTTTATAGTATTTGTTGTATTTGGGGTATTTCTGGATTTTTTAAGAATAATAATGTATTACTTTTATAATCATAAAAAAATAAATTTATATTTTTAAAACCTACCATAAGCATATGGTATTCTTTGTAATTTCTATGCTGAATGTCAGGAAATATATCCATCGATCAAAATTATTAGATTTTTTTCTGGGTTCCTGGGAAAATGGAAGGTATTTGATATTCATTGGTTGAGTTTAACAGCAGGCAGCCTGCAGTTCATCAGTGAGGCTGTCACCAGTAGTTCAATAAATCCATTGGAATCACTACAGAAGAATTCTAATGGGATCATGGAAACAATTTGGCTGGTAGAAAACAAATGATTAAAAAGTCATTACATTATCTACACAGGCAGAAGAATTGCCTAATTTATAACCACGAAAGTCACTACAAAAGACCAAAATAATTACACTGTAAATGGATACCCCAAATAAGGGAATCATTTGATTTTAATGATATCCAGAGAGAAAATTATAGGTGCGGGGTGAGTTTGCCAGAGCTGCGTAGAACAGCTCATTAGCGCCTTCACTGGATTCAATCGACTGCTCATTTGAATCTGAGGCGCCCAGTCTCCCTCATGGGAGCCCCTTCTTGTTCATTTCATTTTGGTGTCTGGGTCTGATGTCTTCAAATGCCTGAGTCTCACTGAAGGCATGCCAGAGGACAGATGAGAAGCATCTCCTTTTAAGTTCCTACCAGGCTCAGTTTGTAGCAGGATATCAGCCTCTGTGGCCAAGAACATGTTGAACCACCAGAAACATGTAGTAATTTGGTCCAAGAGGCATATGGAGTGATGAACCAAAAAAGAGTCCTTAAGAGAACCAAAAGTGGGATTCCCATGAAACATTTGCAAAGCTCCCAGAAACATGCTTTCTCTCCCTCAAGGGAAGGTTCCATGTCCACTATTTCCTGAGGAGCTGAAGGGTGCCCCGTGTTCAATAGAATCTTCAGATCCAAAGTGTCTTACCCAGCAAAGGTGGCTGCAGAAGTAAATTGTTGCTCATTTATTTAATCAGCTGACAGATATTCATTGAATTCCTACCATGTATCATTTAAGGATGAATAAGTCCCTGCATTAAAAAGCGAATCATTCAGGGACTTCCCTGGTAGTGCAGTGGTTAAGAATCCACCTGCCAATGGAGGGAACACGGGTTCGAGCCTTGGTCCAGGAAGATCCCACATGCTGCAGAGCTACTAAGTCCATGCACCACAACTACTGAGCCTGCACTCTAGAGCCCGCGAGCCACAACTACTGAGCCTGCGTGCCACAATGACTGAAGCCCGCACACCTAGAGCCCATGCTCCACAACACAAGAAGCCATCACAGTGAGAAGTCCACGCACCTCAACGAAGAGTAGCCCCTGCTTGCTGCAACTAGAGAAAGCCTGCATGCAGCAACACCCAATGCAGCCAAAAATAAATAAATAAATTAATTAATTAATTATTTTAAAAAATGTGAATCGTTTAGAAAGGAAAGCAGACAATAGCAAAGATCAATAAAACTAAAATCTGGTTCTTTGAGAAGATAAACAAAATTGATAAACCATTAGCCAGACTCATCAAGAAAAAAAGGGAGAAGACTTAAATCAATACAATTAGAAATGAAAAATGAGAAGTAACAACTGACACTGCAGAAATACAAAGGATCATGAGAGATTACTACAAGCAACTATATGCCAATAAAATGGACAACCTGGAAGAAATGGACACATTCTTAGAAAAGCACAACCTTCCGAGACTGAACCAGGAAGAAATAGAAAATATAAACAGACCAATCACGAGCACTGAAATTGAGACTGTGATTAAAAATCTTCCAACAAACAAAAGCCCAGGACCAGATGGCTTCACAGGCGAATTCTATCAAACATTTAGAGAAGAGCTAACACCTACCCTTCTCAAACTCTTCCAAAATATAGCAGGGGAAGGAACACTCCCACTCATTCTACGAGGCCACCATCACCCTACCTGGGTTTGGGATGATCTCACACATTGTACCTTACTACTCGGGAAAAAAAGAGCCTTTCGGATATATGGGTATGGTATGAGCTATAATATCAATTGGGTTCTTAGGTTTTATTGTATGGGCCCATCACATATTCACAGTAGGTATGGACATTCATACATGAGCATACTTTACATCAGCTACTATAATTATTGCCATCCCTACAGGGGTAAAAGTATTTAGCTGATTGGCAACACTCCATGGAGGCAATATTAAATGATCACCGGCCCTGATGTGAGCCTTGGGTTTCATCTTCCTTTTCACAGTCGGTGGACTAACAGGTATTGTCCTAGCTAATTCATCATTAGACATTGTACTTCATGATACCTACTATGTAGTCGCACACTTTCACTATGTGCTCTCAATGGGAGCTGTTTTCGCTATCATAGGAGGATTTGTACAGTGATTTCCACCATTCTCAGGATATACACTCAACTTGACATGAGCAAAAATTCACATTGTGATCATATTCGTGGGTGTCAACATAACCTTCTTCCCATAACATTTCCTAGGCTAATCTGGCATGCCTCGACGATACTCCAACTATCCAGACGCCTATACAACATGGAATACCATCTCATCAATAGGCTCATTCATCTCATTAACAGCGGTCATACTGATAGTCTTTATTATCTGAGAAGCATTCACATCCAAACGAGAAGTATTAGCAGTAGAGCTTACTATCACAAGTTTAGAATGACTAAATGGATGTCCTCCACCATATCATACATTCGAAGAACCAACCTACATTAATCTAAAATAGTCAAGAAAGGAAGGAATCGAACCCTCTCTTATCGGTTTCAAGCCAACATCATAGCCACTATGTCTTTCTTCATGAACTAGGTATTAGTAAAATTTTATACAACTTTGTCGAAGTTAAGTCACAAGTGAAAATATTGTATATCTCTATGGCATACGCCTTCCAACTACGTTTTCAAGATACAACATCACCCGTCATAGAAGAACTGCTACGTTTTCACGACCACACACTAATAATTGTTTTCCTAATTAGCTCCTTAGTCCTCTCTATCATTACACTAATACTTACAACTAAGTTAACACATACTAGCACAATAGATGCCCAAGAGGTGGAGACTATTTGGACTATCCTGCCGGCCATTATCTTAATCTTAATTGCCCTGCCATCATTACGAGTTCTTTATATGATAGATGAAATCAACAGCCCACCTCTTACTGTAAAAACTATAGGCCACAAATGATACTGAAGCTATGAATACACTGACTACAAAGACCTAAACTTTGATTCCTATATAATCCCAACACCAGACCTAAAACCAGGAGAACTACGACTACTAGAAGTAGATAACCGAGTCATTTTACCTATAGAGATAACAATCCGAGTACTAATTTCCTCTGAAGACGTACTACACTCATGAGCCGTACCCTCCTTCGACCTAAAGACAGACGCAATCCCAGGGCACCTAAACCAAACACTAATAACAACATGACCAGGCTTGTTCTACGGACAGTGTTCAGAGATCTGTGGGTCAAACCACAGCTTCATGCCAATTGTTCTTGAACTAGTGCCCCTAAAATACTTCAAGAAATGATCAGCGTTTATACTATAAACTCATTAAGAAGCTAGATTAGCGTTAACCTTTTAAGTTAAAAATTGAGAGCCAAAGTTCTCCTTGATGACATGCCACAACTAGATATATCAACATGATTTGTTACTATTTCATCTATATTTCTAACACTATTTATTATATTTCAACTAAAAATCTCAAAGCACATCTACTACCCCAACCCAAAATCAACACTCACTAAAATACGAAAACAATATGCCCCTTGAGAAACAGTATGAACGAAAATCTATTTGCCCCTTTCGTAACCCCAGTAATAGGTATCCCTGTAGTCATCCTGACCGTTATATTCCCAAGTGTTCTATTCCCAACATCAAAACGACTAATTAATAATCGCATAATCTCCCTTCAACAGTGATTAATTCAACTCACATCAGAGCAAATAATAGGTATTCATAATCATAAAGGACAAACCTGATCGCTAATACTAATATCACTCATTCTAGTTATCGGCTCAACCAATCTCCTCGGACTATTACCCCACTCATTTATACCCACCACACAGCTCCCAGTCAATGTAGGAATAGCCATCCCTCTATGAGCCGGTGCCGTCAATACGGGCCTCCGTAAGAAAACAAAAGCATCCCTAGCCCACTTCTTACCACAAGGCACACCCACTTTCCTCATCCCTATGCTAGTAATTATCGAAACTATTAGCCTATTCATCCAGCCAGTAGAACTGGCAGTACGACTAACAGCCAATATTACGGCAGGCCACTTACTAATACACCTAATCGGGGAGACAACCCCCGTGTTAGTAAGCACCAGCACATTCACAGCTCTTATTACATTTACTATTCTCATCCTACTCACCATCCTTGAATTTGCTGTCGCTATAATTCAAGCCTATGTTCTTACCCTCTTAGTAAGCTTATACCTGCACGACAACACATAATGACCCACCAAACCCACACGTATCACATAGTAAACCCCAGTCCTTGACCCCTCACAGGAGCTCTTTCAGCACTTCTCATAACATCAGGCCTAATCATATGATTCCAATTCAACTCAATAGTTCTCCTAATACTGGGCCTACTGACTAATATTCTAACAGTATATCAATGATGACAAGACGTCATTCGAGAAAGCACTTTCCAAGGCCACCACACACCAACCGTCCAAAAGGGACTTCGATACAGAACAATCTTATTTATCATATCAGAAGTCCTACTTTATACCGGCTTTTTTTGAGCCTTCTACCACTCAAGTCTCGCCCCAACTCCTGAACTAGGCAGATGCTGGCCACCAACAGGCATTCACCCCTCAAACCCCCTAGAAGTATCACTCCTCAACACTTCTGTGCTATTAGCCTCTGGCGTGTCCATTACCTGAGCCCATCACAGCCTTATAGAAGGAAATCACAAGCACATACTCCAAGCCCTTTTTATTGCAATTGCCCTCAGTGTTTATTTTACACTCCTACAAGCGTCAGAGTATCACGAAGCCCCCTTTACAATCTCAGATGGAGCCTATGGATCAACTTTCTTCGTAGCCACAGGATTCCACGGACTGCAGGTAATTATTGGGTCTACTTTTCTTATTGTTTGTTTCCTACGCCAACTAAAATTCCACTTCATATCCACCCACCACTTTGGCTTCGAAGCTGCTGCTTGATACTGACATTTTGTAGATGTTGCATGACTATTTCTTTACGTATCTATCTATTGATGAGGCTCATAGTCCTTTTAGTATTAATTAGTACATCTGACTTCCAATCCACTAGTTTCGGTACACCCCGAAAAAGAACAATAAACCTAATACTGACCTTACTAACAAACACAATACTAGCCTCATTACTCCTACTTATTGCCTTCTGACTTCCTCAACTAAACCCTACGCAGAAAAAACAAGCCCCTACAAATGCGGATTTGACCCTATAGGATCCGCCCGCTTACCCTTTTCCATAAAATTTTTCCTGGTAGCAATCACTTTCCTTCTTTTTGACCTAGAAATTGTCCTCCTACTGCCCCTCCCCTGAGCAACCCAAACAAACAACTTAAAAACAATACTTATCATAGCCCTATTTTTAATTTCATTATTAGCAATTAGCCTGGCCTATGAATGAACTCAAAAGGGGTTGGAATGACCTGAATATGGTATTTAGTTTAAAATAAAACAAGTGATTTTGACTCCTTAGATTATGGTTAAACTCACAACTACCAACTGTCCTTAGTACATCTAAACATTATTATAGCTTTCACTATATCCCTTGTAGGGTTACTAATATACCGGTCCCACCTAATATCCTCACTACTTTGCCTGGAGGGCATGATACTATCACTATTTATCCTAGCAGCCCTGACAATCTTAAACTCACATTTCACCTTAGCCAGCATAATACCAATCATCCTACTGGTACTCGCGGCCTGCAAAGCAGCCCTCGGATTAGCCCTATTAGTAATAGTATCAAACACATGTGGGACTGATTACGTACAAAACCTCAACCTTCTCCAATGCTAAAATTTATTATCCCCACAATCATATTAATACCTCTAAATTGGCTATCAAAAAGCAACATAATCTGAATTAACTCCACAACCCACAGTCTATTAATTAGCCTTACAAGCCTACTTCTTCTTAACCAATTCAACGACAATAGCCTCAACTACTCATTAATATTCTTCTCCGACTCCCTCTCTGCACCATTACTAATCCTAACAATATGACTCCTCCCCCTAATATTAATAGTCAGCCAATCCCACTTACTCAAAGAATCACTAATCTGAAAAAAACTATACATCACAATACTAGTCATGTTACAAACACTTCTAATCATAATTCACTGCCACAGAGCTAATCCTATTTTACATTATATTTGAAGCCACGATAGTCCCTACCCTTATTATCATTATCCGCTGGGGTAACCAAACAGAACGACTTAATGCAGGACTTTACTTTCTATTCTACACATTAATTGGGTCACTCCCTTTGCTAGTGGCATTAACATACATACAAAACATCATAGGCTCCCTAAATTTCCTAGTACTTCAATATTGGACCCAACCACTCTCCAACTCCTGATCCAACATCTTTATAGGATTGGCCTGCATAATAGCCTTTATAGTAAAAATGCCCCTCTACGGCCTCCACCTTTGACTACCCAAAGCACACATAGAAGCCCCCATCGCAGGCTCCATAGTCCTTGAAGCCATACTACTAAAACTCGGGGGCCACGGCATGCTACGAATCACGTCAATACTCAACCCCCTAACAGAATACATAGCATACCCTTTCCTTATGCTTTCCTTATGGGGAATAATCATAACTAGCTCTATTTGTCTACGTCAAACAGACCTAAAATCACTCATTGCCTACTCCTCAGTCAGCCATATAGCACTCGTTATTGCAGCTATCCTCATTCAAACCCCTTGAAGTTACATAGGGGCTACCACCCGAATAATTGCTCATGGCCTTACGTCGTCTATATTATTTTGCCTAGCAAACTCAAATTACGAGCGAACCCATAGCCGAACTATAATCTTAGCCCGAGGCCTGCAAATTCTCCTCCCACTAATAGCCACTTGATGACTATTAGCAAGCCTAACAGACCTGGCCTACCCCCAACTATTAATCTAATCGGAGAACTGTTTGTAGTTATATCAACTTTCTCATGGTCAAATCTCACTATTATCCTAATAGGAACCAATATTGTAATTACAGCCCTATACTCCATGTATATACTAATCACAATGCGGCAAATGTACATACCATATTGATAATATTATACCTTCCTTCACACGAGAACATGCTCTTAGAGCCCTCCATATCCTACCACTTCTACTCCTGTCACTAAACCCTAAAATCATCTTGGGTCCCCTATACTGTAAATATAGTTTAAAAAAAACACTAGATTGTGGATCTAGCAACAGAAGACTAAGACTCCTTATTTACTGAGAAAGTACTGCAAGAACTGCTAATTCATGCCCCCATACCTCATAGTATGGCTTTATCAAACTTTTAAAGGATGGTAGTTATCCATTGGTCTTAGGAACCAAAAAATTGGTGCAACTCCAAATAAAAGTAATAAACCTATTCCCTTCTTTTGCCTAATCACACTACTAGTACTAATTATTCCAATCATGATAACTAGTACAAACTTCTACAAAAATGATAAATATCCATCATACGTAAAAAATACCATCTTATGTGCTTTCATTACCAGTCTAATCCCAACAATAATATTCCTTCACACAGGCCAAGAAATACTCATTTCAAACTGACACTGAATTACTGTCCAAACACTTAAATTGACACTTAGCTTCAAAATAGGTTATTTCTCAATTATATTTATACCCAAGGCATTGTTTATCACATGATCTATCACAGAATTCTCAATATGATATATACATTTAGATCCTTGCATCAACCAGTTCTTCAAGTATCTACTCCTCTTCCTCATCAGCATACTAATCCTTGTTACAGCCAACAACCTCTTCCAACTTTTTATTGGATGAGAAGGGGTAGGAATCATATCCTTCCTGCTCATCAGATGATGACATGGACGAACAGACGCAAACACAGCTGCTCTTCAAGAATCTTATATAACTGCATCGGAGATATCGGATTCATTACATCAATGGCATGATTTTTATCCAACACAAATGCATGAGACCTACAACAAATTTTCATACTAGACCTAAGCCCTTTAAACCTCCCCCTCACAGGACTCCTACTAGCTGCAGCTGGAAAATCAGCCCAGTTTGGACTTCACCCCTGACTCCCCTCAGCAATGGAAGGTCCTACCCGAGTCTTGGCCCTACTACACTCAAGCACAATAGTTGTAGCGGGAATTTTCCTACTTATCCGATTTTACCCTTTAACAGAAAACAACAAACTCATTCAAACAATAACGCTTTGCCTAGGAGCCCTTACCACCCTATTCACAGCCATATGTGCTCTCACCCAAAACGACATTAAAAAAATTATTGCCTTCTCTACCTCAAGCCAATTAGGTCTAATGGTAGTAACAATCGGTATTAACCAACCTCATCTAGCATTTTTACATGTTTGCACACATGTTTTCTTTAAAGCCACACTATTCATGTGCTCTGGATCCATTATTCACAACCTAAACAATGAGCAGGACATTCAAAAAATAGGAGGCTTATTCAAGACCTTACCCTTCACTGCAACAGCCCTTATCATTGGATGCCTAGCGCTAACGGGAATACCTTTTCTCACCGGTTTTTACTCTAAAGACCTAATAATCAAAACCGCCACCACGTCTTATACCAACGCCTGAGCCCTATTAATAACTCTAACCGCTACCTCCCTCACAGCCATCTATAGCACTCGCATTATCTTCTTCGCACTACTGGGACAGCCCCGCTTCTCTCCTTCAGCTCCTATCAATGAAAACCACCCCCTCTTAATTAACTCCATCAAACCCCTGTTAATCGGAAGTATTTTTGCTGGCTTCGTCATCTCCAACAACATCCCTCCAACAACCATCCCCCTAATAACTATACCTTTGCACTTAAAACTAACTGCCCTTATAGTAACAGCTCTGGGCTTCATACTAGCATTCGAAATCAATCTTAACAAACAAAACTGAAAATATACTCACCCCTCAAACTCCTCTAAATTCTCCACTCTCCTAGGATATTTCCCCACCATAATACACCACCTACCTCCCCATCTAAACCTATTAATATGCCAAAAATTAGCAACCTCCTTACTAGACTTGATCTGACTAGAAACTGTCCTACCAAAGACTACAGCCTTCATTCAACTAAAATCCTCCACACTAATCTCAAACCAAAAAGGCCTTATTAAACTATACTTTCTATCATTTCTCATTACCATCACCCTCAGTATACTCCTAATTTAATTACCCCGAGTAATCTCCATAATAACCACAACACCAATAAATAATGACCAACCAGTAACAATCACCAACCAAGTACCATAGCTGTATAACGCCGCAATCCCCATAGCCTCCTCACTAAAAAACCCAGAGTCACCAGTATTGTAAATAACCCAATCCCCCAACCCATTAAACTTAAACACAATTTCAACATCCTCATCCTTCAAAATATAAAACACCATTAAAAACTCTACTATCAGCCCTAAAAGAAATGCCCCCAGTACAACCTTATTAGAAACCCAAACCTCAGGATATTGTTCAGTGGCTGTAGCCATTGTATAACCAAACACAACCAATATCCCCCCAAAATAGATAAAAAATACTATCAGACCCAAAAATGAACAACCAAAATTTAACACAATCCCACACCCAACACCACCACCCACAATCAACCCTAAACCCCCATAAATAGGCGAAGGTTTTGAAGAAACTCCCACAAAACTAATCACAAAAATAATACTTGAATACAATATATGTCATCATTATCCTCACATAGACTCCAACCATGACCAATGACATGAAAAATCATTGTTATCATTCAATTGTAAGAACATCAATGACCAACAACCGAAAAACCCACCCACTAATAAAAATCCTCAACAACACATTCATTGACCTCCCTACCCCATCAAATATCTCATCATGATGAAATTATGGTTCCTTACTAGGCATCTGCCTAATCCTACAAATCCTAACAGGTCTATTTCTAGCAATACACTACACACCAGACACAACAAAAAGTGCCTTCTCATCAGTAACACATTTGCTGAGGTGTCAACTATGGCTGAATCATTCAATATATACACGCAAAAGGAGCTTCCATATTTTTTATCTGCCCTTATGCCCACGTAGGACGTGGTCTATACTATGGACCCTACACCTTTCAGGAAACATGAAATGTTGGAATTATCCTACTACTTATAGTCAAAGCCACCACATTCATAGGCTACGTCCTACCTTGAGAACAAATATCATTCTGAGGCGCAACTGCCATCACAAACCTACTCTCAGCAATCCCATATATCGGCACTACCTTCGTCGAATGAATCTGAGGCGGCTTTTCTGTAGACAACACTAACACGATTCTTCGCCTTCCTCTTCATTCTCCCTTTCATCATCACAGCACTAGCAGCCGTCCACCTATTATTCCTTCACGAAACAGGATCCAACAACCCCACAGGAATCCCAGCCAATATAGACAAAATCCCATTCCACCCTTACTATACAATTAAGGATATCTTGGGCGCCTTACTATTAATCTTAACTTCACTAATATTAGCCCTATTCTCACCTGACCTGCTAGGAGACCCCGACAACTACACCCCAGCAAACCCACTCAGCACACCACCATATATCAAGCCAAAATGATATTTTCTATTCACGTATGCAATTCTATGATCAATCCCCAACAAGCTAGGAGGAGTCTTGGCCCTGCTGCTCTCAACCCTAATCCTGGCATTTATTCCAATACTCCACACATCCAAACAACAAAGCATGATATTTCGGCCCTTCAGCCAATTCTTATTTTGAGTACTAGTGGCAGACTTACTAACACTAACATGGATCGGAGGACAGCCCGTGGAACACCCATGCATAATTACTGGACAACTTGCATCCATTTCATACTTTCTTTTAATCCTAGTGTTAATACCAGTAATTAGTCTCATTGAAAACAAGTTCCTAAAATGAAGAGTCTTTGTAGTATAACACAATACCCCGGTCTTGTAAGCCGGAAAAGGAGAACAACATATCTCCCAAAGACTCAAGGAAGAAGCACTAAACTTCACCACCAGCACCCAAAGCTGAAATTCTATATAAACTATTCCCTGAAAAAAGTATATTATAAGACATTCATAAAACTACAGTACTATGTCAGTACTAAAAATAATTCATTCTACTACATACATGCTATGTGTACCATACATATTTGTTACCACCACATAACTGCTATAATGTCTTTTTCCCACATATGTATACAGGTACATCGTATGTATAATCGTGCATTACATTATTTACCCCATGCCTAATGAACATGTACATTCTATCATTAATATTACACAGTACATATATATTATTGATTGTACATAGTACACTAAGTTAAATCAATTGAAACCAACATGTTTGGTAATCCTGTCCATTAGACCACGAGCTTGATCACCAGGCCACGTGAAACCAACAACCCGTTCGGCAGGTGTCCCTCTTCCCGCTCCGGGCCCATAGCTTGTGGGGATTTCTATTAGTGAACTTTATCAGACAATCTGGTTCTTACTTCAGGGCCATCTCACCTAAAATCGCCCACTCTTTCCCCTTAAATAAGACATCTCGATGGGTTAGTGATTAATCAGCCCATGCTCACACATAACTGCGGTTTCATACATTTGGTGTCTTTTATTTTTGGGGGGGAAACTGCTTGGACTCAGCTATGACCTTAAAAGGTCTTAACGCAGTCAAGCAAATTGTAGCTGGACCTGTATGTATTTGTTATTTGGCTAGAGCAACCTACGTTGTGCAGTCAGTTAATGGTTACAGGACATAGCACTTCACTATTCCCCCCCTGGCTTAAAATAGTTATATATCATAATGAATCAACCTCAACTCCGCCTCCTATCATACCAATGAGCTATTTAGATATTCACCACCCATATAGACAGACTTCCCCCTAGATTCGCCAACCATCCTATCAAAAATCTAATACTAAATCTGACATAAACCACATAATACAACCATACAAACCTCACCTACATGCAGCAAGTTAATGTAGCTTAAACATCTCATAAAGCAAGACACTGAAAATGTCTAGATGGGCTCACCAGCCCCATGAACATAAAGGTTTGGTCCCAGCCTTTCTATTAGTTTTTAATAGAATTACGCATGCAAGTATCCGCACCCCAGTGAGAATGCCCTCTAAATCACTAAGATTAAAAGGAGCAGGTATCAATCACACCACACCAGCAGCTCACAACACCTTGTTCAACCACACCCCCATGGGAGACAGCAGTGATAAAAATTAAGCCATAAATGAAAGTTTGACTAAGCCATATTAACTAGGGTTGGTAAATTTCATGCCAGCCACCGCGGTCATATGACTGACCCGAATTAATAGAACTATGGCGTAAAGAGTGTTAAAGAACCATACAAGATAAAGTTAAACCTTAATTAAGCTGTAAAAAGCCATAATTAAAACAAAAATAAACTACAAAAGTGACTTTAATATATCCTGATCACACAATAGCTAAGACCCAAACTGGGATTAGATACCCCACTATGCTTAGCCCTAAACCCAAATAATCATAAGAACTAGACTATTCACCAGAGTACTACTAGCAACAGCTTAAAACTCAAAGGACTTGGTGGTGCTTCACACCCCTCTAGAGAAGTCTGTTCTATAATCGATAAACCCCAATAAACCTCACCAACCCTTGCTACTCCAGTCTATATACCACCATCTTCAGCAAACCCTAAAAAGAAGCAAAAGTAAGCATAATTATGACACATAAAATCTTTAGATCAAGGTGTAACCTATGGGGTGGGAAGAAATGGGCTACATTTTCTACATCAAGAACACCCTTTATCCACACGAAAGTTTTTGTGAAACCTAAAAAACTAAACGAGGATTTAGTAGTAAATTAAGAGTAGAGCGCTTAATTGAATAAGGCCATGAAGCATGCACACCTTGCCCGTCACCATCCTCAAGTGCCATGACAAAGCCACAATCTATCAATACATGCTAAACAATTATATGAGAGGAGATAAGTCGTAACAAGGTAAGCATACTGGAAAGTGTGTTTGGATAAAACAAGACATAGCTTAAATAAAGCACCTAGTTTACACCTAGAAGATTTCATGATCTATGTATGTCTTGAACTAAACCTAGCCCACACCTTTCCCACCATACTAACACAAGCTAGTCAAATAAAACATTCACCAGACATCTAAAGTATAGGAGATAGAAATTTAAACACTGATGGTGCTATAGAGAAAGTACCGTAAGGGAATGATGAAAGAAATATTAAAAGTAATAAAAAGCAAAGCTTATCCCTTGTACCTTTTGCATAATGTCTTAACTAGTAACAATTTAACAAAGAGAATTTAAGCTAAAATACCCGAAACCAGACGAGCTATTTATGAACAGTTACTAGAACAAACTCATCTATGTGGCAAAATAGTGAGAAGATTTATAAGTAGAGGTGACAAGCCTAACGAGCCTGGTGATAGCTGATTGTCCAGGAAAAGAATTTCAGTTCAATGTTAAATAATACTAAAAACCACAATAAGCTTCAACGTATATTTAAACGTTAGTCTAAAAAGGTACAGCTTTTTAGAAATGGATACAACCTTGACTAGAGAGTAAAAGCAAACAATACCATAGTTGGCCTAAAAGCAGCCACCAACTAAGAAAGCATTCAAGCTCAACAACAAAACACATTTCAATTCCAATACTAAGTAAATCAACTCCTAGCCTTATTACTGGACTAATCTATAAGACTACAGAAGCAATACTGTTAACATGAGTAACAAGAAATATTTCTCCTTGCACAAGCTTACATCAGCAACAAATAATATACTGATAATTAACAGTAAATAAATATAATCCAACACTAAACTGTTTATTAAAAACACTGTTAACCCAACACAGGCGTGCACTTAAGGAAAGATTTAAAAAAGTAAAAGGAACTCGGCAAACACAAACCCCACCTGTTTACCAAAACATCACCTCTAGCATCACCAGTATTAGAGGCACCGCCTGCCCAGTGACAATCGTTAAATGGCCGTGGTATCCTGACCGTGCAAAGGTAGCATAATCATTTGTTCTGTAAATAAGGACTTGTATGAATGGCTACACGAGGGTTTTACTGTCTCGTCTTTTAATCAGTGAAATTGACCTCCCTGTAAAGAGGCAGGGATAACAAAATAAGACGAGAAGACCCTACGGAGCTTCAATTAATCAACCCCAAAACCATAATCTTAAACCACCAAGGAATAACAAAATTTCACATGGGTTGACAATTTCAGTGACCTCAGAGCACAAAAAACCCCCTGAGTGATTAAAGCCTAGACCTACTAGCCAAAGCATAATATCACTTATTGATCCAAAAAATTGATCAACGGAACAAGTTACCCTAGGGATAACAGCGCAATCCTATTCTAGAGTCCATATCGACAATAGGGTTTATGACCTCGATGTTGGATCAGGACATCCTAATGGTATAACCGCTATTAAGGTTTCGTTTGTTCAATGATTAAAGTCCTACGTGATCTGAGCTCAGACTGGAGCAATCCAGGTCGGTTTCTATCTATTACGCATTTCTCCCAGTATGAAAGGACAAGAGAAATAAGGCCCACTTTAAATAAGCGCCTTCAAAACAATTAATGATCTAATCTCAACTTAATAAGCAAGCACAAACTAATCACCCAACACCAGGGTTTTGTTGGGGCGGCAGAGCCTGGTAATTGTGTAAAACTTAAACCTTTATACTCAGAGGTTCAAACCCTCTCCCCAACAAAATGTTTATAATTAACATTTTAATGCTGATCATTACTATGCTCCTAGCCGTAGCATTCCTGACACTAGTAGAACGTAAAATCCTAGGCTACATACAAGTCCGAAAAGCACCAAACATTGTAGGCCCTCATGGCCTACTCCAACCCTTTGCCGATGCAATCAAACTATTCACTAAGGAACCCCTACAACCAGCCACATCTTCCACCTCCATATTTATCATTGCACCCATCTTAGCCCTAACCCTAGCCCTCACAATATGAATCCCTCTACCCATACCATACCCCCTCATCAACATAAACCTGGGAGTATTATTCATACTAGCGATATCAAGTCTAGCCATATACTCCATTCTATGATCTGGCTGGGCCTCCAACTCAAAATACGCATTAATTGGAGCCCTATGAGCAGGAGCACAAACAATCTCATACGAAGTAACACTAGCAATCATCCTCTTATCAGTACTCTTAAAAAATGGATCCTTCACCCTGTCAACCCTAACCACAACACAAGAACAACTATGACTAGTCTTCCCATCATGACCACTGGTCATAATATGATTTATTTCTACCTGAGCAGAAACCAACCGAGCCTCCTTTGATTTAACAGAAGGGGAATCCGAACTCGTATCCGGCTTCAATGTAGAGTACGCAGCAGTACCCTTGGCCATATTCTTCTTAGCAGAATATGCCAACATCATTATAATAAATATATTCACAACAATTCTATTCCTAGGAACATTCCACAACCCCTACACACCAGAACTATGCACAATTCACTTCATTATTAAAACACTGCTACTAACAACATCCTTCCTATGGATTCGAGCATCCTACCCTCGATTTCGATATGACCAACTAATACACTTACTCTGAAAAAACTTCCTACCTCTAACACTAGCCCTATGTATATGACATGTGTCACTATCCATCATAAGAGCAAGCATCCCTCCACAAACATAAGCAATATGTCTGATAAAAGAGTTACTTTGATAGAGTAAATAATAGAGGTTCAAACCCTCTTATTTCTAGAATCATAGGAATTGAACCTACCCTTAAGAAATCAAAATTCTCCGTGCTACCACATTACACTGCATACTACAGTAAGGTCAGCTAAACAAGCTATCGGGCCCATACCCCGAAAATGTTGGTTTGTATCTTTCCCATACTAATAAGTCCCATTATCTTTATTATTATCCTAACAACTGTCATTTTAGGAACTATAATCATAATTACCAGCTCTCACTGACTGCTAGCCTGAATTGGGTTTGAAATAAATATAATAGCCATCATCCCTATTATAATAAAAAACTTTAATCCACGAGCCATAGAAGCCTCCACTAAATATTTTCTAACACAGGCCACCGCATCCATATTACTTATAATATCAGTCATCATTAACCTGTTGCATTCCAGCCAATGAACCATCACAAAACTATTCAACCCAACAGCATCCATAATAATAACAATAGCACTAGCTATTAAAGTAGGACTATCCCCCTTTCACTTTTGAGTGCCCGAAGTAGCACAAGGCATCCCCTTAACAGCAGGCCTAATCCTACTAACATGACAAAAGCTTGCACCCCTGTGAATCCTATATCAGATTTCACCATCAATCAATCTAAATCTAATATTAGCCCTATCCATACTTTCTATTCTAATCGGAGGTTGAGGTGGATTAAACCAAACACAACTCTGAAAAATCATGGCCTACTCATCAATCGCCCACATGGGATGAATAACAGCCATCTTACTGTATAACCTAACCATAGCCATCCTAAACCTACTAATCTACATCATAACAACCCTCACTATATTCATACTATTTATTCAAAGCTCAACCACCACCACACTATAACTATCACACATGAAACAAAATACCTGTCACCACAACCCTCACCATACTCACTCTACTCTCAATGGGAGAACTCCCACCCCTATCAGGATTCATGCTTAAATGAATGATCATTCCAGAAATAACAAAAAATAATACCATTATCCTGCCCAAACTCATAGCCATCACAGCACTACTCAACCTATACTTCTACATACGGCTCACATACTCCACAGCACTAACTTTATTCCCCTCTACAAACAACATGAAGATAAAGTGACAATTCAACTCCACAAAACAAATAACCCTTTTAACAACCATAATCGTAATATCCACAATACTTCTACGTCTCACACCAATACTGTCAATCCTAGAATAGGAATTTAGGTTAGACCAGACCAAGGGTCTTCAAAGCCCTAAGCAAGTACAATTTACTTAATTCCTGCCTAATAAGGATTGCAATCAATTGAATGCAAATCAAACACTTTAATTAAGCTAAATCCTCACTAGATTGCAGGGATACATTTCCCACAAACTTTTAGTTAACAGCTAAATACCCTAATCAACTGGCTTCAATCTACTTCTCCCGCCGCGAGAAAAAAAAGGCGGGAGAAGTCCCGGCAGGGTTGAAGCTGTTTCCTTGAATTTGCAATTCAAAATGGTCATTCACCACAGGACTTGGCAAAAAGAGGGCTCAACCTCTGTCTTTAGATTTACATTCTAATACCTGCTCGGCCATTTTACCTATGTTCATAAATCGCTGATTATTCTCAACCAACCACAAAGACATTGGCACCTTATACTTACTATTTGGCGCCTGAGCCGGAATGGTGGGCACTGGCCTAAGTTTACTAATTCGCGCTGAACTAGGCCAACCAGGCACACTGCTCGGAGACGACCAAATTTATAATGTGATAGTAACAGCCCACGCATTTGTAATAATCCTCTTTATAGTCATACCCATTATAATTGGTGGGTTTGGAAAGTGGCTAGTGCTCCTAATAATTGGGGCACCCGATATAGCCTTCCCCCGTAAAATCAAATATAAGTTTCTGACTACTCCCTCCTTCTTTCCTATTACTACTAACATCATCGATAGTCGAAGCCAGTGCAGGTACAGGCTGAACTATGTATCTACCCTTAGCAGGAAACTTAGCACATCCAGGAGCTTCAGTTGACCTTACTATTTTCTGTCTACATTTAGCTGGTGTATCCTCAATTCTCGGGGCTATTAATTTTATCACTACTATTAGCAACATAAAACCACCCGCTATAACCCAATTCCAAACACCACTATTTATATGATCAGTTCTAATCACAGCGGTGATTAGACAAAGATGTCACAAAGAAAGAAAACCAGACAAAGATGTCACAAAGAAAGAAAACTACAGGCCAATATCACTGATGAACATAGATGCAAAAATCATCAGGAAAACACTAGCAAACAGAATCCAACAGCACATTAAAAGGATCATACACCATGATCAAGTGGGGTTTATCCCAGGAATGCAAGGATTCTTCAATATACACAAATCAATCAATGTGATACACCATATTAACAAACACGGATAAAAACAATATGATCATCTCAATAGATGCAGAAAAAGCTTTCAACAAAATTCAACACCCATTTATGATAAAAACCCTCCAGAAAGTAGGCATAGAGGGAACTTACTCAACATAATAAAGGCCATATATGACAAACTCACAGCCAACATAATTCTCAATGGTGGAAAACTGAAACCATTTCCTCTAAGATCGGGAACAAGACAAGGTTGTCCACTCTCACCACTATTATTCAACATAGTTTCGGAAGTTTTAGCCACAGCAATCAGAAAGGCAAAAGAAATAAAAGGAATCCAAATCAGAAAGGAAGAAGTAAAGCTTTCACTGTTTGCAGATGACATGATACTATACATAGAGAATCCTAAAGATGCTACCAGAAAAATACTAGAGCTAATCAATGAATTTGGTAAAGTAGCAGGGTACAAAATTAATGCACAGAAATCTCTTGCATTCCTATACACTGATGATGAAAAATCTGAAAGAGAAATTAAGGAAACACTCTCATTTTCCATTGCAACAAAAAGAATAAAATACCTAGGAATAAACCTACCTAAGGAGACAAAAGACCTGTATGCAGAAAACTATAAGACATTGATGAAAGAAATTAAAGATGATATAAACAGATGGAGAGATATACCATGTTCTTGGATTGGAAGAATCAACATTGTGAAAATGACTATACTACGCAAAGCAATCTACAGATTCCATGCAATCCCTATCAAACTACCAATGGCATTTTTCACAGAACTAGAACAAAAAATTTCACAATTTGTATAGCAACACAAAAGACCCTGAATAACCAAAGCAATCTTGAGAAAGTAAAATGGAACTGGAGGAATCAGGCTCCATGACTTAAGACAATACTACAAAGCTACAGTAATCAAGACAGTATGGTACTGGCACAAAAACAGAAATATAGATCAATGGAACAATAAACCCACGCACATATGATCACCTTGTCTTTGATAACGGAGGCAAGAATATACAATGGAGAAAAGACAGCCTCTTCAATAAGTGGTGCTGGGAAAACTGGACAGCTACATGTAAAAGAATGAAATTAGAACACTCCCTAACACCATAAACAAAAATAAACTCGAAATGGATTAAAGACCTAAATGTAAGGCCAGACACTATCAAACTCTTAGAGGAAAACATAGGCAGAACACTCTATGACATAAATCAGAGCAAGATCCTTTTTGACCCACCTC
Organism: Eschrichtius robustus; assembly: GCF_028021215.1. NCBI lineage: Eukaryota > Metazoa > Chordata > Mammalia > Artiodactyla > Eschrichtiidae > Eschrichtius > Eschrichtius robustus. Next base: position 54,172,533 of record NC_090836.1, on the reverse strand, counting down.
CTAGAGAAATGGAAATAAAAACAAAAATAAACAAACGGGACCTAATGAACTTAAAAGCCTTTGAACAGCAAAGGAAACCATAAACAGGACAAAAACACAACCCTCAGAATGGGAGAAAATATTTGCAAATGAAGCAACTGACAAAGGATTCATCTCCAAAATATACAAGCAGCTCATGCAGCTCAATATCAAGAAAACAAACAACGCAATCAAAAAATGGGCAGAAGACATAAATAGACATTTCTCCAAGGAAGATATACAGATTGCCAACAGACACATGAAAGGATGCTCAACATCACTAATTAGAGAAACGCAAATCAAACCTACAATGAGGTATCACCTCACACTGGTCAGAATGGCCATCATCAAAAAATCTATAAACAGTAAATGCTGGAGAGGGTGTGGAGAAAAGGGAACCCTCTTACACTCTTGGTGGGAACATAAAATGATACAGCCACTATGGAGAACAGTATGGAGGTTCCTTAAAAAACTAAAAATAGAACTACCATATGACCCTGCAATCCCACTACTGGGCATATACCCTGAGAAAACCATAATTCAAAAAGAGTCATGTCATATATACACTACCAAATGTAAAATAGATATCTAGTGGGAAGCAGCCGCATAGCACAGGGAGATCAGCTCGGTGCTTTGTGACCAGCTAGAGGGGTGGGATAGGGAGGGTAGGAGGGAGGGAGATGCAAGAGGGAAGAGATATGGGCATATGTGTATATGTATAACTGATTCACTTTGTTATAAAGCAGAAACTAACACACCATTGTAAAGCAGTTATACTCCAATAAAGATGTTAAAAAAAAAAAAAAAGAGTCATGTACCACAATGTTCATTGCAGCACTATTTACAATAGCCAGGACATGGAAGCAACCTAAGTGTCCATCGACAGATGAATAGATAAAGAAGATGTGGCACATATATACAATGGAATATTACTCAGCCATAAAAAGAAACGAAATTGAGTTATTTGTAGTGAGGTGGATGGACCTAGAGTGTGTCATACAGGGTGAAGTAAGTCAGAAAGAGAAAAACAAAATAGCATATGCTAACTCATATATATGGAATCTAAAAAAAAAAAAATGGTTCTGAAGAACCTAGGGGCAGGACAGGAATAAAGACACAGAGGTAGAGAATGGACTTGAGGACATGGGTATGGGGAAGGGTAAGTTGGGACGAAGTAAGAGAGTGGCATGGACATATATACACTACCAAATGTAAAACCGATAGCTAGTGGGAAGCAGCCGCATAGTGCAGGGAGATCAGCTCAGTGCTTTGTGTTCACCTAGAGGGGTGGGATAGGGAGGGTGGGAGGGAGAGGCAAGAGGGAGGAGAAATGGGAATATATGTATATGTATAGCTGACTCACTTTGTTATAAAGCAGAAACTAAGACACCATTGTAAAGCAATTATACTCTAATAATGATGTTAAAAAATAAAAAATTTTTTTAAATTACAAAATAAAGGTAGAGTCTTCCTCTGCTCTCACTGAAATTGTTAGCCACATCTTCAATCTTCCTCAACCTGGATGGATCGACCAGGGTTACTTGAAATCATACTAAGAGTTACATGGTAAATACTTTTCTGAAAACTATAATAAAAAGAATCAGATCTTTCTCCTTACTGGTCTGAAAAGATATCTCTTTCTCAGTTATAAGTCAAAAGACATGGGTGAACTATCTAAATAGAATATAATATGCTTTTAAAACAATTATGCTGAACACATTTTTTTCTGTGCCAAAATTTAGGAGAAAGCTCTCCTTTTCTGCTATTCCCCTACCCCTTCATTTTTCTCTCCTGAAGAATTCAATCCTAAAGCCATTAGGTGGGGCTGACCAAGATGGGCTTCCACACTGGCAATGGGAGTGGGACAAGAGCTGCAGAGTCCAGAGCAGAGTGTCAGAGTCCAGGTAGGATGAGAGGGCACCACACATGGGGGAAGCTACGTCAGGGTGTCAGAGCCCAAGTGCGGTAAGGAGGGTATCCACATGCAGGGGCAGTCCAGCACAGAATGGCAGAGCCTGTGTGAAATGAGGGGCAGCACAGGTGGCCAGAGATAGAGCAGGGGAGGGGGGCATACAATGTGAGGTGGTTCAGCGTAGATGTGAGAGCCCAAGCAGGGTGAGGAAAGGTCACATGGAGGGGTGACCCAGCAAAAGGTGTGGGAGTCCCAGCAGGGTGTGAGGGTGTGGAGGGGGACCCTATAGAGGAGGAGATGGCGGTGGAGAAGGAAGGTTGGTTATCGTCAAGGAGCTAGATCAAATAAGCAAATATATTAAAGATAATGGGAGTCAAGTCTCTCATTGTCAGAAAAGGAAACTACAGATATGAAGCTTGTGATGTTGGTGTCGGACTAGAATCAGAGGTATGGACGTGAACTCACGGTTTTCCGTATATAAAGCTAGTCATAGAAATAAAGATTTCTGTGTGTGTGTGTGTGTGTGTGTGTGTGTGTGTGTGTGTGTGTGTGTTGTTGTTGTTGTTGTTGTTCCCCACTGGAGCAGGGAAAATACAAGATGTGCCTAGAGTATCTTACACCAGGAAACGAAAGTACTCAAAGAATGATGAAGACGTGTCAAAAGGGCACAGAAGCCAACTTGAAGGAGGCCCACTGATCACACTGAGGGACAATGAAATTAGAGCTTTTAAAGAAATAATGACAGCAATGCATTATAGCCCGCTAAATAAAGATGACAGAAACCATACACACTTAATTAATAAAAGAATAAATTGAAAGTTTGATGATGAATGGGATAGTTACATAGTTTCAAATTACCTCCCCCCCCCCAAAATACCCATAATTATAAGTAACTATATGGTGGAGAAAGCAGGCACACACCACTCTAATCAAGTAATCAAAGTGAACATTACCAGTCATGGCACAAATTAAAATCCTGTGCCTTCTGATAGGCTGCAATGAGCGGAATATAGCCTCGTTTCTGCAATATCACTGCCAAAAATGAATAACCCAAATCTAATGATGAGAAAACAGCAGAGATACTCAGATTGAAGGACAAACTACTAAATAACTGGCCTATTATCTTTTAAAGTGTGAAGGTCAGGAAAGTCAAAGAAAGACTGAAGAACTGCAGCTGAATGAAGGAAACCAAAGAGGCACAATAACTAAATGCAATGCACGGTTCTGAACTGGATCTTTTCACAGGCAATAAAGGGCATTATGGAGACAGCTGGTGAAACTACAGTGGAGGCCACAGTTCAGATGGTAGTGATGTACCTGCTAATATCCTGAATCTAATGGTTGTACTATGGCTATGTAGGAAAATGTCCTTGCTGTGTGTAATACCCACTGAAGTATTCAGGGATGAGGGCCATCAGGTCGGCATCTTATTCTCAAATAGTTCAGAAAACAATGTTTTTATGCCATAGTTTCAACTTTTCTGTAAGTTTATGGTTGTTTCAAAGGAATTCTAAGTATTTTTTTTTGCACCAGGGCAAATAGGTCCTATGGTGACAACAAGGCTCTCCTGGAAGCATCAGGGTGTCTCGCTGCTCTATCCACTGTGGGTAAGACAGAACTTCCCAGGGCAGTTCTTTTGGCTTTTCCAAGAACAGCTGCGTCTTTGTACTTGAAGTTAGGCTTTCTCTCCATCATGGAGCCCTCGTCCTGGATGACTTACACTTGTAATCAACATGGTTTCTCCAGGCTTGAAAATCTATCCTATGCTTAAGAGAACTTAGAACACAAAAAGCCAGGCACCTGTCCCTTAAGTACCCTTGCCAAGGTAGTGCTGACCAGCTGACCTCTATAAACTGTGTAGTTGCAGCAACTCACTGGTCAGGAGCCAACGCCTCTGAAGGTCGACAAATGGTTGGTGCTGGGATACCAGAGGAAAGCCATTCCCTCCTTTTGTTTCATTGAAAAAAATATTTATTAAGTACTTATTATGAGCCAGACATTGTGCTCAAAGCAGGGGATAGAGTGTGAATAAAATCACAATCCCTGGGCTTCCCTGGTGGCGCAGTGGTTGAGAATCTGCCTGCTAATGCAGGGGACACGGGTTCGAGCCCTGGTCTGGGAAGATCCCACATGCCGTGGAGCAACTGGGCCCGTGAGCCACAACTGCTGAGCCTGCGCGTCTGGAGCCTGTGCCCTGCAACGGGAGGGGCCGTGATAGTGAGAGGCCCGCGCACCGCGATGAAGAGTGGCCCCCGCTTGCCGCAACTAGAGAAAGCCCTTGCACGAAACGAAGACCCAACACAGCTAAAAATAAATAAATAAATAAATAGAGTAGCTATTAAAAAAAAAAAAAATCACAATCCCTCACCTCAAGGAGAGTACAACTTGGGTACCTTTTAAAGAAAACATTTTTTACTTGCACTGTAACATATACACAAGAAAGCACACAGATCATAATTGTACCGCTCAGTGAATTTTCATAAACCAAACACACCTGTGTAACCAGAACCCAAATCAAGAAAGAGAACTTTACCAGTGCCCAGAAGTTTCCTTGCTCTTTCCAATCACAACCACTCCTTCCCTGACCCCTAGCCAAGGTTAAGCACTCTCCTGACCTTTAACAAAGCCAAGTTTTTCAGAAAGAAGTTCACTTTTCAAGGAGATTTAAGGGAGGAAAACTAAGTACTGGTTTTTCCAGAACAGAGCCTCTCCTTCTGGGGAACAATACTAACATTGTACTCCCTGTGCTTTACCAGATTCTGATTCTCCGTAATGCTACAAGTTGCTGATTAATGGGTGGCAATTTGAGTTTTGCCTCAATCGGACCTGGACAATAATTCCCATATGAAACAGTTTGAGCAGGGCTGCTGAATACAGCTGCCAGCAGGGACCCCTGCTCCAATCCAGCCGGGCCCCTTTCGCCAGACCAGATGGAATATGGAGGGATACTGCGTGTCCATCTCACACAAAGGCCTAGTGGCAACCCTGAGTGTGCGAGTTGTTTGGGTTGGGAAAGTGAATGGAGAGGCAGCGTGACCTTTATTCACGGATCCAATGGCAAGTCATGGGCTTGCATGAGTCTTAGGCGTCCCAAAAGGAACCTAGCCCCGGCTTCTTTAACAGGAAGCCTGAAGGGATGCCATCCCAGTTTCCCATGGTGGTGCTGCGCCCGTAGGACTGCTCACTTTTATAGTCAGTAGATCCCACGTCTGTCTCACAGACTAAGTTGACGTGTCCTTTTATTGGTGTAACATAAAGCCCATAGAGCTCAAGAAGAAGTAGGTGCATAGACTCAGCTAGGCCAGTTAAAGCATCTCTAGTTCTTCTTAGAAATTTTGAGCAATTGGAGGGCTGTCAAACTCACAACTGTGGAACTCCTCTCATCCTGAGGGCTACCCAGGGGCAAAGTCCATTCCTCACTGTGGCTGTAGTTCCTTCCCTCACCAATTCCTTTCTCATCTCCTCTTCCTTTTCCTCTCATTTTGGCCAGATTCTCCTTTTCACTTTTCTCTTCCTTTCTTTTTCCTTCACTCTATATTATTTTTAAGGGTTCTACTTGGGCCTCATCATCTGCAATTCCTACTAAGAACAGAAAGAAAGGAAGAAGACTTTCCCCCAGAAGAAAGGCAGGGAAGAGAAGCACACGCCTATGGATGGCAATGTTTGTCACAGGTCTTTTTTTTTTTTTTTTTTTGAATAAATTTATTTAGTTATTTTTGGCTGCACTGGGTATCCGTTGCTGTGTGCGGGCTTTCTCTAGTTGCGGCGAGCGGGGGCTACTCTTTGTTGCGGTGCACGGGCTTCTCATTGCGGTGGCTTCTCTTGTTGCAGAGCACAGGCTCTAGGCACGTGGGCTTCAGCAGTTGTGGCACGCAGGCTCAGTAGTTGTGGCTCGCGGGCTCTAGAGCACAGGCTCAGTAGTTGTGGTGCACGGGCTTAGTTGCTCTGCAGCATGTGGGATCTTCCTGGACCAGGGTTCAAACCCGTGTCCTCTGCATTGGCAGGTGGATTCTTAACCACTGCGCCACCAGGGAAGTCCCTGTCATGTCTTTAGCAAATAAAAACTTGAGACATATACTGCTATTGTAGGGAAAGAAAATTTTCTCCTCTAATCTCTTAGGGTCTCCAGCTGGGTCTAATTAAAGAATTAGAAGGACAAAAGATAGATTAATAGGGAAAAACCATACAAGTTTCAATTTCTTTTTACTTGTACATTGGAGCCCTCACAAGAGAAATGAAGACCCAAAGAAGCAGCCAAAGCCAAACACTTATACATTAAGTTGGACAATTAAGGTGGAGTAAATTGTGAAAATACGACAAGGCAAAGGGGCTTGGGCTAGAGTAATTAATTGCCAAGGAGTGATTAGGAGGATGAGGATGAGCTTAATAGGGTTTGTTTGAACTAATTTCTCCCCATCCCTGGTGATAAGAATGTTTCTTTCCTCCTGATATATGCAGGACATCTTCCATATGTGAGTTTCATCTCCTGCTTTCAGGAAAAGGAAGGTCAGAATGCCCTTCTGCTGTTTCTGAAATGCCTTTAACTCAATATTTTGAGTTAAAGGCAAGAGCAGAATATTTGGAGGTGGTGTGTTCTGAACTCTTTCACTATATAAGAAATATTTTATATGAAATTTTCCTTTTCAAGAGAATTTTGAGGAGGTTGCCAGAAGGGGTGACTAAGAGACACAAGATAAAGCCATAGAATGTTATATTTGAGGGCATAAAGAACTTAGAGGGTTCTGAAAGGTCATCCAACCCAATGTCTTCATTTTACAGATTAGAAAGCAGGTCCAGAGATGCTATCTGATTTGCCTAAGGTTGCACAAGTAGTGGCAGAAGCCCACATCTTCAGTCTCCCAACTCGGCGCTCTTTCCCTCACGATTGTTCTTGTAAACTGGTAAAACACACAAAAGACTCATCCTAGGTGTCCTGCTTAGTGGCAAGCTCCAGCAAGTTGAGAAAGGAAGAATTACAGCTTTTGCAAAAGCAGCCATCAGAATTATTCCAGCTTCAGAAAGCAGAATACAAAAGAACCCTCTCCCTTACTACCTTTAATCATGGGCAGCACATTTCGTGAGGTTTCCCTAACTTACTTGTTTTGGAAGTGTTGAAACTTTTCTGATGAGTCCAATCTTTTGTCTTCCTGTGGTTTGTTTGAAATTCATTACCCTCTTTCATCCCCTATGATCCCTTTTTCTCCCTCCCGTTCTCCACCCTTCCACTCCAACCCACTCTCATGTCAAATCTGAAGGATCTTAAAGGGAAATATCACAGTCACCAAGGACTTATCATCATCACCAAGATTGATCCCATATGGTGTCTACAAAGATGAGGGGTGAGGCTATATTTCTCATGTACTCTACAGGGATGATGTGGGAACACAATTTCTTTCACTCTTCATTCCCCATCCCTGAGATGAGCTCAGCCTGCTAGAACCAAGAATTTCTACTCTCCTGGCTTCAACAGACCTTCTAAGTCATGCTTTTTCCATTTCTTCAACCGTGTTTCAAGAGCAACAGGATTCAGAGGTTTGAAAAGCTTTAAAAAATACATTTCATCTGATCCCGTGCTGACAGAATTCATGCTCCAATTTATCTTTGAGCTCTTGCCTACTCTTACTAATTCAATTGTTCCTTTTGCGTCTATAAATTATATTTGGATTTTTTTTTTCCTTCCTCTAGTTTGTTTAGTTTCCAGGACGGAAGAAATCTCAACTCAGGCTCTAATTACAGTTCCAGTATTAATCTGTCATTTGTTTCCAAGATGTTTGAAGAGGTGTCTCACAGAGTTCTTCCCTTTCGAGCCGGCTTCTCAGTATGTCTGGAGATTTCCAGAAGCGTCTTCCACTAGCCATGCGTTGATGTGGAATCTGAATGTTTTCCCCAAGGTGATGTGCTACAACAGAGGCAGGGTGGCACAGAAGAGTCAGCACAGGAAATTCCGGGCTGGGATGGCATCCAGCCATCCCCTCCAACATTACCCCTATGGCATTGGTTCCTGAAGCAGCTTGTCCTCAGCTACAAAATGGCAACTTAATGATGTTTTGAGTTTGTTTCCTTTAAAGAAAGAAATGACTTACTGTTTGGTTTCTTCCCATGGTCTTTGTTTCTCTGGCTGTGTTTGGAGAAGCCAGGAGAGCCTGGCTAAAAAAAAAGAAGATCTGTCTGGCTTGACTAATTGCTTGTCCAGTTAGCCGAGCATTAGGGCTCATGCTAATGACCACACTACTGAAGAGCCAGCCAGCAATGGACATGAAAGAGAAAGGACACATAAAAGCAATTCTGCTCCAGTAAACTGTTTCGTGGCATTCAAGGGGAGGAAAGACAAACAAGTCAAAATACAACCTTAAAATGTGTTCAGCAAGAAACAAACTGCCCACTGGGGGCCTTTGGAACTTTGCTCTCATGCAAAGCTCAATTATACAAATTGAAGTACTGAGTTATTGAAAGCCAGGAGGTAGTGGAAGAGAATAGGCACTCTTGCCCTATAGAGTGCTGCTCTGAAAAAGATTTATCACATAGCTGATTGACTTGCCACATGTTGAGGACATAATGTTAATTTTATGAACTCTTTCCCTTTTTTTCCTCACACGCCAAAAAAAGATTCTCATTGTGGTGATGGGAAAATGTCTGTAATAATTTTAACACATGTAGGATTACCCAAGAGGTATAGCATATTTTGATGGTTTCAGAATTTCATTAATCTGCCTTCTAGGAATGTGATATTTTACAGATTGTACTCGTACACGGTACAAAGACAGACAGCTAATTCTTAACAGACACTGAAGAGCAATCTTCTTTTTCCAACATGCTCCTCACATTTCTCTAGTTGTTCAAACAGGAAAGTAACTTGTTAGATGCTCAGCTCCTGGCTTCTTATCCAGATCCCCTTCAGAAAACAAGTAATTTCTGCTCAAATAAAGTTTTTATATAAGATGGAATTCGGGGCCAGACATTGTATTAATCAATTAGACAGGACTGACACCTGTTAATTTCTTTTTGTTAGATTTGCTATACAAATATCAATTTCAAAGATAGAAAATATAAATCACTGAGTTGAAGTGTCTCTGTGGGGTGGGCCAGGAAAAATCCTGCAATAAATTTCCTAGGATGACCATTTACAGCTATCTCCTTTACCTAAATATTAAATAAGAACGTTGCTCTTTTTTAGGCAAAAACATCTGTTACCATGAGCCCCTGTGCTTTTGAGCTAAGTGCCATGTTAACCTGTTGACTTCTTTATCTCCTGGAATGTGATCTTTGAGTGACTTATGGAATCAAGGCACAATGTTGAGTGAGTATCTTCTTGCTCCAGCCGGACTCTTTGAGACTTTGCCAACAGAACAAGCGTGGATCTGAATGGAAACTGGAGATGTTTCGCTATAATTCAGGACTAAGTGCAACCCTTGTCTAGAATTTAGAGATATGTAGAACTGCAAAAGAGAATTTAGCTGGTCACCTTGTTACTCTAGGCCCATGCTCAAATAATTCCCACAAATTTCTTTTTTTTTTTAAATTTTTTTAAAAACACAGCAACACGGATGGACCTAGAGATTATCATACTAAGTGAAGTAAGCCAGACAGAGAAAGACAAATATCATATGATATTGCTTACATATGGAATCTAAAAAAAAATGATACAAATGAACATATTTACAAAACAGAAATAGACCCACAGACATAGAAAACAAATTTATGATTACCAAAGGGGAAAGGGTGATGGAAGAGGTATAAATTAGGAAGTTAGGATTAACAGATACACACTAATATATATAAAATAGATAACCAACAAGGACCTACTGTATAGCACAGGAAACTATACTCAATATTTTGTAATAATCAATAAGGTAAAAGAATCTGAAAAGGAATATATGTATATGGTATATGTGTGTGTGTGTAACTGAATGACTGTGCTGTACACCTGAAACTAAAATGATATTGTAAATAAACTATACTTCAATAAAAAAATTTTTCTAATTTAAAAAAAAATCAGTAATTATTAAATGCCTCCAGTGCCAGCAAAAAAGAAGTATTAAATACATCTTGGCTGAAGTTGCTAAAAAGTTGATGGTAAAATGAGCTATATAAAATGATTACAGATGATTACATGATCCTACACCACTTTCATAAGCTCTCTTACTGCAGCCACTACTGTTCCTTCTCCAGGAATGCTGGTCTCCTTGCTGTGTAATCAGTCACACACTTACCTTAGGGCAACTGCTCTTCCCTCTGCCCGCAATGCTTATTCCCCAGGTGCCCAAATGACCAGCTTGGGCACCTCCTTCAAACCGTTGCTCAATCTCACCTTCTGAATAGGGCCTACCCTGACCACTCTATTTAAAATTGCATCCTGCCCTCCAGCCCCACACTCCTGACCCCACTTCCCCTGCCCTTCTTTTTCTTTTTCAGTAACATTTATGAAGTTTTAATATACTATATAATTTACTTATTTTCTATGTCTACTGGTTCTCCTCTCATTAGAATGTAAACTTCACAAAGACGGGGGTCTTTGTTCGTTTTGAGCGTTGATGGAGATGTACAAGATTAACCTTGTTTCCATGTCTGCTAACACAGCATCCATTCTACAGCCCATGGATCCAGGAGTAATTTTAACTTTCAAGTCTTATTACTTAAGAAATACATTTCATGAAGCTATAGCTGCCATAGATAGTGATTCCTCTGATGGATCTGGACAAAGTAAATTGAAAACCTTCTGGAAAGGATTCAGCATTCTAGATGCTATTAAGAACATTTGTGATTCATGGGAAGAGGTCAAAATATCAACATGAACAGGAGTTTGGAAGAAGCTGATTCCAACCTTCCTGAATAACTGTAAGGGGTTCAAGACTTCAGTGGTGGAAGTAACTGCAGATATGGTGGAAATAGCAAGAGAACTAGGATTAGAAGTGAAGCCCAAATATGTGACTGAATTGCTGCAATCTCATAATGAAACTTTCACAGATGAGGAGATGCTTCTTGTGGATGAGCAAAGAAATTGGTTTTTTGGAGATGGAATCTATTCCTGGTGAAGATGCTGTGAAGATTACTGAAATGACAACAAAGGATGTGGAATATTGCATAAACTTACTTGATAAAGTAGCAGCAGGGTTTGAGAGGATTGACTCCAATTTTGAAAGAAGTCCTACTGTGGGTAAAATGCTATCAAATAGCACTGCATGCTACAGAGAAATAGTTCATGACAGGAAGAGTTAATCGATGTGGCAAACTTCATTGTTGTCTTATTTTAAGAAACTGCCACAACCTCCCCAACCTTCAGCAACCACCACCCTGATCAGTCAACAGCTGTAACATCAAGGCAAGACCTTCCACCGGCAAAAAGATTATGACTCACTGAAGGCTCAGATGATGTTTAGCATTTTTTAGCAATAAAGTATTTTTAATTAAAGTATGTAGATTGTTTTTTTAAGAAATGCTATTGCACACTTAATAGACTACAGTAATATGTAAACATAACTTTTACATGCACTGCGAAACGAAAACATCATGTGACTCACTTTATTGTCTTATTTTCTTTATCGTGATGGTCTGGAACCAAACCCACAATATCTCCGAGGTATGCCAGTACCAGAAATGAACAAGTGGAATTTGAAATTAAAAATACAATATCATTTACATTCGCACCCCAAAAATGAAATACTTAGGTATAAATCTAACAAAATATGTACAAGATCTATATGCAGAAAAACACAAAACTCTGATGAATGAAATCAAAGAATTAAATAAATGGAGAGATATGCCATGTTCATGGATAGGAAGGCTCAATATTGTCAAAATGTGAGTTCTTCCCAACTTGATCTATACATTCAATGCAACCCCAAGGAAAATCCCAGCAAGTCTTTTTTTGTGGATATTGACAAACTGATTTTAAAGTTTATACAGAAGGCAAAAGATCCAGAATAACCAACATAATATTCAAAAAGAACAAAGTTGGAGGACTGACACTACATGACTTCAAGACTTACCATAAAGCTACAGTAATCAAGACAGCATGGCATTAATGGAAGAATAGACAAATAGATCAATGGAACTAAATAAAGAACACAGAAATAGAACCACATAAATATAGACAACTGATCTTTGACAAAGGGGCAAAGGCAATACAATAGGCAAAAATAGTCTTTTCAACAAATGGTCCTGTAACATCCACATGCAAAAAAAAAAAAAAAAGAATCTGGACACAGACCTTACACCATTCAAAAAAATTACCTCAAAATGGATCATAGACCTAAATGTAAACCGTAAAACTATAAAACTCCTAAAAGATAACATAGGAGAAAACCTAGATAACCTTAGGTATGTTAATGACTTTTTAGATATAACACCAAAGGCATAATTCATGAAAGAAATAATTGTTAAGCTGGACTTCATTAAAATTAAAAACTTCTGCTCTGTGAAACACAATGTTAAGAGAATGAGAAGACAAACCACAAAATAGGAGAAAATATTTGCAAAAGACACATCTGATAAAGGACAGTTATCCAAAATACACAAAGAACTCTTCAAACTCAACAATAAGAAAACAAGCAACCTAATTAAAAATTGGGCCTTAGATCTTAACAGACAGTTCACCAAAGAAGAAAAACAGATGGCAAATAAGCTTATGAAAAGATGGTCTACATCATATGTCATCAGAGACATGCAAATTAAAACCACAGTGAGATACCACTAAACATCTTTTAGAAAGGCCAAAATCTGGAACACTGACAACACCAAATGCTGACAAGGATGTGGAGCAACAGGAACTCATTCATTGCTGGTGGGAATGCAAAGTGGTACAGCCACCTTGGAAGATAGTTTGGTGGTTTCTTACAAAACTAAACATACTCTTTCCATACGATTCAGCAATCAATTTACCCAAAGGAGCTGAAAACTTAATGTTCACACAAACACCTACACACAGATGTTTACAGCAGCTTTATTCATAATTGCCAAAACTCAGAAGCAACAAAGATGTCCTTCAGTAGGTGAATGGATAAATAAACTGTAGTATACCCAGAACATACAATGTAATATTATTCAGCACTAAATAGAAATAAGCTATCAAGCTATGAAAAGACACAGAGGAAACGGAAATGCATATTACTAAGTGAGAGAAGCCAATGTGAAAAGGCTACATACTGTATGACTCCAACTATATGACATTCTAGAAAAGGCAAAACTATGGAAATAGTACAAAATCAGTGATTGCCAGTGGTTGGCAGGGTGTGGGTGAGGGGGATAAATAGGCAAAGCACAGAGGATTTTTAGGGCAGTGAAAATACTCTGTATGACACTATAATGATGGATACATGTCATCATAATTTGTCCAAACTCACAGAATGTACAACACCAAGAGTGAACCCTAACATAAACTATGGACTTTGGGAGTTTATGATATGTCAGTATAGGTTCACTGATTATAACAAATGTAACATTCAAGTAGGGGATGTTGATAATGGGGAAAGTTACATATGCGTAGAGGTAGGGGGTATATGAAAAATCTCTGTACCTTCTCTCAATCTTCCTCTGAACCTAAAACTGCTCTAAAAAATAAAGTCTTAAAAAAATTAAATGTAGCCATTAAATAAATACTTCCTTAAAAAAATCTCTCCTTACAGATACTTTTTTCTTTACATTTTCCTCACTATATGTGTGTTTGCATATGAAATGCCACCAAATATGAGAACCACCCCTTCACCTGTATGTGTGGTGAAAGTAATGACTTCCCTTTTGAGTTTTCTTACTTTCTGTGTTATTCTTCATTCATAAAACCCTCATATTTAATTAACAGAACACTTAAGCTTCAGAATATTGAACATAGCTATACCTTATAGGTATATATGTAACAGGGCATTTGGAATAGGCTGTCCTCCTCCTCTAAATATATCTATTTGCTTTCTATTGTAACCTTGCGAACTTTTGTCTGAAACTTGTCTTGGAACAAGAGTTTGGAAAGAGGTCATCAGAAGACTGCCCAAAAGATCAGAGCTTCCAAAAGAAGAAGTCAACAATGGAAAGGGTGTGCTTTCCATCCAGCCCCTTGGACCGAGTTTGAGGCCCAGTGGTTAGGGAGAGAAGAGGGCCAGAAAGTCATGGGGGGCAGTTCAGGAAAAACCTTGTATGACTGTACCTAGCAGAGTTGTCTGGGCATCCCAGTGGCAGATGGCAGAACCTGGGACCTTTAGGGACCAAGAGGACTGGAAGCATGGAGCATTTGGAGTCAGTCCCTTGACAAGAATATTGTCACCTCCTGATGGCAAGTGAGCATAAAGCTTCTCCAAATAACTTTTTGGGCAGCATATAAGCATCCCTTTGGAAAATTTTTTAAAGTAAATGGTTTGGGGGAAATATGAGTGGGAGCTATGGAGCCAGCAGTCATTTGTATTATATGCATAATCATGTATATATGATAAATAAGCAGCATTTTCTGTATAGCAGAAATAATGAGGGGCTATTTTGATGACAAGGAAAACATTAAAAATTCAATTTCAAGGAAAGGGATGAAGTCATGGAGATTTCCCCAACACACAGCAAACCTGGAACAAGACTTAGAAACCACTTCTGATTTTCTCTCACTCTGCTCCCCATTTGGTGCACTGTCCCACACGTTAGCTTTTGCTGGACACATTTTTCCCCCTGATATCTAGAATGGGCTTTCTCATTACAAACCCCAAAAGAGTATTTCTGGGGATGCTATGAAAAAGAAATTAAAAACATGAGAAGGTACATCCGAGGACATTTGTTGCAGCTTTTTTTAAATGGCAGGAAACTAGCAAACTTGAATATTTACGAAAAAGGGAAAATTTAATACATTAGGGAATACAGTTCAAACTAAAGTCATTAATCTGGGGAAAATATACATGATAAATTAGACGATTACACGTGCAAGTTGCAGAGTAATGTATGTAGTTTTAGTAAAACATAAAACAATAAGAAAAAGTCATCCATAGGGCTACATATATTTGTCTGAGCATAGAGAAAAGCATAAAGAAGAATATACTCCAAGCTATTAACATCATCTCCAGTGGATGGGCATGGGAAAGGTGGAAATTTTTAACTTATCCTTTACATATTTTTGCATTGTTTTACTGTTTTCAATGGGTAAACATTATTTTGGTAATTTTTAAAGTTTTTAAAAATGCATCACTTTATTTAAAACGGAGCCATGATGTTAACTCCTCCAGAGCTTAACTGCCACACGAGGCATCCCCAAAATTCACATATCTCTTTAGAATGTTAACTGCAATTCACACTGCAAATGCATTGCAATACTACCTGCTTGATATGAGAACTGAACATGATGAAAGCTTTCTGTTAAAAAAAGTCCTTTTGGAAAATTGCCACTACCGTTGAAAGAGTTTGAAATACAACAAGAGAAATACGACTGATTAGTCTTACTGTGTCTGTGCATTTGCTTCCTGGGTATATTGGGATTTAGTTTTCCAATTAGGAACTGGATTTTGATTTTGTTTCTTTTAATAATAACTTTTATAGGAAATAAGTAAGAGTAAGTCTGGGGCAAGCTGATATTTCAAGGTTAAGGGGAAAATCCCAGCCATTCAGTGTCAAAGCTATGGGTCAAATAGCAATGACTGGCAGTCATGTTTTTGGCAAGAATTTCTTGAGCACTTCTAGTATGTCAGGCACTGTGCTTGAATCTGATAATATAGAGGAATAAAGATACATCCTTTGCCTTTAAGAGCTCATAATTGAGTGTAAGAGACAGTCAAGCCCTTTACTTGTCCTTGGTCAGCTCCCTTTCTCACGCTCATTGGCAACCATTCCAAATCTCCACCAATCCAACTTCCTCAAGTTCTTTTCATACAACTCCATCCTTCCTCCCCCTCAGCAAATAAACTTACTTTATACTTAACCAAAGAAAATGAGTGATCAGGGATTTAATTCCCTAAACCTCTCACCCCACAATCTACAAGCTTCTCATCCAGTCTCAGAGATGAAGTCTCCTTCCTCATGTTCAAAGCCAGCCTGCTTCTTATCCTTCCATGACCTGCCACCCTCTTCCTTATATATTCAATTTATCCTTCTCTATTAGCTCCTTCTCTTTAGCCTATAGGTAGGTTCAAGTTTCTTCCAACCTAAAATTATCCAACTTAAATCTTAGATTTTCGTCTACTTATTGCCTTATTTTTTTTCTTCCCTCTATATTAGTTATTTTTTTAAACATCTTTATTGGAGTATAATTGCTTTACAATGATGTGTTAGTTTCCGCTTTATAACAAAGTGAATCAGCTATACATATACATATATCCCCATATCTCCTCCCTCTTGCGTCTCCCTCCCACCCTCCTATCCCACCCCTCTAGATGGTCACAAAGCACTAAGCTGATCTCCCTGTGCTATGCGGCCGCTTCCCACTAGCTATCTATTTTACATTCGGTAGTATATATAAGTCCATGCCACTCTCTCACTTCGTCCCAGCTTACCCTTCCCCCTCCCCGTGTCCTCAAGTCCATTCTCTACGTCTGTGTCTTTATTCCTGTCCTGCCCCTAGGTTCTTCAGAACCATAGGCTAGGTTAGGTCGCAGTAACGAACAACCCCCAAAATTCAGTGACCTAATATAAATATGCAAAAAGCTAACTGCTTACTAATGCTACATAGGCTTCATTTACATGTCCATTGCAGCACACTCACTCAGGACACAGGCTGATGGAGGCTCTGCCATCTGGAACATCAGTAGTCACCCTGGCAGGAGGCTAGAGAGTCATGCACCAGTTCCTAAATGTTTCCATTCTATTCATACTTCACTAAGCGAGATGAAGTCACATGGCCCCAATTTAAAGAAGAGAAATCTAAATTTCAAAGAGGTCAAATGACTTGCTCACAATCACATTCCCAGTATGGGCAGAACTATTTCTCAAACCAGACAGCCCAAATCCAATATACTTTCTACCAATATTACAGTGAAAAAATTCGATTATTTAACTACTTGTCTTATTACCTAAATCACAGATTTGAGTATTTAGAATGATGTAACACTTCTGCCTTAGCCTGAGTGAACCAGGTATGAATATAAGGTGCCAACTGATAATAGTAGATTAAAAATGTTCTTTTTGGAATCCTCCTACACTGTTGGTGGGAATGTTTATTGGTGCAGCCACTATGCATAACAGTATGGAGGTTCCTCAAAAAACTAAAAATAGAGTTGTCATATGATCCAGCAATTCCACTCCTGGGCATATATCCAGACAAATCTCTAATTCAAAAAGATATATGCACCCCTGTGTTCATAGCAGCACTATTTACAATAGTCAAGACATGGAAACAACCTTAATGTCCATCAACAGGTGAATGGATAAAGAAGATGTGGTACATATATACAAAGGAATACTACTCAGCCATACAAAATAATGAAATAATGCCATTTGCATCAACATGGACGGACCTAGAGATTATCATACAAAGTGAAGTAAGTCAGAAAGAGAAGGACAAATACTATATGATATCACTTACATGTGGAATCTAAAATATGACACAAATGAACTTATCCATGAAACAGAAACTCACAAATATAGAGAACAGACTTGTGGTTGCCAAGGGGGAAGGGGGGTGGGGAAGATGGATTGGGAGTTTGGGACGAGCAGATGCAAACTACGATATATAGAATGGATAAAAATCAAGGTCCTACTGTATAGCACAGGGAATTCAATATCCTGTAATAAACCATAATGGAAAAGAATATGAAAAAGAATATATATATACATATGTATATATGTATATATATATCTGAATCACTTTGTTGTACACCTGAAACTAACATAACATTGTAAATCAACTATACTTCAAGAAAATAAAATTTTTAAATGTTCTTTTCCATTACAGCTCCACACATGTGCTTCAATCTTGACCTAAAGAATGAGGATGAAGTTGCTTCTATTTTAGAGTCTATTTTTGGTCTAGCCCATCTATGACTACATCTTAGCAGTGCTAAGGGTAATAGAGGTGATCGTGGAAGTCTCCTTAATCAAGTATTCTTGCTCTATAAATGTTTGGAGAAGGAAGAAAGGGAGGAAGAAAGTGAAAAACAGAGGAAGGAAAGGAGGGAGGGAGGGAGGGAGAAAGTTGAAGGAAAGAAAGAAGGGAGGGAAAGAAAGATAGGTTTTATCTAAATCACTGAGATTTTAGAGGACAAAATGTCATCACTTATAAATAGCCAAAATTACAACTCACAAACTTGAATTAAGAGATTCATTAGTATGCACAGTTAACCTATAATATTTTAAAAGAGGGGTAAGAATAAAGAAAAATTAACAAAAAGTAGCTTATTCGTTCGTTTCTCAACAGTAAGTTGAGAAAAGAATAAGTAGCATTTGGCAACATGGAAATCGATGGTGATCTTGATGAAAGCAGCTTTGGCAGAATGGTGGAAGTGGAAGCTGGATTGAAGTAAACTGAAAGAAGAATGTTAAGGAAGGACAGCATGCCTAACAGTTCAAAATCCCATATGAGTAGTATGTTCAGGAGCAAGGAAAACAGTCTGGCCATGTTGGTGAGGTCTTTCTTTGGTTTTTGGTGTGTGTCTGGTGTGTGTGTGTGTGTGTGTGTGTGTGTGTGTGTGTGTGTGTGTGTGTGTGTGTGTGTTGTTTTCTTGTGGGGTTTTTGGTTTTAAAGATGCCTTAGAGTCACCATCTGGTCCAATAGTAACAGGAAGTTATGTTCAGGTTTGTCTATTGAGCAACTGAATACAGCCTCTTATATAACCTATATCCTATCCCTCTGTCCTAGAAATTTTTCTGGAAAAAACCAAATTTTCTGGAAATTTGTTTTGGTTCAAACATGAAAAACAATGTGGAATCAGTATAGCAACTATTCTCTGCATCTGTAAACCACTAACAAAAGGCACTTTATTTCTAAGGCAGGGTGGGGAGCAGTGCTCCAACTTTCTCATTTGGAGACCATCAATTTTGGCCCTTTCAGTTCTGCCTTTTATTAAATTTACTGAGTTAAAAGTTTCTGGTTGGTGATTTCCAAGAGACCAGATACCAGTTGGTAAGCTACAACTTTCATGTCAAATCAGTTTCTTTTTTCCAGTAAGTTTCACTAGTAAAGATACCAAGGAAACTAAATACCTGGAAATGCAGGGAAGTTCTTTCCCTCCACTGAATTACCTTTTCCTTTTGCCTAACTTAGGCTTCTTTTTCTAACCTAGGCTGGTCAGAGCTCTGTCTTTTATGTGAACCCATAAGAAGTTCATAAACCTGATAAGCAGTCCAAAATATGTTCTTTCTAGAAAATATAAAAATAGACAAACACTGAGTCAGCAGTGGTGAAATTAAGCAAGCTGGGTATCACAGAACTGTTTTCTAAGCAATACTGGATTTCTCTGAACTCTCATTCAGGGTTTTTGATCTATAGAACAAAGCAGAATGTACCCAGACAATTCAAGATTTTAGCCAATGATAATTTGTTTAATCCTGTTGGGAAATAAAAGTAAACTGCAACTGCCAGTTTCCATACTTACTGTTGATACAATAGGAACCCATTACCAGATAGAGACAAGGATGATTGAATTTAAGAAAAAGTCACATGTAGAGAATGGACTTGAGGACACAAGGGGGGAAGGGGAAGCTGGGACGAAGTGAGAGAGTAGCACTGACATACATACACTACCAAATGTAAAATGGATGGCTAGTGGGAAGCTGCTGAATAGCACAGGGAGATCAGCTGATGCTTTGTGACCACCTAGAGGGGTGGGATAGGGAGGGTGGGAGGGAGATGCAAGAGGGAGGAGATATGGGGATATATGTATATGTATAGCTGATTCACTTTGTTATAAAGCAGAAACTAACACACCATTGTAAAGCAATTATACTCCAATAAAGATGTTAAAAAAATTATGCTATGGGAGACCATTTGACTCCAAGTCAAGATATGTTAGAAATCTATGCTTTAAAGTACCATCCCTACTTTAATCACATAGCAATGATAGATAAAATATAAAAAGAGAAAATAGAGACAGCCTAACCTCAAACAGAAGTTTATCATTTTGTGAACCACAGACAGAACAGAAATACAAACCAGAAAATATTGTGAAGCTGTAGATAGTCTGGGACCTGAGCCAGATTCACTGTTCAAACCTAGGGACTTAAGTAGGTTTTCCTGCCCTTAAGAAGGCTGAAAATGCTTCAACTGACTACTTCCTGAGGCTATGTGTTACTTATGCCCACTTCTCTATGATGGGAGGAGAATGCAGATATAACCCCCAGTCCCAGGACCAACTTGTCCACATGCTTGGTGATAGGATTTACTCTCTCTTTAACATCACCACAGGTCTGGAGCCCAAACCAAGACCTGGTTCTGTGTTAAGGATTCCTAGAGTACTGTATGGAATCAACCACGAAATGTCTACTCAGGGTGAGGTGAGCCCAGAGAGAGAAAGAGAGCAAAATCAAGGAATAAAAAGAAAACTCCAATTCAAGATGAGCCTATATAACAAAATTCCAAAACATATGAGGAAAACTAAGAAAAATAGTCATAAAATCTACAATCGAGAGATTAAAAAAAATCAACCCAAGCAAAATAATACTGAACTATATAAAAACAACTTTAATATAAGTGTGTTTATGGTCCTCAGAGAGACAAAAGAAGCCATAATAGCTATAAAAAGAACAAAAAATTATGAAGTATAAACAGCCAGAAATGAAAGAACAGTTGGATTAGAAAAAGAACAATTAGAAATAAAATGAAAGATACAGTCATTGAAATAAGACATCCATTAGATGACATAAATTCTGGGCTGGACAAGATGAAGAGAGAAATATAAATTGGGAAATAGTACTGAGATATTTATACAGAGAACAAAAAGAGAAATAAATATTAAAAGTGATACAGAGAGGTACAGATTGAGAGGTATAAATTTATATCCAATAAGAATTTTAGGAGCAGTATATCAAGCAAACAACAAATATTTATTGAGCACCGTTATATGCCAGATACTGTCCCAGGCACTTGGATACATCAATGAGCAAAACTGGGGGAAAAAAAATCCTTGCCCTCATGGAGTATACTTTCTAGCAGGGGAAGAAGGACAAACAAACGGTGTATCAGGATCCCTCCAGAAAATAGAGTACACACTCAAAAGGAGTGAATGCACATAGTTCAATGACTCTTTCCTGATAAAGGACCCCAAGGCTAGCAACAGAGGAAGCCATTACCAGAGGATTGAAAAGAGCAAAGCACAGCATGGCAGAGAGGTGAGAATTCAGAACTTGCCACACACTTAGAAAAAGTTATATCCATGGTAATAAGTAGTCATCAGAACCACTTTTAAACCAGTTCAAATGATCATCAAAAACACACTTCAGTGAACATACTTTTGCAAGCCAACTACTGTCAGGCCTTCATTCTGAAAGTCAGGCGAACAGGGACAGACTCACTCAGTAAACATGCCTCTAAGAGTCAACCAATCAACAACAGACTTGTGAGTAACAAATTCTACAGGTGAAGCCAACCAACTGAAGCCTCTGAAAGTCTGCCAATCCCTCAACTCCTTGCTTCTCCAAAAGCAAAGGGACACTGTGCTGACCAGTCTAGTCTCCTTTGACAGAAGAATCTGGGGATATACACACCCTGAACTCTCTCTTTTCCCCACATCCAATCTTTTGACTGAGCCTCCCGTGGCTGAACTCAACTAGAAGCCAGAGAGCAAGGAAGATTGTTGATACCACCCACAGATGTCACCTTCTCAGGGCACAGAGCAGGGTGGAAAAGGGTAAAGAGTGGATCTGAAGGAGCAAAGGACATTTCTGGCACAATAACAAACAAGTAAATTATATCACGTTAGAAGGTAACAGAACAGAAAAAGTGGGTTATGAGTATTGGGGAAGGGAGAGATGAAAGATTGAAGTTTTAAATAGAGTTTTCAGGGTAGGTTTCATTAAGAAAGTCACATTTGAGCAAAGACTAGAGAGAGGAAAGTGTATTAGCCACTTATATTTGGAGGAAGAGTAGTCCAGGCAATAGGAACAGTTTTGAGCAAAGGTTCTAAAGCAAGAGTATGCCTGGCTTGCTCAAAACCAGTGTGGCTGGAGTAGCATGAGAGAGGGGGAAAGGAGGAGGAAATGAGGTGAGATACAGAATTGGGAACCAAATCATGTAGGTCCTCACAGGCCATTGAAAGGATTTGGGCTTTGTATTAGCTTGCTGGGGCTGTGATAACAAAGTACCACACACTAGGTGGCTTAAACAACAGAAATTTATTGTCTCACAGTTCTGGAGCCTGGAAGTCTGACATCAAGGTGCTGGTATGGTTGGTTTCTTCTGAGGCCTCTCTCCTTGTCTTGCAGATGCTGTCTTATTGCTGTGTGTTCACATAGTCATCCTTCGGTCTTCGTGTTATCTGTGTCCTCATCTTCTCTTCTTATAAGGGCACTAGTCATATTGGATTAGGGCCCATCCATAGCATCTCATTTTACTTTAATTACCTCTTTAAAGACTTTATCTCCAAATACAGACACACTTTGTGCTGCTGGGGGTTAGGACTTCAACGTATGAATTTGGGGGACATAATTCAGCCCATACCAGGCTTTTACTCTGAATACTGGGAGCCACTGGATGGTTTTGAACAGATGAGTGGCATAATTTGATTTATGTTTTAAATGTCCACCTTGGCAGCTGTTTGAAACAGGCTAAAGTGGAATGAGGATAAGACTAGAAACAAGGAGACTGGTTAGGAGGATACTTCAATAATTCAGGTAGAAAGTGGTGGTGACTAGGTCCAGAGTGGTAGCAGTAGAGGAGAGGAAAAGAGTCAGATTCAGGATGTATTTCTAAGGTAGTCAATGGGATTTCCTGGTGATTAGGACGTGGAATGTGAGAGAAAGAGTGACATCAAGTATGATGCCATGGCTTTTGGCCTGAGATTGGAAGAATGGAACTGCTACCATTGACACTGGAAGGCTACAAGAGGAATAGTCTTGTGGGGAGATATATGAGTTTAAGTCGAGGCATACAAGGTTTGAGATGCTTACTAGACATCCAGGAAGATATGCCAATAACCTGCTGAATATATAAATCTGGAGTTCAGGAAGGAGGTCTGGGCTGGACATATAAATGTGAGAGTCACCAGAACATAAGTGGTATTTAAAGCCATGAGACTAGATGAGATCAGCAATGGAATGACTGTAGAAGGGAGAAGAGACCAAGGGTTGAGCCCTTTGTCACTCCAACATTATGGGTTAGAAGAAAAGGAGGGACCTGCGAAGAAAACTGAAAAGCAGCAGCCAGTGAAGAACAAAGGAGATGAAGAGAGTGTTGGGCCCTTGGAACCAAGTGAAGAAAGTTCATCATGGAAAAGAAGTAGCCACTGTGTCAAATGCTACTGAAAGTCAGTGTTCAGATCATTGTTAATCTAAGACCATTTGAAATTGTCCCATGGCTCTTGAACATTCTGTTCTGTTTATTCACTTGTTTTTCTCTGTGTTTCAATCGGAGTGATTTCTATTGGTCTATCCTCAAGTTCACTTATTTTTTCCTCAGCTGTTTTGAGTTTATGGATGAGCCTGTCAAAGGAATTCTTCACCTCTGTTCCTGTTTTCCATTTATCCACCGATTCTTTTCCTTTTGTTTCCATCTCTATGCTGAACGTAGCCACCTTTTCATGCATGTTGCCCACCTTTTCCATCAGAGCCCTTAACATATTAATCATAGCTATTTAGAGCCCCTGTCTGATGGTCCCAACATCTGTGTCACATATGAGTCTGGTTCTGTTAAATGCTTTGCCCCCTGACTCTGTGTCTGTTTTCTTGCTTCTTTGTCTGCCTTGTAACTGTTTGTTGAAAGCAAAATTTCTTGTGTAGGTCAGTAGACACTAAGGCTACTAGTTTGTGTGTCTACATATGGGCATGCATTTCCTTCTGCAAGGTCTTTAGTGTGGAGGAGCTGAATCAATCTAGTCAGGATTTGAGCTGAGTTTGTGATTTGTTGTTATAGTTACCTTGAGTGCACCAACAGCTTTAAATTACTCTAACATTACCTGGTGTTTAGGGTGGGTGCTGGATTGTAGGAGGTTTTCTCCTGAATGTCTGTTCCACACAGCTTTAGGTCTTCCATTTCACTACCCCTCAGTGCTGTTACTTGTTAATTGTACAAGTACAATTTTATTTAATTGTCCAATTGTTTTTTTAGCCTGGTTTTGGGAGCAAACAGCAGGTGGCAGTTTGCTGAGAATATCTCAGTTGTTTTGCTTATCTGCAGTCTTAGTCAAGCACCATGTTCCTTGGATCCCCAGAGTTGGGCTATCTCAGTGATCCTACCCCACCCTCAGTTGTGGGTCTGGGACCAGCTCATATTCCTGCCCCACCCCCACGATAGAGTTTTTTGCAGTTTCCCTCCCACAGTTACACTGGGTTTCTCCGGTGTCCTAAAAGCAACAATGCACTAGTGATTTAAGTATTTGTCCCACATGAGAGATGGGGAGAAGAAGGACTTGTGCCTTTCCCACAGTGGCAGCTGTTCCCCTCCCCCAGGTCTGCTCTGTGATGGAGGCTTTCTCGGGATTCTCATCCTGCCCCCAGTCTTTTTGTGAGCACTTGATGAGGTCCATAGAGAAAAATTCCAAAGTGCTGTGAAGTCCCCTTGTGTCTGCAGCTTCCTGGGGTTATATATTCTCCAACCTAGCCCACATTCAGCCGTTAGCGATTTGTTAAAAATTGTACTCAAATTCTACTTATCAGTGGGTCTGCCCCTGTAAACAAGTAGTTGAGTCTCATTGCTCCTTGGAAGCACCTGTTTTTCTTTAGACTTCATGTTGGTTGATTGCCCTGAGTGCTCTGATGGGCTCAAGAAAATTGTGAATTTGCATACTGGCATTTTTTTGTGGTTGTTAGAGTGAGAATGATGCTCTTTCCAGCTTCCTACATCCTATGCAGAATGCGAAAGTCCTGTTTCATTCATCTTTAACTGTATGTCATTTATTTTCTCTGGACCTCAGTCATAGGAATAGTATGCTAGAAAATCTCTAATGTGCCTTCCATCACACATGTTGCAGTAAACAAAACAGCTTCTAAAGAAGCCACAGTTTTATATTTACTTTTGTTCCCTGTTCCTTATCACAGCTGCAGCAACTAACTTTATAGAGAGAAACAGGATATAAGAAAATTCAAACTCAAATTCTATATAATAATTTCTATCAGCACTAGATCTAAAATCATAATATGGCCTGACTTTCTAGATTACCCTCTCTCTATTCATTAGCTTCAAGACAGCAAACCAGTTTCAATTCAATGAGTAGCACAGGGATCCTGGAATTCATTTTCTCCTTAGTTAATTGTCATCTCTAATATTTATTTCCTTTCATGCTGAATTTTGTGACTCTTTCAACACATTCTTGGATGTTTCCACTACTCTCTCATGTTCCCTTCTTCCCATGATCTTTGGCAACTTTGAAAAAGCCTAGAAGTTGTTCCTGCCAGAAAGTGTTTGTGTCTCCCTGGTTCTATTGCTCAGATTGTGGAGTGCTTTATCTTGAGTGTAACTGTTGGAAAGGCATAAAGGGTAAAAGTCCCATCTACCAAATCCACCAACTTCACAGCCTCTCTGAGTCCTTCATCACAAGGGGAAGTCTAAAAGACGGCCTTTTCCCCCTTGGATATTCCAGCTTGAACAAAAAGCATTTTTAAATCCATAAATCAGTCCAGCCAGAAAACAGCCTCACACAGTTCCCAAACTGTTGACTGTTGCGTGGCAATATACACATGGCATTGATGAATCCCTGACCTGGCATTTCCTCCAAGTCTCATACAATTGATTACTGGATTTTACAGACCACAGTTGGCTACTACATAGAAGCCAGCATCCTGGGCTCTGGAGAGCTTTGCCTCATGCCTTTTCAGATGCTCCTTTTCTATTTATTTTTATGTCTTACTCTAGTCCCTTTTCTTTTGTAATTGATGACTGTCCAGGCTTAATGTTTAGCCACATAGGGAATTAACAGATGACCCAAGGCAATGGTTTCATTGTTATGGACTCAAAACACTGCCATTACACTGGAGAATACAGAGTTTAATGGTTTCTCCCCTCTAGTGTGAAATCCAACTGTTGTTTGATGGCAGGAAGCCATCTGATGGTGTGGTGTGAATCACCCCATATCCTTTCAGTCTTTTTTCCTTCTTTTAGGTTAACAACAATTGGATTCTATTACTTATGACCAAAAACCTTAACTGATAAGTCCTCATCAACTTAAAAAGTGTTCAGGTCTCTCCATGCCTTACAAGAGTGAGGTGAAACTAGAGGTAGGGATATGAAGTCTTCTAAGGTTTTTGAAAGGATGCTAAGTTTTATCTGAAGAAAAACAGAAAAGCACGAAATAGTTTTAGCATGAGTGTATTAGTCAGGCTTCTCCAGAGAAACAGAACCAATAGGGGAGAGAAAGAGAGACACATGGCGAGAGATATGTACTATAAGGAATTGGCTTATACAATGAAGGAGGCTAGAAGTCCCCAAATCTGCCAATCTGCCATCTGCAAGCTGGAGACCCAAGAAGCCAGTGTGTGGTCCCAGTCTGAGTCTAAAGGCCTGAGAACTAGGAGCTCCAATGGTAGAAGTCCCAGTCCGAGGGTAGAAGAAGACTGATACCCCAGCTGGGCAGTCAGGCAAAGAGAGCAAATTATCTCTTATTCAGCCTTTTTGTTTTATTTAGGCTCTCACTGTATTAGACAAGGCCCACCCAAATTAAAGAGAGCAATCTGCTTTTACTCAGTCTACTGATTCAAATGCTAATCTCATCCAAAACACCCAGAAATAATGTTTAACCAAATATCTGGGCACCCTGTGGCCCTGTCAAGTTGACACATAAAATGAACCATCACAATGAGGGAGACACCAAAGATGGAAGTACTTAGTGGTGACAATCTGATTCAAAGACAGCCCAGTCTTTGAGCTCGATTTGCAGAACACTCTTTATTAAGATTGTTTCTTTGACAGAGCTCTGAGGATGATATTAGGAAGGAGCTAGAGGTCTCCAGAGCACACCCATGGTGGCTGTCTCAGACTTCCCCAAGTGCTGTGCTCTGAATCTGTAATAGATGTCCACACTGAGGCCACACTTCCCACGGTTGCTGTTAGCCAAGGACAGAGTACAGCAGGTGTGAAATAAAGTTCATATTTCATGGCAAGACAAGAAAAATTTAAACATAAAAAAATTTTCTCTGCCCTTTGGCCTCCTCTCTCCCCTCTACTGTGCATTGTGTATCTGCATTATGCATTGACCAAAGCTTCCCCATCGGCAGAAATACCTGGTCAACCATAAAGAGAAACAGTCTCCTAGCATCAACAAGACAACTCCTTAAAAGATAACATTCCTTCTTGATCTTGTAAGGGGCCACAATGACTCTTAGATCTGGATTGTGTAAACTGTCAATAATACGTACAATAATGTGTCATTTACTGTACAGCCCTCTATCTCAAAATACTTATATAACTGTGCCTTGACTTCTAATGGTCAGAACAGTTCTCAGAGCTTTCTGAGATGCTGTTACCGTGTTATAATCCTCAACTTGGCTTGAATAAAATTTTCCATTTCTTTCTTAGATCGACTGATTATTTTTTTGTTGACACAGGGATAATAATGCAGACTCATTCTCACAACACATGACACATGACAATTTTGACTCACGTACTCCTCATCAGGCAGCGAGAAACTTTCTCAGACCTGCACTGCCGTCTGACGCTCTTCCCACCAGCCTCCTTCGGAGGGATCAGGCCTGTATCTCTGTCTGAAGATTCTCTCCATCTTGTTCAGCCCTCTCTCCTTTTCCCCCAACAAGTAAGCAGGCACGTCTAATCCTGTTTTGCCATATGCTTCTCAGAGGATGCAAATTAACACAACTCAAAGACATAATCTGATTGCCAAACTGGAGGCTGTGTGAGAATGGATGATAGGCGTGTCAGAGGGGATCTGGGAAGACCAGATAAGAGGTAAGGTCAATAACCAGGCAAGAGTTAGTGGTAGTTTGTACCAGGGTGGTGTCAGCCCAGGTTCACATTAATCACAACAGATACCAGATTTAATGAAGGACTTCAAGTTTCAGATTCCACCTGCCTATTACTGGAGGTGGGGCTCCTCACATCCTACCAGATTATGTCAGGATCTAAAAGAAGGAGAAAGTACATTTGGAGGGCTTCCGTACCTGCAGCTAAACCAGCTTGGTGAAGACAGGCACTGACTCCATGGAATTGGGGATGCTTTCCCTCAGCTAGTTTTAAAATATTCTACAATTCAGGTCATGTTCAAGGTTCTAGCATTATGCAATTTTTTCAATGACAGAGATTATAGCATTGTTATTTGTGCCACTATAATCAGAGAGGGGTCAGCATTTCCACTGCTAACACTGTATTTCCAGAGCCATAAAATTTACAACTTGCTGAAATGTGGCATGCAAAGTCAGCCACAAAATTTTTCTAAATTTCCAGCAAAGACTCCATCACGCCATTAAAATAAAAACAAGAAGTAAGTAACAGTTTAGAGTTCATTTAACTTAAAATGGTGACTTCTATTATACAATCAAACCTGGTGAATGAATCTTCATGTGAAGAAGCAAGGATTTTTTTACAGGTATTCCATCAGAGGGTCACTTAAAAAGCATATTTGTTAGACTTCTAGAAAATCCAATTGCTGCTCAATTTGGGGCTTCCCATGAGATCATTTAAAAAGAGTCTTTTTTTTACAGGCCTTTATTTCCTTTCTGGGAAAAAAAATCCAATTGAAAACCTATCACCATCTCTGATTCTTAAAGATAATGGAGATGTTGAATTTAATCTCAAAAAAAAATGGAAACGAGGGCAAAAATCTTGACACCCAATGTCTCATACTAATGCTATTGATTTATTTCTTTTTTTTTTGAATTTTATTTTATTTTTTTATTTTTTAATACAGCAGGTTCTTATTAGTTATCCATTTTATACATATTAGTGTATATATGTCAATCCCAATCTCCCAAGAGTTATTTCTTATTCCCACCAGAGAGTGGACTTAGGAAAAGAAAGTGAGTCTGCTATTTCATTCCTCTTTTACATTTATGTGGACAAAGCGTCTTAACTGATGCTGCCGTAGTTGAATGAGCAGCGAATATTATTCTAAAGCTCACTTTCCCTGGGGGTGACAAGCCACTTGACTAAAAATTTCAGCGATGCCTCGGTGATACAGCACAGGAAGCTCTCACGCTGAGCACCGGAGCCAAGGACTCTGGAGGAAGGGGATGGGGGGGGCTTCCACCTGCAGGTAGAATGAGTGTCACTTCCTCAAATTCCTCGAGACCACCCACAGGCATGAAGGATGGTGAACAAAGCCTGGGGAATGGAGACTATCTTCAAAAATCTCCCAGTGCTTCCTGGGAGATTTAAGGGACAATAAGAAAATAATTTGTTGGTTTGTAAGTCAGTTGATGTAGTTTTTGATCATTCAGATGGGACAGCTCTGCCTGGAAGGGATCAGTCTTTTTTTTGTGCCAAAGACTAACACAAACAGATACAAATCAAAGGAGGTGTTCTTTCAATAAAGGAAATTCCAGAAAGGATGCCTAGGCTTAATTAAAATATAACCCTTTGTTTCAAGGGCTCTTCTTTCCCTTGCAAAAGGAAATGCACTCTCTGAAAAAGCATGTGCCAGGACTGGTGAGATCGAATTCTTCAACAAGTAAGGATCTGTCTACATTCGGGACAACATCTTGGGGAAGCCTTGAAGGGAATCGTGCCTGGAGTCCTGTCTGACTTAACTCATCATCACAGTCCTTCATCACAACATAATGAGTGTTATTACTTCCTCATGTGGCCTGTGGGCTTTGTTAATTAAAGAATGGAAAGGTAAGTAGTTCCAACCTTTTGCTTTTAATTAATCAAACGATGTGTTTTCCATCCTCAAGTTGCTGGGCAGAAAGTAAAATATTTAGTCTGCCTTCTAATACCCAAAAGAGTTCAGTGAAAAAAACTCAGCTGCTGGTTTGAGATTGTGTAGACAACACAGCAGATAACTGACTGCTGTTTTCTTTCCAAATTTTAAGTCAGTTGTATTGCCCACACTGCTGCCTGTAATACAGTAGTCTCTGAAGAAAAAGAAAAGATTGCCTTGTATCATCTCATCAATATAAATAAAACCTTCTTAAAGAAAAGGTCCATATCTTAAACTTTTGTGGGTATGAAGCAGGAGATAGATGGGTCCCAGGCTGAACAGTTTCTCCCCTGTGGACAGAAACTCCGTAACAGCAGAAACTCCATAAAAGCAGGATGATAGAGGAGGCTGGGCCCTGCCCAGATAAGAGATAAAAGACCACATATTCCTCATTCTTGAAGTCAAGGAGACCTTCCCAACTACACATGCACAGAAAGGCTCCTTGGAGGTCAAAAAGGGAGGGGGTGCCACCCCATAGAAAGTGATGTCAACTACCCATAGGCCTCTTCGCTAGAATCCATCTTGGCTAAGAGATGCGTGAGCACACGGGAGGATGCTGAGATAAACCAAATACGGACTCAGAACCAGGCAAAGCAGGATGATTGGTCAAAGGAAACCCGGAAGAAATGTCCCATAAAAGTGATTCAAACTACCACAAAGGTGCGACTCTCTCTCTGATCCCGCCCATGTGTCTATCCACATGTACTGTACTGTTTTCCTCCTAATAAACACTTTACTTGCTTCACTAGTTTCCGTCTCTATGTGGAAATTCATGTCTACACAGCTGACGGGCCAGGGCCTTGTCACTGGCTGCTGGTCCCTGGTGGTCTGGTGGCTGGGATTCAGCGCTCTCACTGCCGCTGCCCGACCTCACTCTCTGGCCAGGAACCAAAATCCTGCTTCAAGCCATTGCAGGCCGAGGCCACCCAAGATCAGGTCTTTGTTACAGTACTAGATAATCGGGAGGCACTCAACACAAAAACAGAACTGGAACTAACATTTACCGAGTGCCTATTATGCCACAATCCATGCCCTTTTTGCCATATTATGCTGCCTTCCTGTTCACTTGACTTACTGAAACTTCCAGCCTTTAGATCATTCCTCCACATTAAAACACTCTCTACACTTTAAAGAGAATATATTACCTGGAAGGAAAACACATCAACCCATTAACAAGCCTTGCATCTTAGCAAAAGCAGCACCTCATAGAATGGGCAGGGCACTAGTGTATTTCTTTTTGGAGGGAAGTTAGGAAAAGCCCAGAGGTGGAGCAGCAAATAAGTTTTATCTAGTGTGTCAGCCCTCCACAATTAGTGTTGGCTGGTGCCTGGAACTCTGCTTTGAGAAGAAGTCTGAAGGCAGACAGGCTCTGTAGGAAAAAGAATTGCAATCGTTTCGTGTATCTGCCCTGCTGGAGGCTTGATAGTGAGTGATGAGTGACAGCTACAGAACCCTGTCAGGAAAACCTGCCCTGCTACGCCACTGTGAGGGTAGAGGTATAAAGCGAAAATTGTCCTTCCCTTTATAAAAGCCCAAATCTTTTAAGTTTACCTCTGCAAGAGAATCTCTCTGTGGGGGTGTGGCATGAAACCAGATGGCCTCTGCTATTCACTCTTCTTCCAGATTCACTTTCCCCTTGGTGAGGTCTCACACCATGGTGGCCAGTGAGGAGTCAGGCCATGTTCCTGTCCACTTAATAAATACTCTGGCTCACGTGTAGACATGTGACCCTTCCCTCCATAGCCTATAGCACAGATGAAACAGGTTGGTTTATTTTTAAAAAACCATCTCTAATTGCAGAGGAAGGAACACTTCTGCACTCATTCTATGAGGCCATCATCGTGATACCAAAACCAGACAAAGATGTCACACACACAAAAAAATTACAGGTCAATATCACTGATGAACATAGATGCAAAAATCGGCAACAAAATACTAGCAAACCAACTCCAACAATACATTGAAAGGATCATATACCATGATCAAGTGGGATTTATCCCAGGGATGCAAGGATTTTTCAATATCTGCAAATCAATCAGTGTGATACACTGCATCAACAAAATGAAGAAAAACCATATGATCATCTCAATAGATTCAGAAAAAGCTTTTGACAAAATTCAACACCCATTTACGATAAATGCTCTCTAGCAAGTGGGCATTGAGGGAACATACCTCAACATAATAAAGGCCATATATGACAAACCTACAGCTAACATCATACTCAATGGAGAAAAGCTGAAAGCATTTCTTCTAAGATCAGGAACAAGACAAGGACATCCACTCTCACCACTTTTATTCAACATAGTTTTGGAAGTCCTAGCCACGGCAATCAGAGAACAAAAAGAAATAAAAGGAATCCAAATTGGAGAAGAAGTAAAACTGTCACTGTCTGCAGGGGATATGATGCTATGCATAGAAAATCCTAAAGATGCTACCAGAAAACTACTAGAGCTCATCAATGAAGTTGGTAAAATTGCCGGATACAAGACTAATATACAGAAATCTGCTGCATTTCGCTAAACTAACAATGAAATATCAGAAACAGAAATTAAGGAAGCAATCCCATTTACCATGACATCAAAAAGAATAAAATACCTAGGAATAAACCTACCTAAGGAGTTTTGAAAACTGTAAGACCCTGTACTCTGAAAACTATAAGATGCTGATGAAAGAAACTGAAGACGACTCAAACAGATGGAAAGATATATACCATATGTTCTTGGATTGGAAGAATAAACATTGTTAAAATGACCATACTACCCAAGGCAATCTACAGATTCAATGCAATCCCTATCAAATTACCAATGGCATTCTTCACAGAACTAGAACAAAAAAAATTTTAATTTGTATGGAAACACAAAAGACCCTGAATCTTGAGAAACAATCTTGAGAAAGAAGAATGGAGCTGGAGGAATCATGCTTCCTGGCTTCAGACTGTACTACAAAGCTACAGTCATAAAAACAGTGTGGTACTGGCACAAAAGCAGACACATAGATCAATGGAACAGGATAGAAAGTCCAGAAATAAATCCATGCATTTATGGTCAATTAATCTACAACAAAGGAGGCAAGAATATACAATGAAGAAAAGACAGTCTCTTCAATAAGTGGTACTGGGAAAACTGGACAGCTACATGTAAAAGAATGAAATTAGAACATTCTCTAACACCACATACAAAAATAAACTCAAAATGGATTGAAGACCTAAATGTAAGACCAGATACTATAAAACTCCTAGAGGAAAACATAGGCAGAACACTCTTTGACATAAATCACAGCAATATATTTTTTTGATCCATCCTTCTAGAGTAATGGAAATAAAAACAAAAATAAACAAATGGGACCTAATTAAACCTAAAAGCTTTTGCACAGCGAAGGAAAAGACAACCTATGGTCTGGGAGAAACGTTTGCAAGCAATGCGACTGACAAGGGATTAGTTTCCAAAATATACAAACAGCTCATACAGCTTAATATCAAAAAAAAAAAAAGTAACCCAATCAAAAAATGGGCAGAAGACCTAAATAGACATTTCTCCAAAGAAGACGTACAGATGGCCAACAGGCATATGAAAATATGTTCAATATCACTAATTATTAGAGAAATGCAAATCAAAACTACAATGAGGGGGGCTTCCCTGGTGGCGCAGTGGTTTAGAATCTGTCTGCCAATGCAGGGGACACGGGTTCGAGCCCTGGTCTGGGAGGATCCCACATGCCGCGGAGCAACTAGGCCCGTGAGCCACAATTACTGAGCCTGCGCGTCTGGAGCCTGTGCTCCACAACAAGAGAGGCCGCGATAGTGAGAGGCCCGCGCACTGCGATGAAGAGTGGCCCCCACTTGCCACAACTAGAGAGGGCCCTCGCACAGAAGCGAAGACCCAACACAGCCATAAATTAATTAACTAATTAATTAATTAAAAACTTAAAAAAAAAAAAACTACAATGAGGTATCACCTCACACCAGTCAGAATGGACATTATTAAAAAGCTTACAAATAATAAATGCTGGAGAGGGTGTGGAAAAAAAGGGAACCCTCCTACACTGTTGGTGGGAATGTAAAGTGGTGCAGCCACTATGGAGAACAGTACAGAGGTTACTCAAAAACTAAAAATAGAGTTACCATATGATCCAGCATTCTCACTCCTGGGCATACATCTGGAAAAGATGAAAACTCTAATTCAAAAAGATACATGCACCCCAATGTTCAGTGCAGCACTATTTACAATAGTCAAGACATGGAAGCAACCTGAATGTCCATCGACAGATGAATAAAGAAAAGATGTTGTACTTACACAGTGGAATATTACTCATCCATAAAAAAGAATGAAACAATGTCATTTGCAGCAATATGGATGGACCTAGAGATTATCATATTAAGTGAAGTAAGTCAGGCAAAGAAAGACAGATATTATATGATATCACTTATATGTGGAATCTTAAAAAAATGATACAAATAAACTTATTTACAAAACAGAAATAGACTCACAGACATAGAAAACAAACTTATGGTTAGCAAAGGGGAAAGGTGGGGAGAAGGGATAAATTAGGAATATGGGATTAATATACACACACTACTATATATAAAATAGATAAACAACAAGGACCTACTGTATAGCACAGGGAACTATACTCCTCAGTAGAATACATTTTTTTTCTTCACTAAGATATTTAAATACCTTTATTTCATATATCTCATGCAGCATCTCTTGGATTTTCCTTCTTTTTAAAGTACTTTATCCTAAACACTTCTTCAATGTGAGTCTTAATGTGACCATTCTTCTGAGACATTGAATGGCTGAACATATTTTTATCTTGCCCACATGTCTAACTAACAGGAAGTGCTAGGATCTTTTCTTTCAATATTTAAAAAAAATGGTATATATATTCTTTTCCATTATAGGTTATTACAAGATATTGAGTATAGTTCCCTGAGGACTTCAAAGGGTACACAAATGCTTGACTCAAATTCACAAATTTTAGAAGGAATTTTAAATTTGCAATGAAACAACCACTATACACAACTTTTAACATACTGGAGATCAACATAAGGCCACTCATCAGGCTGCTGATTAACTTTAGAATAAGTAAGTATTATGAATTTTAACTATAAGACAAATTTATAGTAAGATAGATAGATGAATAAGTATCTTGTTAGAGTTTCTGTTATTTAAAAATAGTTAAATTTGAAGAAGAGAAAATGAAATATATATACACATAATAACCCCTAATTAAATTTCTAGATAACATCAAAATGACGAGATCAGCGTAGAGAAAGGTAGGGGGAGAGTTTTAAGAGCATAAGCGTATGTAGACTTCTCATCTTCTTGGGGGGAAGACAGAGATGTCTCTTTATCTAAGTAAAACGTATTCAAAAGAAATATGGAAAAAGTGGAGCAAATTGAAATAATCACCTAAACAAGAGCAACAGATCCAACGTATCAGTAACTATAGTAAGTGCAAATTGCCAGTTCAAAGACAGAAATTGTCAGGTTGGAGTGTGAGTGTGTGTTGGGGGTGGGAGGCAGTGCTGTTTAAAAGAGACACATCTTATCTCCATACCAGAAGGCATAACCTGCTCTCTCTACTCCTTATCATGCATGCAAGTGTAGGTAGGTCTCTTTATCTTTCTGTACCTCAGTTTTCTCATAATATGGAAAATGGTATATCAGTTAGATGTTTTTGTCTACAAGTAGTAGAACCCCACCCCAAAGAGGATTAGACAAAGAGACTGTTTATAATCATGCACTAAAGTCCAAAGACAGGAGGCACTTCAGTGTGTCTGTTTTGTCCTCAGGCTGGCTCCGCTTATGACCCCAAGACGACCCCCACTCGTTCATGCAACCTGTGCAGATGCAACTATGCACAGCAGCATAAGAAGGCCTGCCTCCTTCCAGGGTCTCATTTAGAGAATAAAGAAATCTTGCTCAGAATCTTCCCAGCATCCTGGTCGTCACCTTTCATTGACTAGAATTTTATCTCTTGTTCAGGGCTACACAATTCCTGTTGAGGATAATGGGAAAGAAGTGACCCATCAGGATTACCTTTGTTACTGAGGGATGGGAACATGTGAAGGACCTAAGTTATACGAAAGAGGTAAACACTCAAAAAAAGTGAAGCTCAACCAGCAAGAAAAAAAAAAAAAGGAGAGAAATAGTTGTTACATGGACAGTCAATGATGTCTGTGACCAGTGGGGATAGGAATATCTTTCCCACACGGTTGATGTGAGGATAATATTTGAAAGTTCCTAGAAAGTGCCCCAAAGAAGACATTTCATGAAAATTATTCTTCCTTCTGTTTTCCCTTTCTTTCTCTCCTTTCCTCCAGTTACAGTCTGGGCTTCTTTTTCTCTCCTTCATTTATTGGTTTAAGAGATTAAAACTACAGTATGCTAACCAGCAGCCTGAGGAGTGCCATAGTGTTCATGCCACCCCTGTGTCGACAGACTGTGAATTACCCCCAAAAGCCACAGGCTAATGTCCGACTGCTTTTTTGGCCATTCCAGCTGGGAGAACATTGAAACAGCACGGATCTAATCAGCAGCTGGGTCCTCACGAGCATTCTTTACACTGCTACCTAATTATTCATCCTGTAGAGTCAATTTGGGTCCAGGTTTTGATAACTGCAGCTTATCTGTGTTTAATCATCATCATAGGGACTTCCCTGGTGGTGCAGTGGTTAAGAATCTGCCTGCCAATACAGGGAACACGGGTTCGAGCCCTGGTCTGGTCTGGGAAGATCCCACATGCCACGGAGCAACTAAGCCCGTGCGCCACAACTACTGAGCCTGCGCTCTAGAGCCCGCGAGCCACAATTACTTAGCCCATGTGCCTAGAGCCCGTGCTCCGCAACAAGAGAAGCCACCGCAATAAGCCCGCACACTGCAACAAAGAGTAGCCACCGCTGGCCACAACTAGAGAAAGCCCGCGTGCAGCCACGAAGACCCAACGCAGCCAAAAATAAATAAATAAATTTTTAAAAATCATCATCATAATTTACACTTAAATATTTTGTAGGTTTGCTGTACAATTAAAGTGACTACATATGCAGCTTGTTCAGAGTTTCAAATTAGAGCCCCATGATTCATATGTACATACACAATTTTGTGGAGAGAATGGCACAGTTAACACTGTGAATATAATGATTTAAAATACTCAGTGTATGAAAGTACAGCAAAGTGAAGAATCTTATTATTTCCCTTTACCTGGTGAGCTTCTGCAAACTGACTTTATAGATTTGGGATGTTGGTTTTACTAACATGATAATAACAAAGAGTAGTTAAGACTTGTTGAAAGCTTGCCAGAAGCCACTTTTCTATGTGCTTTACAGTTATTAATTTAATTTAATGAATTTATTTAATTCAAATGACGAAACTGAGACACCAGGATTAAGTAACTTACTCAGGATCAGAAGATTAAAGCCAGAATTCAAACCCAAGCAGTCTTACTCCAAAGCCTACTCTCTTAACGGTGTTCTAATGAAAATCCTACCGTTGAAAAAAGCTTGAGTTAGGTTTGCTAATACTTGCAACATAAAGTGAAACAACCGTTGGAGCTCTAATAAAGGCACACCCACTCTCTCTTCCCCTCCACTACTAGCCACTCCTAGAGAAATATTTAGTATCTGTCACCCCCACTATAACCTGCTCTTTCCACCCTTCCTTCTCCTTCCTTGACTCCAGTTCAATTAGCCATTTTTAAACACACACACACACACACACCCCAAGAGAGAGCTGCTAGAAAGGCATTCTCATCCTACCCTTCCAAACTAGAAATGAGCTGAGCGAATGTTTGGCTATGTTAACTTTAGGGAGATAGAAGTTTGACGTGGGATGAAGAGCTCCTGATTCTGCCCTCACCTCCACCACCACCCCAACGTCCCAGCATTACTTCTGCCGTTTTTTCCAACCTAGTACATCTTCCTCTCTCCTCTCTCTTCATGCTCTTCCTTTACTTCCAAGTTATGCAAAATATTTAGTTTCCCTAGGAAACTTGAAAAGATGAACCTAAATATTGTACAGCATTAAGGAGTAGGGAAGATACAGAATTTCAAGAGCCCCTTTGGAGCTCTCGGTCACTCTGATTCACTCTGAATCACTGTTGTATACAATTAAAGGCAATCATAAGTAACATAATCATTAAAATGAGCCACCTTATCACCCAACCCTACTTCCCCAACACTATGTTATGGCATCTTGCTTCACTCACATCACTAAAGCAAGTGATGTCCTGAACAGTTCTGGATGTAGCCACAATGTTTTTTTAAATTCGTCATCTCGATACAATGTGAAAGAGTGGCCTTTTCTATACTTAAAAGACCCTACTGTACTATGGATATAGGTAAACAGATTTGCAGTGCTGGGTAAAACTAAGTTGCTCTGCAGAAGAAAGACCAGTTGCAGGCCAGGGAGAGGGTGCTGTAGATTCCAGTGTAAGAGAAACCAGAGCAGAAGAGCTAGCTCTGGAGGAACAGCAGAGATGAACCCCTAACTGACTTTGGATTGGAGAGACTGAAAAAGAGGAAGGTCTCAAGGGATGTTCTGAAGTGAAATAATTTGGAGAGAAATAACATTGAACTGTGCAATGTCAGTTACCCTCATCCCTTACAAAATATTCAATAAAATTTGTACTGCTGCCTTGTGTTTTGATAGTAGAAAATTCTTTAAGAAGATTGCAAAGAACTGTTGATACCTGTTTCCAAGTCAAAAGAGGGTGAAAACAGAGATACATCTCAGGGACAGATGATTTATTGATAACATGTGTAATAATAAAAATAATAAATTCCACCGCTGAGAATTAATCTTCCATTCCTTACTTGGACATTCATTTCCTTCTATCTTTTTTCTATATCCACAACACCTTTATTCTCTATTTTAGCAACAATCACACTTAAAGACAATTTACTTTACTTACATGTGCCATCCTCCCCACCCCAACATACACAAGCATACATGCACACCCACATTCAAATGTGATTCTGAGCTTCTTGGAGATAAGAAATCTGTCTCATTAATGTTGGTGTACCCAGTCCCCAGCATCTTGCATGTAACAGAATAGACATTCAATGTATGTTTACCCAGAAACAGAACTTGAATAAAGAAACAGAACTTGAATAAAGCTTTTAACTCTATACAAAGGACTTCTACAACCAGATGGATTGATCATGAATGTTTTTTATCACTCGTGTTGAATGCAGTTATCTGAATTTGTATGGTCTTCCCATTTAACGAAAGCACCTTCTACATTCATAATGCTTTTCTAGCCCACAAACACAATGGTCAGTTCATAGCAGCACTATGTACAATAGGCAAGACATGGAAGAAACTCACATGCCCATCAACAGAGGACTGGCTTAAAAAGATGTAATACATATACATACATATATATATATATATAAAATGGAATATTACTCATCCCTAAAAAAGAATGAAATTCTGCCATTTGTAGTGATGTGGATGGACCTAGAGAATATTGTGCTTAGTGAAAATAAGTCAGACAGAGAAAGACAAATTAGGGGTACGGGATTAACAGATACAAACTACTATACATAAAAAAGTTCAGCAACAAGGATTTACTATACAGCACAGGGAATTACACTCAATATCCTATAATATCCTATAATGGAATATAATCTACAAAAAAACTGAATCACTATGCTGTACACCTGAAACTAACACAATATTGTAAATCAACTATACTTCAATTAAAAGAAAGCTAAGTCCTTTCTTTTAGAACTAAAACAAAACAAAACAAAAACACAGTGGTCTATCTGAAAATCTTACAGACCAATTTCTCATGAAAGTGTCTGTAATGTGTCCTGAACTTTTGGGAGAAAGACAGTATAGACACAGTTCAAATATGACTAAAAATGTGCTTGTCCCTCCAGATCAAGAGAAATCATACATTTTACTGAAGCATCACTGAAATATTTCAGAGTCCAGATAGAATTATGTGGGAGTAGAGATTGTCAGCTACACCCTGTATATATTCTCCTACTCTTCATTTTAGCTCTAGAGCACCCCACCGTTATCATCATTATTTAGCATCACCCATGGCCCCTAGACAGTACAGTCCCTGCATCCCTTGCAGCTAGATGTGGCTATTTGACCATATTACCACTAGCATAATATAAGCAGAAGGGATGTATGCAACTTCTAGGACATTTTCTTATAAGGAAAATGCTTGGCCCCACTTCCTCTTTCTCCCTTCCTTCTGACTAGAATAAATGACGTGGATCAGAGAAGCAAGATTCTACCATGAGGACAAGGGAAACATCTCAGAGCAGAGATTTTAACCAATTTTGTGCTGTGGATCTCTTAGGCAGTCTGGTAAAACCTATGGAGCCCTTCTTAGAGTAAAGTTTATAAATGCATAAAATAAGATACATAAGGTTAGGGCTTCCCTGGTGGCGCAGTGGTTGAGGGTCTGCCTGCCAATGCAGGGGACACGGGTTCGAGCTCTGGTCTGGGAAGATCCCACATGTCGCGGAGCGACTAGGCCCGTGAGCCACAATTGCTGAGCCTGCGCGTCTGGAGCCTGTGCTCCGCAACAAGAGAGGCTGCGATAGTGAGAGGCCCGCGCACCACGATGAAGAGTGGCCCCCACTTGCCGCAACTAGAGAAAGCCCTCTCACAGAAACGAAGACCCAACACAGCCATAAATAAATAAATAAATAAATAAAATTAAAAAAAAAAAGATACATAAGGTTAAAAAGGAAAATATATTAAAATATACATCTCAAAATTATGTTTAGAAGTTTTACTATAATAAGTATATGTTTATTAACCCATTAAATAGCAAGCTCTAAAGGCAGGTCTACTGTTAGTAGTGATGTAGTGTGATATTATAAGATATTTGCAACAAATTAATATGACATAAAATTATCTGTCGTTTCTCTTGGTGGCAAAGTCATAGGTACTGCTAGTATCATTGTTAGTTGTTATCTACGTTTGAAAGTGAAAGAAGTACTAAATCTTATTTAGAGGTGAATGAAAAATAAAGAGTTAACATTTTCCATCCAAGTTCAACAGATTCCCTAACTTCTATGCATGGCCTCCCAAGGGTCCATGGATCAAAGGTTAAGACCTTGCTCTGGGGGATGATGGAGAAATAAGATATAGGATGACCTTGTGGAACAGACCCATCTACTTGCCATGGATTTCCAACCTACCTCCTAACTGTTACATGAGAGAGAAAAAAATTATCTTATTAAAGCTACTGTATTTTAGAGTCTCTATTATAGCAGCTTAATCTGTATTCTAATACAGTGGAATATCACAGCCCTTCAGATACAAAATTCAGCTTGTGGCCACCGGGGAAATCAAGTGAAAAAAAACCAGAAGGGGTAGGGAGAAGGGGTGTCCAGAGCAACAGCTCCCTCTTCATTTAGTCAGTTATGAATGCTTTGTCACTCAGGTCAGGCATTCTCACTGTGACTACTCTTCGGTCATTACTACCAGTTTCCTGGGGTCTCTGAAAAATGCAACCTCAGTCATTTCAAGTCAGAGAAGTTTGGATGCCTCCTGTGTTTGATGTGGCTGGAACCACATCAAACAACAGCAATAAAGAATGCTTCTGAAGGATTTAGTCTAACTGCCTCTTAGTATTTCTGAAGAAAGGCAGGAAAAAAAGCTTCCTCCAGCCATTATTGTGAGTGCTCACAAATTTTCCATTTACTATGCAAATTTAAATCTCAGCCATTATATGAAACCAAATTAAAGCAGGAAACACTTGATCTGAACAATTCTCTGTCATTCTCTAGAAAAAAGGCTTATCCAAAAGAAATGGAGAAACAAGTAAACAAAGTTTTAGTTGTTATTAAAAGACACCAAAAAACCAGTTGTGATAGGATTCTGAAAAACTTTTGATCACGCTGCTGGGCAGGCCTTTTTCTTGAGTCCCAGAAGAACAATTGGTTTTGTGTAAAAAGGTTACGGAAGATTAAAGTCAGAGGCAACGGCAACATAGAGTGTTTTGCAAACACCACATATCATGAAGTCAAAGGAACACAGATAGGAAAGGAAGGATTTACAAAATAACCTCCCATTGAACTCAGACTTTTTGTAGAAGACAAGGAAAATTTCTGTTCTCTGTTTTAAGATAGATGCTGAAAACTGAGGGAAGAGACTTAGGAAAAGCATATTGATGGCAATAACAACAACCTCTAGTGTTGATCTAATTTGTGTAAAATTGGTATTATTTCTCCTTAAATATTTGGGACAATTCACCAGTGAAATCATCTGGGTCTGAGATTTTCTTTGTGGGACGTTTTCTCATTTTAAATATAATTTCCTTAACAGATATAGGGCTTAGAAATTTTATCTCTTTTTTGTCAGGTTTGTTAATTCGTGTTTTTCAAGGAGTTTGTTCACTTCATCTAAGTCGTTGGATTTATTGGCATAACATAGGCTATGATATTACCTTGTTAACATTTTATGTCTCTAGGGTCTCTAATGATGCCTCCCTTTCACTCCTAACATTGGTAATTTACATTTTCTCTCTTTTGTTAAAGGTTTATAAATGTTATAAGGTGTTTCAATGAGCCAAGTTTTGGCCTTGTTGACTCTTTCTACTTCATTGATTTCTGCTCTTTATTTTTTCCTTCTTTCTACTTACTTTGTACTTAATTTGCTTTTCTTTTAGTAGTTCCTAAAGGTGGAAGATGAGAGCACTGATTTTTAAAAATTTTTTATTTTGTAATGCAGGCCACTAATGCTATAAATTTCTCTTTAAGCACTATTTACTGCATCCACAAATTCTGTTGTGTTTTTGTTATAACTCAGTTCAAAATATTTTCTCTTTTTGCTTGCGATTCCTTCTTTGAAGTATGTTGTTTATTTCTAAATATGTGGGGGCTTCTCTTGATTTCTTTTTGTTGTTATTTTCTATTGTGTTCTAAGAACATACTCTGTATAAGTTCTGTCTTTTGAATTTATTCAGACTTCTTTTTACAGTTCAGCACGAGTTCTATCTTGGTAAATATTCTAAATGCACTTGAAAAGAATGAGTATTTTGGAGCTGTTTGGTGTAGTG
The DNA here is from genome assembly GCF_028021215.1 of Eschrichtius robustus. Taxonomy (NCBI): domain Eukaryota; kingdom Metazoa; phylum Chordata; class Mammalia; order Artiodactyla; family Eschrichtiidae; genus Eschrichtius; species Eschrichtius robustus. The sequence goes on along the minus strand of NC_090836.1, from coordinate 54,129,669 downwards.
TTATGTAAATGTCAAGTTAATATAGTTGAGAGAATGGTTCAGACTTTCTATATCCTTTCTCATTTTTTGTCTACTTAATCTATCAGTTACTGAGAGAGGAGTGTATTAAGATCTCCAACTATACTTGTGGCTTTATTTCTATCCATTTTTGCTTCATATATTTTGAGGTTCACTCACACTTAACATTATTGTCCTCTTAATGATTTTCCCTTTCATCCTTATGAAATGTCCTTCTTTCATTTGGTAATGCTTCTTGCCTTAAAGTCTACTCTATCTGACATTAATATAGATACATTGGTTGTCTGTCTTCAAGTTCACTGATCCTCACTTTGACAGTGTTCAATCTAATGTTAAGCCCATCTAATGAGTGTTTGATTCAGATACTGTATTTTTCAGTTCTAGAATTTCTATTTTGTTCTTTTTTTAGAGTTTTCCATATCTCTTCTGAAATACCCAATCTTTTTACCCATTATAGCCATCATTTCCTGAAAATTTTAAAAACATATGTGTATTAGTTGTTTTAAAGTTCAGTTTATTAATTCCAATAACTGAGTAATCTATGGGTCTGTTTCTATTGACTATTTTTTCTTTTGATTATAGATCCTATTTTCCTGTTTCCTAGTGTGCTTCATAATTCTTTTATTGTATTCTAAATATTATATATAAAAGAACAGTGATGACTGGAGTAAAATACTTAGTTTTGTTTTACTTTGTTTTATTTCACAGCAAATACAAGCCCTTTCTCTATCTGGAAGTTAGGGTGAGGAGCTTATCATTAATATTTCTTTTAAAGTCAAGTTCAGCTATATCTGGGGTATAGCTTTAAATCGATTGAAATCACCTGTGAGTAGTCCAACCCCCAACCTCCTGAGTCACAACCTTTTTTATGCTTTCAGTAGCTGAGCTGCAAAAAAATTGGCTGCTGTTTCATATATTTTTGGAATATTTTTAATCTTTGGATTCATCTCCAGGCAGGGATCTGGAATCCAAACACCACAGGAATGCACAGACCTAAGCAATTTCTCTCTGCTTACCAGCCCTTCCTCCACTGCTACTATCTTACCAAAACTCATGGTTGGGGAGGGTCTTCAAAAGAGCAGGCAGATCCCAGGAATCTGTCCCAGAATTTGGGGCTTTTCAGACTTTAATTTAACTTTAACTCCTGACAGCCCCACCTGGTCCAAAGCCTAGCCTATTTCCCCTTGATCCTGTTTCCCTATGAGGAAGGTTTCTTAGGTAGGGAAGGCTGCCTTCACTCTCTGCTCTCTTATACAGGCTTCTTTCTCTCTGAAATTCAAGAGAGATTAAGGTTAATCAAAGCTTCCTCATGTGAATACCACCCCTGCCTGGCCCCATAGAAAACAATTTTTTCTAGGTTTTCCTTATTGTTTCAATGGGAGAGAAGGTCTCCCATGCCCTTGTCTATTCTCCCCAGAAGCAGAAACCCCCAAAAAGCCTGAGTTCATAATCAATTCTTTTAAGCTGTTTCCCAAACATGAAAAAAAAAAAAAGATTGGAAAATCAGATTTGTTAAGGACAACAAAGAGAATGCAGTATATTCACAAGAGAAGGTTGAAGGACTAGGAAATTTAAAGTAAATTAAGAAGTTTGGTTAGGTGATATTACTTGAAGCATGAACAAAATGTACTGTTAACTATTTTAATTTGATTATTCAAAAAGGTCCTCTTGGCCTATGAAACCTGTCCTGCCATGGAGTAATTCTGCCCATAGCTTTCCATGAGTATGCATTGCCATTTTCTTTCTGTAGTATTCTAACCTGGTTTAAGAGTTAACTTATAGATGGCACTAATCTGCTTTTTCATCTGGGAAAAATAGTTTCATATACATTTAACCCCATTTTCTGAAATTTCCCTATAATTAAGATTCTGGTAATAAACTTCAATAAAAGGCTTTGGCATAGTATTAGTGACTGGCTTTTGACACAAAAATAACATTTTCATGTCTTTACAGCCCCCAACACTCCTCCAAAGGTATATTAGTCTGCTAGGGCTGCCATAATAAAATACCACAGATGGTGGTTTAAACAAAATAAATTTATTTTCTCACAGTTCTGGAAGCCAGAAGTCCAAGATCAAGATTCCAGCTGATACAGCTTCCGGTGAGGACTCTCTTCCCAGCTTGTAGATGGTCACATTCTTGTTATGTCCTCACGTGGTCTTTCCTCCATATATGTTCATGGGGAGACAGAGCAAGTTCTCTGGTGCCTCTCACCAGAGAACCTGCAAGGACACTAATCCTATTGGATCAGGACCCCACCCTTATTACCTCATTTAACCTTAATTACTTCCTTAAAGGCCCCATCACCAACCTCAACTAGACTGAGGTTTAGGGATTCAACATATAAATTGGGGTGAGGGGGAGGGGGAACACAAACATTTAGCCTATAACAAAAGGTATCTGGATATAACATTGTTTGGTTCTTGGTGTAATTTATTTCCCATTTTTTTTTTCTGTAATCTTTCTCTTTCTCTCTTTCATACAGCCACACTCACATCCCCATTCACACAGTGTTTTATAGAAAATCTCTATCATTAAGATAACTAAAGTTTAAAAGCAGAGGCTAACCACATGATAATACATGAAATGTCAAGACATGGTTTGTGGCATACGCTTTCACCTCAGGAAACATAGATTTATGCTGTTTTAGAAAAGGCTTTGTGGTTCAATTACTATAGAACAGAATTTTTACAGAAAGCTTTTGTTTTTGCCCTAAAATATACTATGGGTCAGTTCAGTCCAGGGAAAACAAAATTATAAGCCCTTTCCTCCAATGTAATTCATTCTGCTCCTGAAAGGTATGGTCTCATCAAATATTCCTGGAACATCTTCCATATCAATTCTAACCCATTTTAACAAAGCAGTATTTTTGTCAAAATCCCAGACGTTGTGAAATAAAAATCTGTCTTCAGTGTCACCTACCTTCCATCTTGCACTGCCCCCTACACTTACAGGGTAAGGGTCTAGCAAGAAAGTGTAATATATGGCTAAATGTGTTGGCTTTGGAAACAGATATGGGTTATAATTCTCATCACTAACTGTGTGGACCTTAGACAAGGTACTTAAGCCTTTAATGCCTCAGTTTCCTCATTCACTGATTAAATATTTATTGAGCAATAATTATATGTCAGTCACTCTACTAGGCACTGAAACTATATCAGTAAAAAAAGACACGTGAAGTCCCTGCCATCCCAGGGCTCAAAATGAGAATACTAACACATATTTCAGGAGATTTTTTTTAAGAATTACATAAGTGCTTCTTGGTGACAACTGCATATTAAATCCCCCAGGGAGCTTTAAAAAGAAATACTGATGTCCTATAGCCATCTACCTCCCAGAACCGGTTACTTCAGAGTCTCTGCAGGGGAGACCTAGACACTGGTATTTCTTTAATGATCCCCAGGGGATTCTAATGTGCAGCCAGAGTGGAAAACCACCAGATTACATAAAGCCATGGCACAGAGTAAGAAGTTAATAAAATTGTAGGATAACCTTTGTAAACTCATGGTACTACAGGATGCAGACAAATTCAAAGGAACAGCATCCAACAGGAAAATAAAACAAATCTTTTACTGAGTCAAAAATACCAAAGAGGAAAGAGAGAGCGATAGGAGATGAGGTCAAAAAGGTCCCAGGATACGGTCAACTAATATTTAATAAGGGAGCCAAGAATACTCAATGGAGAAAAGACAGTCTCTTCAACAAATGATACTGGGAAAAATTATTCACCCATAAAAGAATGAGACTAGACCCCTACCTTATACCACTCAAAAATTAACTCAAAATGGATTAAATACTTAAATTTAATACCTGAAAGCACAAAATTCTCAGAGGAAAAGCATAGGGTAAAATCTCCTTGACCTTGGTCTTGGCAATGATTCTTTTGGATTTGACACCTAGAGCACAAGTAAGTCACAAAACAAAAACTAAACAGGTGGGTCTACATCAAACTAAAAAGCTTCCGCACAGCAAAAGAAACAATCAACAAAATGAAAAGGCAACATACAGAATGAGAGAAAATATTTGCAAACCACACATCTCGTAAGAGGTTAATATCCAAAATACATGAATCCATACACCCCAATAGAAAAAAATCCAATTTAAACATGGGCAATGTACCTGAATAGACATTTTTCCAAAGAAGATATTCAAACAACTAACAGGAACATGAAAAGATGCTAAGCATCACAAATCATCAGGGAAATGCAAATAAAACCACAATGAGATATCACCTCACACCTGTTAGGATGGCTATCATGAAAAGGACAAGAGATAACAAGCGTTAGCGAGACTGTGGAGAAAAGGGAACGCTTGTGCACTGCTGGTGGGAAGGTAAACTGATGCTTCACCATGGAAATCAGTATGGAAGTTCTCAAATAATTAAAAATAGAACTACTATATGATCCAGCAATTCCACTTCCGGGTATATACCCAAAAGAAACGAGATCGCTATTGCAAAGAGATATCTGCACCTCCATGGTCCCTCCAGCATTATTTATGACAGCCAAGACATGGAAACAATCTAAGTGTCCATCAACAGTTGAATGGATAAAGAAAATGTGGCGCATATACACACACACACACACACACACACACACACACACACACACTGGAATATTATTCGGCCATAAAATAAGAAGGAAGTCCAGCCATTTGCAACAATTTGGATGGACCATGAGGGCGTTATGCTAAGTGAAATAAGTCAGAGAAAGACAAGCACTGTGTGATCTCACTTATATGTGGAATCTAAAACAACAGAACTCATAGAAACAGAGAACAGATTGGTGGTTGCCAGAGGTGGAGGGTTGGGGTGAGGGAAATGGCTGAAGGTGGTCAAAAGGTACAAACTGCCAGTTATAAGATAAGTAAGCTCTGGGAATGTAATGTACACCACGGTGACTGGAGTTAACACTACTGTGTTGTATAGCTGAAAGTTGCTAAGACAGTAGATATGAAATGTTCTCATCATAAGAAAAAACAATGTAACTCTGTGAGGTGATGGATGTTAATTGCAGTCATTTTGCAAAGTATATATGCACCAAATCATCATGTTGTATCCCTTCAACTTATACAATGTTACATGTCAATTACATCTCAATAAAACTGGATGGGGGGCATAGGTCCCAGGATGGAGGTGGGGAGGGGGGCACGGGCCATGTAGGAGTCATGTGATCTGACACATTTTCATAGGATTTGCTCTGGTTGCTATTCTGGAATACGCTGGAGGGAGCACGGGCAGAAGCCCATTGGCCGGGAGGAAGCTAGTGCAGTGATCCAGGTAGGAGCTGATGGTGGCTTGAACCAGGGTGGTAGCAGGCGAGATGTGAGAATTAGTCAGATCAGGACACCTCTTGAGGGGGAAACAGGAGAATTTGATGGTATGTTGGATGTAAAGGTGTGAGAGGAGAGGAAGAGTCAAGGATAGCTCCACAGACTTTGGCTGAACAAATGGAAGAATTCAGTGGCCGTTAACTGAAAGGGCAAAGTCATGGTAACTGTTATAATTAGCAAATATGCTATTCCCGTATGAGGGAAAATAATCAGTAGACTAATTCTAATTCACACAGAGTGTTAGTGACTAAGTTTTTTCTTCCGTTTATTAACAAACATTTATTGTATCTACAAAGTGCTAGGCTTTGTGGTGGGTACTCGGAACCCTAAGATGTAGTAACTTGACCCAAGGGATTTAAAGAGACAGAATGAAACCTGAATGGGGCCTTGCAGACATCAGAAGGAAACTGCCTTTTAGGAGATGTGCTTCGAGGCAAGGAATCCTGCTTTAATTTTCTAAAACTAATTAAGTAACCATTCTCTTAACAGCTGTGTGGTCTTGGGCACATTTAAATTTTCTGGACCACAGTTTTCTAATTAATCTAACAAGAATAATGGACACTCAGTAATTATTGATTTCTTCTCTCCTAATACTTTAATTTCTTTTTTCTCCTAATACTTTAAATTGTAAATGGCCCCAAGTATAAAATTCAGGAGTATTCCTGCCTTGTTTGTCTATGAAGGAAATGACGGAAAATTCAGTTTGACTCCCCAGATACTCTATGTGGATGATTTGATACTTGTGTTATTTCCCATTCTGAGATGGTCCCTGGCCAGGGTGCTGCTCAGGGGTGGTGCATCAAGGCCACTGCAAAAGCAAAGACTCCCAACATTTAGGGCACTGAGGCCTGTGCCAGCCCTGGCTTTACACACTCACATGGAGAAAGAATATCTGCTGCCAGATCTCCTGTGTAAGATACGACATAAGCTGAAGGAATGGTCCCCATTGGGTAGGGCAGTGGGCATGTTCTTTCCTAAGTGCCAAGTCCTCATGGAAGCCTGAATTCAGGATGTGGGGTTAAGCCGGAGTTGCCTGATTACCTCCTTCGCTCCGCAACCACCGGGAAGGGCACCCAGGTCCTGAGTATCACCAGGGAACCAGTGTCTATTGCAGCTCACATGACAGCTGGGGGGGGCGGCACCCTCCACCTCCTGGCATACTCAGAGACGCACCTGAAAGCTGGGTGGAGACCGTGGTGGTCCATTTAAATAACACTCCTCCCAGGGCCTAATAAGTGGTTACCTCTAGGGAGGGGGACTGGGAGAATAGGGGCAAGTGTGGGATTCTCTCCTCCATTTAAACAATATTGAGCATCTGCTATGTGCCTGTAGCTGTTTTAGGACCTGGAGACACTGTTGTGAACAAAAAAATGCAAAAATCTCCACCCTCATGGAGCTTATTTTCTACTGGGGGCACAGACAATAGATAACATACATTTTTAAATGTCATAAAACTTAGACAGTTATAAACGCTGAGGGATAAATGTCTATCACACAATATTGCAATTGTCTGTTTACCCATCTGTCTCTTTCACTACAATGCAAGCAACCTGAGGACGGGTATCAAGCTTGGTCCTGACTCAAGGCTTTTGCACTTACTATTCCCTCAGCCAGAACACTTGTCCCCACTCTGCACTTAGCTCTTTCTCTCACTGCATCAAAGTCTCTGCTAAAATGGAACTTCCACAGAGAAGCCTTCTCTGACCCGTCTCTCTAAAGGCACCTTCCACCCCAGGTTGCTAGCCTCTTCCCCAGCCTTATTTTTCTTTATAGCACTTAACCACTCCTCTACATTACAGCATATATGTATTTGCTTACTGTCTATCTCCCTAGTGGAAAGTCTGTTCCAAGAGGGAAGGGACTTTTTCTATCTGGCTTCTTCTGTACCCTGGCACCTACAGGGCAATTTGCTGACTGGCTGAATGAACGAGTGTTCTGCGTAACCCCGTGCCCAGCAGCGGACCCGTAAACGGTCCAGGGAGCACGTGTGTACACTTGCACGTGTGCAAACAAAATGATGACCTGTGGGGGGTTACCACAGCATAGGCCTGCAACGATCATTCGAGAAGGATGAGGGGCAGCAGGAAGGGTCTGGACCACAGGGGTGAGGGTTGCAAGCACAGAGCATGGGGAGGCTTCTGCTCTGACCCCCATGTGGAAGGGCAAGAAAGAGAGGACAGGACAGCCTGGGTCTGCAAGCCTTTCTTGTTTTGTTTCCTGTGCCAGGACTCAGGGAGTACCGAGTCGGGATGGAGAACCAGACTGGACAGGGTATATTTGGGGATAAGACACTGGATCTGAAACAAGTTGAATGCCTGCAGGCAGGGAAGAAACAGAGCTCACCAAACAAACATTGCTCTGGGCCTCCAGATTTCCTCCGGTTCAAATCTTATGCTCACTCATGTTCAGAACTCTGTCATTCACGCTCCTCTTGCCTTTCCTGCTCCTGATCTGAACATGGGCTTCAGGGTCCCCTAAGAACTTCTCAGAGCAGAAACTCATAGAGCAAGACTTGAGCTGGAACTCACTCTGTAGAGCAGGGCTCTCCAAAGACTTTGTAGGAAGAACTACCATGAATTTTCTTGATCCTTTTGAAAAATAACACAGGCCCATTTGTACATATTTTCAAAAAAGCACAGAACAGAATTTTTTTTTAATCATTCATAGTCCACCACCCAGGAACACCGCTGTTAACATTCTGGTGTATTTCCTTCAAGTCTTTGTTTTTAGACAATTGGGATCATATTGAATACGTAATTTTCAATTCTGCTCTTTCACTTAATATTCTTCCACAAGCTTTTTCTCACACCATTGGAAATTCTTTGAAATCTTCATGGGAGAATCTATCATGTATTATCTCATCTTATTGTTGGATGCTCACTTTCCTCAAAGCTGAGTGGTCTTGGGTTCCGTGCTGACTGAGACAAGGGCCTGGGTGGAACGGAAAGTGCCAGGGCTGGCAGCCCCACCATCCACCTGGGAAACCTGGGTCTGTGATGGTGACAGATCAGGGAAATGGAGACACCATCTTGGAATCTTACCATGTGGAGCTTCAAGATCTGCTAGTTGATCTTGATCTACTGTTTGAAGACCCCACTAACAGGAGCAAAGGAACCAAAAACAAAGAGTGGTGGAAGAAGTGCTGTATGATGACAAAGGAAGACAGTGGAAGAGGAAGCCCTAATCCATTCATATCCTTAGATATGCCAATTCGGTTAGGAGATTTTAACTCTTCTAGTAGTTTGATGCAGTATACCAACTTCAACTTTGGAGGCATTTTTTGCATTTATGAGAACAAATTTGGACTGTGTGTGTCTTGGGAACACTTGGGTGCCACAATGGACAACCACATGCAGCCATCCTAATGGTGGAAATGGTTGGCCCAAGTGGCCTAAAGTTCTTCTCTCCAGTCTCCATGGTTTGCTGGTCAATAGTAGTAATATCTCACACACCATTTACACCGTTTTGTTGTGTGGGGTTTTGTTGTTGTTTTGTTATGTATTAAAAGTTTGTTTTAGTTAAGCCTGCAGCTGTTTTTGCACAGCCTACGAGCTAAGAATGATTTTTATATTTTTAAAGGGTTATTAAAAAAAGAAGATATATATATATCAAACCATCATGTTGCACACTTTAAATTTACAATTTTATATGCCAATTATACCTAAAAAAACTGAAATAAATAAATAAATAGCATTTTTTTCAGCCAAAAAAGGAAGAACACAAGACAGAGATCATATGTGGTCCACAAAGCCTAAAATATTTACTATCTGGGTCTTTACAGAAAACGTTTTCTGACCCTCAAGCTAGGGGGATAAATAAACTCCAAATTTCAGTGGCTTTGCACAATACAGGTTTTTTTCCTTGCTATGTAATAGTCCGATGCAGGTGCTCTTGGTTGACCTGAACACATGGTGATTCAGGGATCCAGGCTTCTTTTGGCTCCACCAGCCCCTAAACCACAGTGTACTCTGCATCCAGTGGAATCCTGGAGACAAGTACATTGGAAAATGTACATCTCCTCTTAAAACCCCGGCCTGGAAGTGATGCACACCGGCTCTCACTTTTATTGGCAAGAAGCCGTCACACATGAGGCAAAGGGCCTGGGAAAGATAGCCTCTGTCTGGGCACCACCTCTCTGAACGTTCCCCCTTGCACACCACATGGCAGAGCACAGGTCTCCCTGGTAAAGGGGAAAGAACATATGTTTGGTGAACAAACAGATTTCTCCACCAAGGTTCAATTATATATATACATAGGCTTTGTTAATTTTTAAAATAATGATGCAGTAATAATTTCAATGGATATTCCATTTTTTACCTACAAGAAGTCTGCCTGCAAGGAGTTTATCCGCAACGAATTGCTCTTGTAAGGCCAGGAAGGGGGCTGTAACTTATTGCAATTCCGAGGAAATCAGACAAGTGTTAACCGTGTCAACCCTGAAAAAAATCACAGAGCCAGACGATGCCTCAACAATCTCTCTGATCTTCCTCCTGCTCCAAATAAGGTCACGCCTATAGTTCTCACTCATGAAAGTCCCCTGGCCTTTCTAAATTATGAGAGTAGAAAATGAAAAAGAAAACCCCCCAAACTGCTTGGTGCAGCTCTACTACTACCGCAGCTCTGCACAACTCTTCTCTTACACAAATTACAATTATCCAAAGCGTTTGACTAATGCTTGGGTAAAACCACAGTGCCTGGCTTACTTCATGTCTTTTAGACTAAACAAGGTGTGCTGTTCCAGAAGCAGATCATAACTGGAAAAACCTTTTACTCCCCAACAGCTATAGATCATGATACCTTCATACCCTGTGCAAATCTTCTTCCCCTATGTGTAATTGTGACTTAAACAGCTCCTTCCATGATAGGAGGGGATCACAAAAGGAAAGTCCCCTCTTTTCTAGAGATGAAGTAGGACTGCATAAGGGAGCTTGAAAATCTGTTCATTGTGCTATCAATGTAAGGAGGTAGTATTGGGATTTTTTAAGTACGGGAGTTATGCGTTAGAAGTTTTCAGGTTGAAAAGATCAGATGCATTTGCATGTGACCTCAGGTGATTGCATTTTATGATAAAGGTACAGGGGAGTGAACAAGCCTAGGAAATTATTACTACCCTGAGTACTGCACAACGACAGTCAACTCTTGTCTTGCAGGGCTTGAATTCAAAACACTCAGAGGCAGCAGTCTAATTGGTAATGAGAGAGGAAAAAAGGAAACCAAGTCACAAGGAGAGCAGACTGAGTAGAGCAGGAGGCATTATGTCAGAGAATTTTAAGCCTGAGGGTCTGTGTTCTAGAACCATTGCCGGGTCTGTTTCTGGAGCTGCTATAGTGTCTTGAGGGATTGAACAACACTACACAGAAGACTGAAAACTATTCATGAATAACGGTGTTTTACAAATGGAAGGGTTTTCTTCTTATATTAATATGTTAATTTGAACCCTGTCATAATGTCCCCCTACTACTATTTTATTACAATTGCTGCGATATTCACTTTTACTCAGCTAGCATTTTAATATGGTAAAGTCTTTAAAAGATATTGATTTTTAAATTTTGTAATTGTGAAACAAATTACATGTCATGGGGGACAATTAAAATTCTAGAAAAGGTTATAAAGAGAAAAACAAAACTCTACCGACGCACCCACTAACCTACGGCCCCTCATTTTTGTTCCCCAGAGGCAATCACTGCCATCAACTTCTTGGGAAGCCTGTCAGAAATGTCATCTGTGTACTGATGTTCATTTTAACTTAATTTCCCCAAGATAAAACTATGGTTTTGTCAGTCCCAGGATGTCCTGGTGACCTCCTGCTTTCACCATGCTTTTAGCCAATAGGCATAATCTGAAGGCACCAAGACTCCCAGAACAGCATCTGTCACCGTGTTGGCCTTAGGCAAAACTGTAATGTGAACCAGCTGTCTTGGAAACTCTTCTTCATTCCTCTCTCCCCTCTGAATGTCCCATCATTTCTCAGGACAACCTGTGCCCTTGTGCGGCCCGTGACCATGCCTCACCCAGACCTCTCCTGCTCAAGTAATGACTCATGCTTAAAAAACTATCCTGTACTCTATACCCCATCAAATCTTTCAGTGAGATTTATCAGTGAATACTAGATTGTATTAATTCTAAAGGATCTTTTTGTTTTAGAAAAAAATAACATAATTGACTCAGAAGAAGAAATCTGTAACAGTGGAATTTACCATTAATAGCCCTCAAATATTTGTTGAATGGCTTCAAGGTGCCAGGTATGGAGCTAAGGCGTAGAAACTTGTAGGTTGGAGGGAACCAATACCTACTATGAACAGATTCCTGGGCTTATTTCAGAAGGGCATAGCATGACTAAAATGATTGCTGAGGAGTGTGGGAAAGAGAAGACAATCCAAAATAATAGTAACAGACTCATGAGTCAAAACTCATGGCTTCTCTTTGTTTTTAGCCCCTATCTTGTGGAAGATTGTGCTGTTTTCACTCTGTCACAGAACAGATGGAACCATGATTTATGACTCACAGTTTATGAAGCTAATTTAATATTCTACCACACTTCATGCTCTATCACGTTTCCCACATTTGCAGTATTTTTTCTTCTGAGACATTTGTCACAAAAGGAACACTGGGATGTTGGGAGGGGAGAAGAGGGAGGCACCGTAAAATAGGGGAACTAGTGACATTGTAGGGGGCGTTCATGCATCCAACAAATGTTTAGTGAGCCCCTTCATATGCCAGGCACTGCTCCAGGGACTAAAAATCCTATCAGTGAGTCAGAAAGGTCTTTGTTCTGTGAAGGAGAAAAATAATGAACAAGTAAATAAGTTAACAAATAGCAGGGTCATCTCATAGAAATGCTTTGAAGAAAATAAAATAGGGTAATGTTATAAAGAGTGACTGAAGTTGGACAACATTAAATAGGGTGGTCAAGGAACGTCTGTCACAGGAGGTGCCATTAGGAGATGCCTAAATGACAAGAAGGAATTAGTTCTTCAGAAGTCACAAGAAGTGTATTCCAAGAAGAAGAAACAGAAAGCACATAGGCTGCGAAGAAGTTTGGAGTCCACAAGATACAGAAACGAGGCCAGTGTGGTTACATTCACCAACCTATCCATAGCTCCCTCCTGCCCCTACTCTCCATCCAGCCACTGATGTGGATGTCATGGGGCCATGGGCCAGGATGGTGGCTTTATGTTGTTTTGTGCATCAAATAAAATACTTCCTGGTTCTAATTAGAAGATTTAGCGTAGCTCTGGTGGAATTCTATTTCCCACTTCACATGACGGTTCACAAGAAGTCAACTAGCAGTGTGATTCCAATAGAATGCCAGCCTTGCAGCCTGGGGAAAGAATCCAAACATGAATGGCAGAAGATCTGAGGTGGGTGGTGGTGTTGATTTTCCTCTGATTAAACTTGTTTGTAGGGAAAAGTCAAAATTGTTTTCTAGGTAAATCTGATGAAATAATCACAGCAAAGGTGATTACGTTCATGGCAACACACTTAGTAAACTTTTATTCCAGTGTCTGTATAAAGCAATAAACTATATGGGTCATAGTGAATGATCTTCATCAATACTCTCCACAATTCCTTTATCTACAATTGTGAGAATTTTTTAAATCTTTGAAAATTGAATATTTTTCATAATTCACTTCGCAGCAATGCCTGCCTGACTTGAAATGATATGAGGTTACTTACAATCTTTATCACTATCAGTGTCAATATTCATATATATCCACCTAGTGGCAAAAATATTTAAATGTTTTATTAAAAGATATCGCCCCAGTACCTGCTGGGCGTATTTATATTATAAATCTACCATTTTACTTATATAAAGTCTGAAAAATTATGAATTCTGAAAAGTATCTGACACAAGGTTTACAAGAGCAAACTTGCACTCATGAATCTCCCACTATTTTTATAATTTTAATCTTAATACAAACACCCTGATAAGGTCTGCTAGTAGGCTAATGAGCAAATGGTGAAGAGAAAAAAATGCCTGGCTGTCCAGTAGCTGCACAAGAAAGAACCACAATAAGGTATAGAATACTCATGACAACATACTGTGAACTTTTATCCCCAGGGTCTGTGTGAAGCTAAGCTATTTGTGTCCTAGGTGTGTCCTAGTAACCGTTGTATCCCCAGCACATAGCATAGTAACTGGCTCGTAGTAGACACTCAGTAAATATTTATTAAATAGCTACTCTGCTCTGAATACTTGGCCTCACTGCTACCCACCATGCTTGCTATCTCAAATGAAAACTACGCATCAAATTGTGTTGCTGTTTCTTCTGAGTTCTCTGCCAAGCCAAGGTCGGGATGCCCGTCAAACAGATGTTTGCCATTCCTGAGACTCGCATGACTCTCTGATGGCAAGAAGAAGCAGTTTACTGCCAAAGCCCAATTTATATTTTGGGGGAATCTGCTAGTTCCTTTTTTTAATTAAAAAAAAAATGCTCAATTTAAAAGAGCCCCGTGACTCTCTGATCCACAGAAACACTTTGAATCATTAACAATCTCCACCAGCAACTTTAATGAAACTGAATCTGTTTTCAAACTCTTTCTACTCAGATCTTAACCCTTTTCCCCCAGCCTCCCACAGCCTCCACCAAGACTTTTATCAGTACGTATCAATCAAGAGTATCCATTCCAGGGCTTCCCTGGTGGCACAGTGGTTAAGAGTCCACCTGCCACTGCAGGTGAGACGGGTTTAAGCCCTGGTCCGGGAAGATCCCACATACCATGGCAACTAAGCCCGTGCGCCGCAACTACTGAGCCTGCGCTCTAGAGCCCGTGAGCCACAACTCCTGAGCCTGCGAGCCACAACTCTTGAAGCCCGCACACCTAGAGCCCGTGCTCCACAACAAGAGAAGCCACCACAATGAGAAGCCCATGCACCGCAACGAAGAGTAGCCCCCGCTCGCCGCAACTAGAGAAAGCCCGTGCAGCAACGAAGAACCAAAGCAGCCAAAAATAGATAAATAAAATTAATTAATTTTTAAAAAAAGAGTATCCATTCCATTATCATGCTTGTTCTTCTATTGACTCAGCCAAATGAGGGTCAGCAGAACCCACAGTCTTCCCAGCTGCCGTGGCTGCAGCTGCTTCCCCTCCTGCCCCAGTCCCCAGCAGGCTGTCCTTTACTTCTTAGAGCTGAGGAACCGCGAGCTCTGCCACTGGTAAAACAAGTATAGGATCTCTCTTCATAAGGCAAGATAAAGAAGCTGTTATACACTGGCATGCCAGGGGAGCCAGACAGGCCACTCTGCTTCCTGAAGCTACAGCCTATGTGAGAAGCAGCTGGAATGGGGGCCTAGACTGGACACTGGGACTGAAAGATGAGAGGCAGCAATATGGTGGAAGGCCATGCCATGTGCAGGAATGAATAAACATAAGGAAAAGAGATCACTGAGAAGGATGTTGAATTATACCTTTGGTCCCAGACTGCTCCCAGAAATCCCAGGCCTATCTGCAAGTCTGGTGTATCCCAACAGGACACATCATCAACCAATGGGTCCAGAATCTGGGACAGAGGGATGTGATGGTTAAAATGCAAAAAAAAAAAAAAAAATCCACCATCAACAATGAACACACACACAGCACAAGACCTCATCATTTCCATTATTTTACCATCAACCAAATAATACCAGTTTGGGCAATCCTTGGCTTGCTTTTATTTTCCCGCAATATCCCAACAACTTGGGCCACTTTAAAACAACCACCTGCACTTGACTGAGACTTAGTAACAATACTGAGGTCACTATGGCCTCAGCTCTAGGCAGGGAAATGATCAACTCCAGTGAGGGTCCCTGCCACCACCCAAATGCCTCCCCAGAAGGAGACCTGAATAGAGAGAGAGAAGGCTGCATTTCCCTCTAATCTAAAAACTCAGCCTTAAGATAAAGCCCATGCTCTGTTCTGGACCTGGACATGTCGATGTCTTAATCCATCCTGCAGAACAAGCATGCCCCTCCCTTCTATTCAGGAATTCGAAGACTAAAGGGTTCTTGGGTCTCCGCCTATTGCATTTGGAATTATAAGGGGAGAGGAACCACCTCCTGGCATTCCTGGAAAATCTGCTCAGCCTATCTTCACAGTTCCATTTAAACCCTCCTGTGTCCTGGAAGAAGGGCAGTGAAACCACTCTCCAGGGCTTGTGCACCAGAGACAAAGGCCAGCTGAGATGAGCATCTGCTTTCACTGTTACTGCTGCTTTGGGGGCAGGCGATTGGATGGTCTCAAGAGATGCTTTCCCTGCCTAGAATTCCAGAGAAGACCGGACTAAATTAGGACTTGGCTTCTTGGTTAGACACTTAGCCAATTGGTCACTGCCTTGGTGCCTCAGTCCATACCCAAGACCCAACTGCAGCCAGAACTGACCAGTGAGCGCCCTGAGTTGCCAGGGTGGAAAGGAATGTGTGGAGTAAACTACGCAACACACCCTCACTACTAGGGGAAAATGTGCTCCCCAGAAAATCAGTGGAGAGCAGCATTTTGGTAGAATTTTTTTTTTTTCTGAAAAATTATTCATTCAACAAGTGTTTTCTCACACACTATGCTGGGCCATAGAGATGGAGTGCTGAACTTGACAATGGTCCCTGCCTTCACCTAAGCTTACTATTTAAGCACAGGTTTGAGATCCAACTGATCTGACTTCTAATCCAGTTGCTTAGCTTTGCAGGGCCTCCTCAGGACAATAAAATTACCACAAAGGGTTATAATGAGGGTTAAATGAGATCATCCATGTGAAGTATTTGGCCCGCTGCCTAGCTCTGGGTAAATGGTAGCTATCAGTGATTATTATTCCATAAAGGCCTCAACCAGCCAGCCTCTAGGTCATAGGAGGCACGCTGGAAACTGAGCAACAGAGGCCAGAATGCCCTCCTCTGTGTATAAAGGGCCTTGAGCTGATAACCAGACCCAGCATGCGAAAGGACTACATCTGGTTCCAGACAGCACGGCCCCAGAGCTCTCAGCGGAAGCTGAGCAGCCACAGTACAAACTGGGGAAGAACGCAGCCACCACCACTGTTGGCAGACCATTGCTCCAGGCAGCAATAAAGGTTCCCAGAGGCCTTTTGTCAATTGTCCCCTGAACAGAACATAAACATCTCCACGGCTGCCATTCAGTGGACATCCTGTTTACATGGTGAGTGGGGATCTTGGTTGCGTTCCCTCTTCTCTTTTTAGAGACTCTAATTATGTTTACCCAAGGCCAGCAGTAGGTGCCAGGAGGGCTGTGAGTTGATTTCCCGGGCTAACACAGCAGACGGCTGGCGGCAGCCCCGCTGACCCCTGCATCCCAGGCGGGGAGCCGGCCCTACGCACACACCACACTCTCCCTACAAAGACAGCTATTCTCAATGAGCTGTTTTCTTTCCGTGCACACTGGGATGCTCTGGATGATGGTCTAGCAAATGCCAAACTATGTTGGCTCTATGCACTTACCGGATAACTGGATAATGAAGGGAGGGAAGGAAAGCGTACAGAGCTCTGAAGAAGGCCGCCTGTGTTCCATGCAGCGCACTGCATGCATTTCACATATATTACTTTGGTTGACCCTGTACATTCCAAAGAGCCATATATCTTTACCTGATTTTTACAGATGAGGAAATTAAAGCACAGATTAAGTCACTTGCATGAGGTCACTCTGCTAGTAATGGTAGAACTGGAACTTAAACCAGATCCATCAAGCTCTCTAGTTCATGTTCTTTCTACTCCAGGAAAAAACATGAATTTTAGAATACTTAGAGTCTTTTACAGAAGCCCAAACAAGTTGTTTTGACCCAGCAATTCCTAAGCTTTTTCATCCTTTTCCGTCCCACTGAAACCAGGGTAACATATTTTCAAACATTGATCAAATGCATTTTAAATAGAGTTGCATGTTTACTACAGCGGTGTAAGTTGCTTACAGAACAACCTTCCCGCTAACTACTATAAACGCCGGACAAAATATAAAAAATAACTCCTGAGGATTTCGGAAACTAAACAACAGCAAACAGTTTGTGGAGGGAGATGGAATTTGAAATTTGGAGAAGTGATCGGCATGGAAGTCAGTTTCTTAGTTTTTGTTCAGTTGGTTTGGTTAATCAAATAGAACACAGAGAAGAGGCCAGAGAGAAATGGCAGAGGTATGAGTAAATGTTTAACTCTGCTTATGACACATTTTCTCGTAAGAATTCCTATGGCCTCTCTCAACTCGGGTACATCCTACTCCCTATTGAGAGAGAGTACTCTATTTCTCTAACTTCCCCTTGGAGTATTTTAGGCAGCTTCTCAGACAGCCTCCAGTGATCCCTGCCTCCTGGTACCCACCTCTTGGGTCACCTCCCCACCCCCTTGAGTACGGGCTAGATGTGGTGACTCACTTCTAACGAACAGAATAGAGAGAAGTGACAGGATGTCACTTCCAAGATTAGGTTATAAAAGATCACAGCTTCTGTTGTGGCCTCCCTCTCTCTCTCTCTCTCTCTCTCTCTCTCTCTCTCTCGCTATCTCTCTCTCTCGCTATCTCTTTCATCCCTCACTCTGGGGGAAACAGACTACCACGTTGTCAACAGCCCTATGGAGCCCATAGGTTATGGGACTGATGTCTCTGGCCAGTGAAAACCTGAGGCCTGCCAACAGCCACGTGAGTGAGCTTGAAAGTGAATCCTACCTTGAGATGACTCCAGCCCTGGCCAGTACCTTGATTGTAGCCTTATAAGAGATGGTAAGTCAGAGGCACCCAGCTAAGCCACACCACTCAGATTCCCAATCCACAGGAGCTGTGAGATGATAAACGCTTGTTGTTTTAAACTGCTGAATACGGGGGTAATTTGTTACCCAGCAGTGGATAACCAATACACAGGGTAAAGACAGATTCTAAGGGGAAGGGGGAGATGGTGTGGAAGAGGAGCACAGTGCACAGGTCACCAAGGCAGCCTCCTGACACTGCCGTCTAGTCCCTGTGGACCCCTGGTGGACTGACTGCACCTCATGTACAGCTTTAGAAATCTATCAAATAAAGGTTTAAAAGGCATCTGTATTAGTGTCCTGTGACTACTGTAACATATTATCTCCAACATGGTAGGTTAAAACAACATAAATTTATCCTCTCACAGCCCTGGAGGTGCAGAAGTCCAAGGTCAAGGTATCAGCAGGCTCACACTCCCTCTGGATGCTCCAGGGGAGATTCCATTCCTTACCTCTTTCAGCTTCTGGAGGCTCCAGGTGTCCTTGTCTGGGACTGCATCACTCCAGTCTCTGCTTGTCTTCACCTGGCTGCCTTCTCTTCTGTTTCCACTCTGTGTGTCTCTTTTAAGAACATTTGTCATTGGCTTTAGGGCCCATCCAGATAATCCAGGATGATCTCATCTTGGGATCTTCACTTAATTACTTTTGCAAAGACCCTTTTTCCAAAACAAACAAACAAACAAAATCACATTCACAAATTCCAGGATGTGAGCATATCTTTTGCGGGGGCTACCATTCAACCCACTATGGTATCCTTAAATGCTATGTGGAGGTTTTGGGTATACATGTTATTTTTCATAAGTAATATTTTCCCATACATCTTATTCTATATCTTACTATTTTCACTTAACACTATGTTTTTGTGTTTTCATAATGCCCTTAGGTACCTAGTTTATATTCCATGGTAAGCTTCCCCATGTTTTACTTATTCAGTCTCCTAGTGATAGGTATCTAAGTTCTTAGCCTCCACCTGTCTGCTACCACACACGTGCAGCAGTGGACATCATTGTTCATGTCCCCTTATGATGCAACTGTTTCTCTGGCCTATAATCCCAGGAGTGGTTTGGCTAGCTCCTCAGTGTCTATAAGTATTGCCAGACAGTGGCTGTACCAGTCACTCTCACATGCACGAGGGTTCCTTTTTTACCAAATTCTTGCCTATATTTGAAGTCATTCAATTTTATAATATTTGCCACTCTGATGTCTGTAAAGTGTTATCTCACTATTGCTTTAGTTATATTTTGTACAATGACTAGTGAGGTAGAACACTATCAGGCTCTTACATTTTTCAGTATCTATATCTTTACCAGACAGATGCTTTAGCACACTCTCACCTCCCTGCCAATGAAACGGTATTGTTCATTTTTGTTCTAGATTATAATGGACGTGACCTTCTTGTCTTCTCTCTTTGTTCCCCTTATTTAGACAAGAATTAACCTTTCTAGTTTATTTACATGCCCTTAGCTCCCAGGCCAGATATTTGTCTTCAGCTCCTAGTCTCACACTTACTCTTCTATATTCTTTTCTGGGAGAAGGGCAAGCAAAAGGCTCTACATTTCCCAGACTTCCTTGCTGGCCAAATCCTAGTTAGGTTCTGCCAATGGGAGGCACCCGCACCTGATCAGCAGGTAGAAAGATAATCAGAGCCATTCTGTTTCTGATAGCACCTCAGCTTCAACAGTGGTGGCTCCTGCCCAGTGTCAGCCCCATGCTTCCAGCAGCACTGGCAGTGCAGCTCCAGGAGCAGCCAGAGCGAGTGTGGGCTCAGAGGCTCCAGCCCAGGTGCAATAGCAGCTCCTTGAGCTCTGAGTAGACCACCCTTTCCCTTTTGCTCCTCCAAGTCTTTCAACATCTTTGTAATCAACTCCACTCATTAAATCCCTCTCAGCTTGAAACATCTAAAATGATTTGTTCCCTGACTGACTGATACACTTCCCATACTCTTAGCATCCTGCTGGAATGGTTTTTCATCTTCCAATAGCATTTCGAAGCTTGTCTTTATGAGGTAAACATTCTCAGACTCCGTATAGCTAAGAATATCTTCATGTCACCCCTTGCATTTCAATGATAATTTAGCTGGGTATAAAACCTCAGGAACAATGTACTAGTGCTTTGAGACTATTACTCCACTGTCTCCTTGCATCGAGTGTTGCTCTTGAGAAGTGTGATGGCAGTTTATTCTTGTTCCTTTCGAGGTCATCTGCTCTTTCTCTCAAGAATCTTCTGGAATTTCTTCTTTGTCTTCTAAGTTCTTAAATGTCTTTAAAATGTGGATTGTGTTGATTTCCCCTTATCTCTATTGTACGATTTTTCCTTATCTCTACTTAAAACCCTTTCAATCTAAAGTCTTTTATCCATATTTCTATATAGATAGTTATTAATTCTTGAAATATTTCTTCATTACTTTCTCTTTCTTTCCCATTCTAGGATCCCTATCATATTGGCACTTCTCTTTTTCTCTTAACTTTTCTTTTATCCAATCTTTCTCCTTATTGTCTGTTTCTGATGCCTAAGGGCTTGGTCTTCCAGCTCATTGATTAGTTCATCCAAGGTTTTCATTCTACTATTCAATCCCTCTACTGAGTTCTTCATCTATTGTCTTCATCTTACCCAGTATCTCTGGTAGCATCTTCTTTAGGACTGCTCATTTCTTTCTTCCATTTCTGATATTTTTTCCTTTGAGGATATTTATTATGTGTATTTTATATGCTTGTGCTCTGACCCATTAATTCTAACTTCCTTTGTTATAAGTTGTTCAACTTGTTATCTTTCTTTTACAGCAGCCAAGCTCCTCCAATCTCTCCTTATTTCCCCCCAATGAACTCAGCATATCAGCTCTCTTGGCTAGCAATGTGGCACCAGATGGAGGTGCTAATCAAAGTCATCCAAGTCTTATATTGATTCTTTCATGAGAGTTTAGAAAGTGGCAGAGAGGAGTGAGACCACTTCTTCTTGGCTATTTCAAACTCCACCACCACTACCACACACAACTACATGCATCCTCAGCCAGGAGGTCCCACCCTCCAAGAACCTCCCTCTCCCTCCACCTGGGGTACTGCAGTACTTGGAGAGCTGCACCCCTCACTTGAAATCACCTAGCCCAACTGGTAGGGGCAGTGGGACAAAGGAAGAGGGAATTCTCGGGAGCCAGACTTCCCACCCACCATTGATATTAGTAGCTGGGCTTTAGGTTTCCCATAGCCTCAAGCTAAGGAAAAGTTATTGTCACTTTGTTCCTGCCCCCACAGTGTCTCCAGGGCAGGCAATGACCAGCTTCCAATTTATTTACCTTTCGATTTATCCCAAAATACCACTTTCATGATGTCGTTTCCATGCTCAAATACCTTCAATGACTCTCCATTATCCATTGGATTTTTTTTTAAGTCCACATAAAAAGCCTTCTCTAATCTGCCCTTTTTTCTCAATACTTTCCTCTATTTGGCATCCTCAGATTTACTTTGCTGTCCCATCTTTAATCCTAGATAACCATCACAGCATAATTTCTTATTCCTAGCAGAGGCAGAAAAATATACCTCTTAATTGATTGTGCTAGCCCATACGCTAATGGCAGGAAAAAGTAGCAAAATCAATGTTCTTGGTTTAGAAAAAGAAAAAAGTTTCTTGTCATGTGCAAAGAGAGGACACAATCTACCATCACCAGGACATGTGTTAAGGATTTTCACAATGTTGGAGAAAGGTTTGCAATAAAGTGAGCCAAACTCATTTATTTGATCTCTCTTCTGATCAAAGTTTCATGTTTTCAAGATCTCTTAGCAGTGTGCAGCTAGGGAACAGACTTATGGAAATTGACCTCATGATGTTGATCTCATTAGCAATATTTTAACAAACAGGAGCTAACTTGTGAGAAAAGCAAAGGCACCAAAAGATGATGTAACGCATCTAAGGGCTCCGATCAAATAGCTCAGCTTATTCACCTCAGGACCAATACAGCAGTTCACAGTCATGATCCCCTATCCTCAGTCATAAAAATGTGTCCATTCAGTGGGAAGTAAAATGGGTCTTTAAATAAAGACTGAAGATAAACTTGTGCATCACAAACAAAATACATGCCTGCTTCCAAAAGGAGAAGTAATCAAAACACTCCAGGCAGTTGGACTAGATTTCTTTTGATGTTCCCACCACTTGCCTTGGTAACCCAAGTTATTTCTATGTCAGCTTGCCCAAGTGGCTTGGAGAACATAAGAGTTGCCAACCAGGACTCTGACTTTTTAAAGGTCTGTCTGTGTCTGTAAAATAATGGTACTTATGTGTACTTAGGAGGAAATACCAAACTAACAAGGAAGACCACAAATCCACAAAATTTTAATTTCTACCCTTGGTAGAAGTTAACCTCCACATTCATGTTTTGGTATTACGGATTTTTGTGACGACTTTAAAGCTTGCCATGGTATTTATGGTAATTTCATTACAAACCGCATCTTCATCTTTTCATTTCTTTCCTATTTATTATTGTACAACTGTAATTAAAAGGTATTACTACTACACGCTATCCTAGCTAAAAGCTTGGCCTGCCAGACTGACAATATTGAAGACATTTCTCTGGCTTCATTTCTTTTCTCCATTTTGGAAGAAGGGTGGGAGAAAAGAGAGGCAGTGGAGACTTTGGTCATTATAACCTCAAATCCTTTCATCAACTCCTCTTTGTTCCTTAAAAAAAAAATTAAGATTTTTTCCAAACAGTCCCCCCACCAAATGAAATGTTTTGATATAATAGTTTCCATTTCAGCTTCTCACCACATCTGAAGTGACACTCATTCAGCCTCTCTAAGAGCTTGCAAAGGACTTCAAGGATTGTTGAGACTTGAAATGAATTGTCTTCCAGTGGGGGTGCCAGCAGCCTCTGCCCCCATTGCTCAAAGGGTCCTGGAGGCCGAACACCACGGTTGAGGTGCCTCTTATCTTTCCCATTCAGCACAGAACAGGTACTTCTGTGTAAATACTTTTCCTCGTTCCAACGAGGTATCCCTCACAAGTCCAGGAAAATAATTTAGCAGCAAGGAAACTGAGCAGAAATCTAAGGTGAAGCCTCAGCTGAAAAAAAAGGAGAGCAAGCTGATAATTAACCACATTCTTAGTATCTTCAAAGAAGGTTGAAGCTGGAGAGCCAAACAGAGTCATTGCCCTCAAGGCAATGAGTTCACCAACTAGCTGGAAGAAGGATGCACATCTGCTGGGTTTTCACCAGCCGACTATCCAACTTTCCATTAGAGAACTGATGCTCTCCCAGCCAGGTCACCCTGATGGGACTATTAATCACTGTATGCCACCTACTTGCAGGCTGAACACACAGAACCAGGTCAACAAAATCACTTAGGGTAAAAAGTCTCAGAGCAATCTGTCACTGTTTTTATCATTAGTGCTATAAATGTGGCCTCACATTGGGCCCATATTATCAGACTCCCCCTTCTCTCATGAAAGATTCTTCTTGGGACCCTTGGGGATCTTTTCTTGGTGATGGACCTTCACTGGAACCATCTCAATCCACTGGAAGTTTGAATCTCAGAAAAGTAGGGGTCAAAATCTTGATCGCTTCTCTCCTGAAAAGATCCTGGGTTCCTCTCCACACTTGTCCTCTGTCAAACCACTAGGAAAGGTCCCCATCCCTGAAGCTCTTCCTCTGGAGGAAGGGGTAACAATCCACCTTAGATGTAGAGTGACTCCTCACAAAGGTAACAAAATCTGCTCCAAAACGACTTACTGTCTGGTCCTCAACCAGTGCTTCGCTACCTTAGCTCCACATTGGCATCACTTGAGTGGTTCTTAGAACCTCTTGCTGCCCAGGCCATACCCACACCCAACTGGGGATGAGACCCAGGCATGAGGGCTTGTTAAAGCTCCCAAATGATCCCAGTGTGCAGCTATATTGTACATAAGAGGCTTCTGGCTACTTGAAATAGCCAAGCTCTCTCTTTCTCTTTCATTTAACTGATGTTCCCCACTACACAATAAGAATATTAACACATTGTCATACTTACTGCATATACTCATCTCAGTTTGCTGTTTGTCTTTATGATTTTGCCAGATACACACACACATACACACACAGAGGTGTATATGTAGATATAACATGCACACACACACATATATATACATATGTGTATATATACGTGTGTATGTAATATATATACATATGTGTATATATGTGTTATATATCCCACAAATACATATGTTTAATAGTGTCAGGGAACTTGAGGATATGGGGAGGGGGTGGGGTGAGATGTGACAGGGTAAGAGAGTGTCATGGACATATATACACTACCAAATGTAAAATAGATAACTAGTGGGAAGCAGCCGCATAGCACAGGGAGATCAGCTCGGTGCTTTTTGACCACCTAGAGGGGTGGGATAGGGAGGGTGGGAGGGAGGGAGATGCAAGAGGGAAGAGAAATGGGAACATATTGTATATGTATAACTGATTCACTTTGTTATAAAGCAGAAGCTAACACACCATTGTAAGGCAATTATACTTCAATAAAGATGTTTAAAAAAAAAAAAAAAAAAAAAAAAAAAAAAAAAAAAAAAAAAAAAAAAAATAGTGTCAGGGAGTGAGCAGAATTGCAAGGTGACAGAGCTAATAGCAGCAGGTGCATTATGACAGTGATACTATGGCTCTTAAATAGAGTGTGAGTTCATTCACAGAGGTCCTGGTTTATTTAGTGTTAACTCTGTGCCATACACTATACCAAGTCCTGGGAACTCAGTAGTTACTAAAATCACACCCAATTCCTGCACTGATGGAGCTTAGAGGAGGACAGTAGACCCTAACCAAACAATCACATGGATGAATAATATGTACACTCCAGGCCTGTGTTCTGGAGGAAAGGAACATGAACTTTAAGAGGATGCAACAAGGCACCTAGCAACTTGGGGGGTGGACCAGACCTCTCTGAGGTTGTTCCAAGGACATCCCTTACTCACATGTCCTTTATTAAGAATGTTCGCTTCTCTACAGCAAAGCAATTTAGAGTCGTCCATCATAAGAAAAGAGGCTTTTTTTCCCAGAGAAACTCTAAGCTCCAAGATAGACTTCTGGAATACCATGTTTTTGGCACAGCTCTTAACACTATGCATTATACTGGGACAGCCCTAATCACCAGCAAGCCTTAGAGATGCATTCCATATCAGTCCCTAGGGAACTTATCTGTGGTTTAGTCAACCACAGAGCCACCACTTTGTAAATTGTCCACAGAGAGCCGTAGAGAAAAATCGCCCCATCCTGACAATCTTTTCTTTGTTCCCCAGAATTCCACGATTAAAAAACAAACAAAAACAGAGACTTCCCTGGTGGCACAGTGGTTAAGAATCCGCCTGCCAATGCAGGGGACACGGGTTTGAGCCCTGGTCGGGGAAGATCCCACATGCCACGGAGCAGCTAAGCCTGTGAGCCACAACTACTGAGCCCGCGTGCCACAACTACGGAAGCCTGCGCACCTAGAGACCGTGCTCCGCAACAAGAGAAGCCACTGCAATGAGAAGCCCACGCACCACAACGAAGAGTAGCCTCCACTTGCAGCAGCTAGGGAAAGCCTGCGCGCAGCAACAAACACCCAACGCAGCCAAAAAAAAAAAACAAATAAATAAATAAAATTAAAAACAAAAACAAAAAACAAACCTATATACACTAGAGAGAATTGGTGATTTTTTTTTTGAAAGAAGGTCTTAATTATTATTATTATTTTTTTTTTAACTCCAAAGCTTGGGATGGGACACAAGCATGAGTTGTTTTTTTTTTTAATTAATTAATTTATTTATTTATTTATTTTTGGCTGTGTTGGGTCTTCGTTTCTGTGCGAGGGCTCTCTCCAGTCGCGGCGAGCGGGGGCCACTCTTCATCGCGGTGCGCGGGTCTCTCACTGTCATGGCCTCTCCCGTTGAGGAGCACAGGCTCCAGACGCGCAGGCTCAGTAGTTGTGGCTCACGGGCCTAGTTGCTCCGCGGCATGTGGGATCTTCCCGGACCAGGGCTCGAACCCGTGTCCCCTGCATTGGCAGGCGGACTCTCAACCACTGCGCCACCAGGGAAGCCCCAGAATTGGTGATTTTTAAAGAAAGTTGTCAAACCGAGGTGTACTCTGAGTCAGATCCTCATTCAATTTCACATTCATTTCTCACCTACTGCCGACCAAGCCCTGCTCTGTGCTGAGAATATCTGTAGATGTAAAGCCTTTCAAGATTTATGCTGTTCCTTCCTATAGGAGGGCACATTTTTACTTTTAATCCCTACCCCCACCCACTCCAGGAGTCACGCAGGGACTAGCATTCAGTAGGCATTTTTCATGTTGAATAAATGAGAACCATCAGGATAGCTGGCTTCCCAGATGTCCTCTGATGGGGTTAGGATCAGGATGAGGTTGCTTTAGGGCTCATGCCCTTGGGATCCCTTGGTGGGGATGGGAGTGCGGTGGTATGTGTGTGTACCCACTCCTTTTCACTCCATAGGAATTTTTAAGTCTCCAAGCCAACAAATTTTTCCCCAGAGATCAAACACTGAAATCTCTTGAAGGTCTAGTCATAGGGTGGGGCTTTGGAAAAATTAGAGAGAGAACTCAGAGCTCCTAATTGTTCTTAGTAATTCTCAGTGGTCTCTGTACTCTGCCCTCAAAGATCTTCTTTGAGGAGTTATGATTTTATAATCTGACCATGAAAGGTTGTAAATGAGATTGTGTCATGACGCTACATATCCACCCAGAAGTGATGAGACCAGGGCTATTGGGAAATATGCATGAGATTAACACCCAAATGCTCACAGAGGAGTCTTGTAGAATTTGTATTCAGTCGTGGTGACAGAAAAGATAGGTTTTACATATACACACACACTTTCTCACAAGACTAGTTGGTCTCTCAAACCTTATGGAGACAAGGAAACCAGGTGATACTTGAATTGTAAGGCCTGGGATTCTCGTGCTGCCCCCAGGTAGCCACCAGGGACTTGGATGTAAAGCAGCTGTCAGACTGCAAGGATGTCTTCTACTGATTCAGTTCACCCCCAAATTAGTCAGGCCGGTTGTTTTTAATAACTACAGTGCTGAATTGACACTGAGAAAACAACTGTACCCACTGTAGGCTGATGGTCTCATCTTGGCAGTCACAGCTATTCCTTACCAAATCAGGGGAATCTCCATTTTTCCCATCTATTTACTATTTAGCGTGGACTTGTCAGATAGGTATGGTGTCCAATGTTTACTTCTTTTCTTGCCTTTTTAAAATCCTTTCTTTTCTAGAACTTGATAAATTTCATTCTCTTCCCCTTTAAAATTGCTTTGGGTATAGTTGTGAAAACTAAGGCCCATATAAATGAAATGATTTATCTCCAAAGAGCGTTAGTGAAAGAGTATGAAATAAAAAATATCTCTGAACTTTCAAAAAAAAAAAATTGCTTTGGGGTCCATTTTGGTTGGTGTGTGAAAGGAAGGAAGAGAGAGAGAACACTGACTCTCTGAGAACATTCAACCCAGTGTCACTGAGGCTGAGTGGATCCCTGCTGGGACTGGCCAACTGGCGTGTAGGTTCTGAGTTGACTCCAAGTTCAAGAAGCACCTGTGTTAGGTGTGCTGGGGTGCATGGGAAGGGACAACACAGGAGTGGGATTGGGTTAGGAAGTCCTTTGTGATGTCCACTTATCCTTTAAAAACTCCACTAGTGTCACTCAGAAGGATTTTTCTTAACATTTTTGAAATCAGAGAACTTCAATGATACTTTCTTTAAAACAAAAAAGTTTTCTCCACCCCTGTTCCCATCCACATACACAAACCTAAAGCAAGAATTACAATGTAAACACACACACACACACACACACACACACACACTTTATTTAATAAGATACCTTGGTAATGAAAGAGTCCTGATATGTGGTTTTAGCAGTTACCGCTATACCCCAGCAACTAACATGATTCCAAATATATAGCAACATTCCAATAAATGCATGTTGAATTAAATTGAAAAAAATTCCATCTGTGTAAGATATCAAACAAGTGACAGAGAACTTTAAATCTGTTCACTTTTCTTAATAAAAAAAAATTGTGTTTGCTTCCAAATATCTCTTAAGAATTGAAGCCATGTTGCAATTTGACAGAATCTTCAAGTAAATAAATGAGTGATTCATTGCTTTCTTCTATATGTGAGTCCAAAACTTGGGTATGAAAGTATACATTTGGAAATGCGATTTTATTCTCTTGTATTCTTAAGGAAATATGCTATGCTTTTGAGAAATGAATGTATTTACTTTTATTCACATGTCAGTAGTTCTGCTTTCCACTTTTCACTCAGTTCTATTAAAAAGAGAAAAGATATCTTATTCTGCTTGCTCCAGCTGGTGTAAATCCCTTGTCCGATAAATTGTCTCTGCTGTAATTGCTGCCAGGCTGGCAGAGGGCACGGGGCATGAACTAGCTCTGTTGCTGTGGTCAAGGAAAGCAGCTTATGGAGATGAGTGCTTACTGCATGGTGGGTCTGGACGCATTCCTCTTCTCCCAGCTTCTGCTCACCTGATACTCTGCCACACAATGTGCTCATCTATGCCAGTCAGGGCTAAGATGAATGTGACCTTGAGTTAAGGCTCTTTCAATTATTTTCAAATATTCTTAGTCTCTTCATATGCAGTGCAACTGATCAACGTTCAATTTAAGAATAATCTTTGCCAACTGATTTCTATAGAAAATGATTTTTCTCTAAAATCCTCCATAAAATCCTGGCTGCCTGCCTTACGTGTTAGCCAAGGAATGGATTTTGTCTCTAATCTGAGTATTCTGGGTCTGCCTTCTTTGCTGCTGTGACCTGGACGTGGGAAACAAGAATCGGAGAAGAGTGCCTGCAGAAGAGTTGTTTTCTGATTGGAGTCTGAGCTAAAACCGTTTTCCTTTTGTACATCTCGTGGCCTGTGTCACACCATTAGACATTCTTCTGTGTCCAGTAGCTCAAGTATAATCACCACCTAATCCATTCTTAACCCAATAGCAAACAAGAAATGGTGTTGACAATTTTAGGAAGTCACGCCTTGTCATCAGCCCACTGATCTTGCAAAGCG
The DNA here is from genome assembly GCF_028021215.1 of Eschrichtius robustus. NCBI lineage: Eukaryota > Metazoa > Chordata > Mammalia > Artiodactyla > Eschrichtiidae > Eschrichtius > Eschrichtius robustus. The sequence goes on along the minus strand of NC_090836.1, from coordinate 54,100,564 downwards.
TAGATACAAAATTGCTCTAGTGGTTTCTATTACAGAAACCATGGGACTGATATTCAAAATATTTAACAACGCATAAGTTATAGGTACTGACCATTCAGAACAGATATCTACAGTAATTAACTGGCATAGACTGACTGAATGTTGCTTATTGGAAATTGTTATTTTTTTGGAGAAATGTTTTCATTATTTTCCCCAATACTTATGGCACAATTAAAATTTGTCCTTGGATACTTGTGTTGACAAAATAGTAGGACTGCATCGGCTCCAACGTAGGAAGCAGTGACCTACAGTGCATGTGACAAAAATAGCATAAGGGCCACCACCCTTTTCAGAGTATGTAACCCACTTGCCCTTACTACATCCCTGCCTGCTATTTGCAGATGTCGCCAAAGCCACCACTGCCCTCAGGAATGCCAAGTAGCTGGAGTGGGCAATTTGCCATGCATCTTTGGATGATTGCCAATCCACAGCCCTGCCCGAAGCCTTCTGTTTGCAGCTTTCCCACCCAGCCAGGCCATCCCTGTGGCCTTACTTGCTCAGAGCAGTTTTCTCTTCTGATTTGTTGGAGGTTTTTATGGAAGAAGCAAGGGATCGCGGAGTAAGTGACTGATATTTTTTTAAAGTTTGAGAACTACCTATCTAGGGGCACAGGATTCAGGACGGAAGGATTCAAGGTTATCTTAGGCAAAGTCGAGCTGCGATTTTACCTGCAAGTTTTCAAAAGTGATCCTGTCACGACAAGGGGCCCTGGTTTGCTTTTCCAAATTATTCTGGTAAATCAAATCATGAGTGCAAATCATCCAGGCAAGGGAAGTTACTAACAACTGCTGATCATTTTCAGCAAAGGTTCTAAATCAATACTTAAGAGACTCTTCTTCAGTTGTTCGGGAACCAGTGCCAATTGGTCTGTACAAATGATAATGAGGCAAGTCTTATTGGTCATTTAAGGAGGGGACCCAGTAATTTTAAGGCAGATGAGGGTATCACTTGACCTGAACCTTCACTGCCTTTGCTAATTCCCCAAGCATTTGCTGAGTCCTCTGTGCACAAGGCAGCATGTGCGATGAATAAGACAGAGTGCTGGGCTTAAAGATACACAAAAAATCCTACCCCTTTCACTCACATCCTCAGAGTAATTGCTTACTTTTCTCAGATATGTTACCTATATAGATAGATATGCCCTGTGAGTGAGTAACTAGAGGAAGGGACCTAATAATCTTGGCATCTTCTGCCCACAGGGACTCATGGGAACCACTATAACAAAGAAGCCAAGAGCCTTGTGGGGAGGAGGCCTTGGTTTGAATGCTCAGGTCTGCCACTTACTAGCTGCGGGTTTGTGTGCAAGTTATTTATCCTCATCTGTTAAAGAGGAATAATATCCAGTGTTATACATACTGTAAAAATTATCTCACACTGTGCCATTCACATAACAAATGTTCAGTAACAGTGCAACCCTCAGGATATGTAAACAAGTGGTAATGTGAAATTAATACAGGAGACACTCAGTTCACAAGGCGTAAGCCCTCAAACAGGCCCTGTATTGTCTGAGGAGCCCACAAAAGGAGTTAGGGAGAAAGGTCTCACATCATTGGAGCGAGTGAGTACCATGGACCAGCCATCTTGGTCACTTCATTCCACTTCACCCTCACAAGAGTCCTGTGAGTGAGGTGGAAATTGTCACCATTTTGCAAGTGAGGAAACCGAGGCTACTCAAAGTGGACCTGACCAAGGTCACACAGCAAGACAGGAGTCCAGCTTTATCTGACTCCAATGTGAGTGCTTTTTCCTCGTAGCCAACTGGCTCTCAAAGTTCAGTCTCAGAGAAGCAGTATCAGCAGCACTTGGGAGCTTGTTAGACATGCATATTCTCAGCCCCTCCCTCAACTCCAGAAGTGGGACCGAGGCATCTGTGTTTCAACAAGCCCTCCAGGTGATTCTGATGCATGCACAAGTCCCAGAACCACTGCTCTATGCCATGGGTTCCCTCTTCAATTAGGATCCAACTCCTTACCCTGTATTTAATAAAAAGCATCGAAGAAAGCCCTTGGGCTCTGAATGTGAGTTTACACTGAATTCTTAGCAATGATGAGTCAAGGTATCCGAAAAAAGCTACCTCTTGCCCCACTTCAGCCCAAGGTGCACATAGGGAAGAAAAGTGGAAATTAATGATGGGAACCATTTTTCATATTCTTAAGTCCCTTGAGCATCTCTCCTTAGAGAACAGTAAAGCTTTCCTGCTTGCTCTTGTCACAACTGGTTAGTGTCACCCTCTACTGTGCTACTTGGTCTTGGGCAACGTGATGTATCTAAGAAGCTCCTACTGTGTGCCAGACACTGAGAGAACAGTGGGGAACAAAACCAGCAAATCGTCCCCTCAAGGAGCATATGATCTGATTTCTACCAGCATTGGACACCACTGACCTCTCCCAGAATCCCTGAACTCCCAAGGCAGGGGGACAAGTGAGGAATCCTCTCCTCTTCCATCCACCCACCACCAGCAGCCACCTACATTTAGAATGGGAATACCTATGACTCCTAAGCAGAGATGTTATCAGGAGAAACAAGGCAATTTACTCAAACCGCCCCTGGACCATACACAGCATATCCACGCAAAGTAGTGTAGCTGGCCAAATGAGCAAGGGTCAGAGAGAAGCCAGTCACGCTTGGAAAAACAGTCCCAAGCAACCACTGACCAGGAGCCCAAGACTTTGGAATCACACTGGCCATTAGGCTGTGTACCTACGGACCTCAGCGTGGGTCTGAAGAATCAAGTCTGCCAAGCCAGGACCCATGTCCATCAGTATTTCAGTCCAGTGTTTTTTGAGCTCTATGGGTGATGGATGCCAGAGTCATCACAAATCATCAGCCGCTCTGGCTAAAAGGCAAACACCTTGAATTTGCTCTTTATTGACGGCATAAGAACCATATTGCTTCCCACTGAAAATAAGTACTACTTGAACAATAAAAGAACCCCTAATGCATATTCCACCTGCTGCTAGCCAGGGCTTTGAAAGCCATTGCCTTCCCTGAATGATTCCAGCTGGTACTCTCCTTTGTGCTGGCTTTTACAGGCTGTAAGGACAGATACATAAGGTGTAGGTCAGTTTTTTAGAGACTGTAGAAGTCTTGCCCTCTCAACTTGACACATGCTTCTCTTTTCTTCCCCCCTGCCTCCTGGAATTAATGGGGATCGCGATTGCTAAAGCATCTATCTAATTAAAAGGTTTTAGATCATTCTGGCCTGTACACAGACTGACTAGAAAACTGACTTCATCTGAAAGAGGAGAATCAATATATGGGGGAAGGAAGGGAGATGTGTTATATAATATTTTTTGTTTTCCTGACCCTTGTCTAACTCACAGGCAATTTCCAGAATAAAATTCTCACATGTTTTTTCCATCAAATGGAGAACTTGAATCAATATTAATGGCAGAGTTTTTGCTTATTTAAATTTCCCTCCCACCTCACAATGTGTCTGCTACAAGTTTGGGTCATAAATCCCAGCATAAAATTCCCTGTTGCTTAACTTGCCCATAAACTTGGAGCATGTAGTCATGTTATACAATTCCTGACCTGAACATAAAGTTCCTGTAGTCTAGAGGCACCTTAAGGAGGAGCTAATATGTTCACCTGCTTGTTTTCCAGGCAATAAACCCAGAACAGGTGAAATGAGGAGGAAATTTTAAAAAGATCAAAAGACAGGTTCAAACGAATAAAAGTCATCTGGAAAGCCTCAGGGCCGCCAATCTCAAATACGAGACCCGGAGGAAGTTTAAGTGGAATTTCTAGTTTTCCCTTCTCTCCAACCTCAACTTTTCTTTAGGAGGAAGCTCATTGTCCAAGAGGATGGGTCAGACACTGGCAAGAGAAAAAAAGATGAATTTCTTCTAAGCCCGTTGTTGACAACCTCTTTCTCCTCTTCATTCTCCTGGCCTCCACCCCTGTTGCTTCAATACGTGTTTAGCTGTCGCTAGCATTTTACACTGCAGAATGAGGTTGGGGTGTGAGGAAGGTATTTGCCGAGTTAGTATAAGGGGAGCGTTTAACTCTGGATTTCAAATTACCCTGCAGACGACAACACTCTACTGCCGAAAAGAATTTGCTGAACAAGAAACAATTGCACAGGTAGGAGTATAAATTGGTACAGCCTTCAGTACAATTTGGCAATATGTATCAAAATTCTTAAAATTATGAACACTATTTGACCCAGTAATCCCACTTTTATTAATTCATCCTAAAGAGATAATTGTACAAAGGCAAGAAGATATATCAACAAGGATGTTCATTGAGGCATAGGAAAAGTTGGAAATAATCTAAATGCCCAGTAATGAGATTGGTTAAACAAATTCTCGTGTATTGAAAATTAAGAATATTATATAGGCATTAAAATGATGATGGAGATCAAAGGTTTTGACAAGGAAGACATCTACTTATAGTAAGTTAAAAAAAAAGCAAGTTACAAAACAATGTATATAGTTATTATCTCTCTAAAATTATTTATACACATATATATGATTTATGAAATGTCTCCTATGAAATTCTTTTTAACAGACCACACATACTGAAGTTCAATAAATACAAATCAAGCAATTGTCAAGCAAAAATACCATTATGTTTTCTCTTCCAATTATAGTGAGGTAAAACCAACAAATATTTCCCATGAAGATTTGGGCCTTTAAAGCCTCTTCAATGTTGGGCTCATTAACCTCATGCTATTTTGGTCAACATGACATACATCCTTCTTCCACTTTGAAATGTTTTTCATTGAAAAAACAGGTTTTATTTGTGGGAGTTGTTAGGAGCCCTGAAATAAATAAAGACACACACATCAAGGACAGCTATTTCCACATAGTGTCAGAAAATATTTCATTGTAGTGGCTTCTCTTGATTGGAGGCCAAAGCCTGAATTGGAATTGAGTAAAAAAGAAAAAAAAAGACTGACAAGTAATTTTCTCTAAAACAGATTTAGTACACATTTCTATGAAAGAGCTTTACACACATTTCCATTCTAATTAAAAACATAATTGGTCACATACGTCTTTATGCTAGGAATATTTTGGTAAAGGAGGTTCAAAGACTAGCAGTTACATCCATCTCTCAGAAGGCTAATTATTCACTTTAAGGAGTAAAACAGAAATTTTTCAACAACCAACAGCAAAAGCAATTTGCGATATTCACTTTTGACATCTAATTCTCCGACTTAGGTGACTTGCTATAAAGGATGCCATAAGCTGGAAATCAAAGACAAGACTCTTACTTTAGCCACTAGTGTAACCCTCAACCCTGGCTGCCCCATAAAATCACCACCCCACTAGCGATTCTGATTTAACATGTCTGGGTGGGAACTGGACATCAGGATTTTTAAAAATTTCTTAGGGACTGTAATATGTAACCATAATTTAGAAGACCTGTACCTTGATAATTGATTTCCTCCATTAGCAATTATTCAGGAGACTGAAATGGATGAAGTGTTACAGTCTGAAAGGGACTTAAAACATCATCTAAACCAACCCTTATTTTGGAGAGGGGGACACTGAGGCCTGGCAAATTCCTTGTAACAGCTTCTTTATTTTCTTATTTTGGTGACAAATAGAGGAAATGAGACCAGGGGATCTCCTTCCTCCCCTCTCACATGCACTCAGTTCTCAACCATTTTTTGCCACATATGCACAAAGTTCTACAGCCACCATCTCCCTATTCAGTGAGTGGGATTTTACATTCTTAATGAGGATTAAGACAAAAGCTACCATTTGATGAATGCTTTTGCTACATGGGGCATTGCCTCACCTCACCACAACTCTATAACATAGGTATTATTCTATTCCCATTTTATAGATAAGGAAACTGAGCCTCAAATAATTTGCCCGAGGGTAGGCAGCTAGAAATGGTAGAACTGGGCTATGAACCTACATCTACTCAACTCCAAGGTGCTCTACCCTGAGCAAACCCACAGTGCAAAATCCTAATTGTTATTACTTTAGAGATGAGATCTCAGAAGAGCCTCCCCAAAAATCTTCATTTCCTTAAGTGCTGCCAAGACAGCAGGAAGGGGAAGAATAGCAATTCAACGGGGAAATGAGAAAAATCAAGCTCTTGATACCAAGGGTAAAGGCTTTGCTGAACAAATACCATAAGCAAACTACATAGGCCTTTACTTGTAGAACAAAAGTACAGTTGGGGGCACTCAGCCTTCATGGGAAGAGCCTTTGCCGTGATCCCAAGCAAGCCACTCGAGCATGGCTAGGACTTGCCGTGATCCCAAGCAAGCCACTCGAGCATGGCTAGGACTTGCCGTGATCCCAAGCAAGCCACTCGAGCATGGCTAGGACTGATGTTCTTTGACGTGTGCTACAGGTCTCACCTACCCATTTGCACATGCTCCTCAATCTTCTTGGAACTCCCTTCCCCTCCTCCTTCACCTGGCTCACTCCTGCTCATCTTTCAAGACTGCACCATCATTCAGTGTACCTGGGCCTCTCTGACCTCTGAAGGATGGATTACATAGTCCTCTTTTGTGCATCCATAACATCCAGTGACACTGCACTCAAAACACACAAGGTTGACTTGTCTGTCTGCTTTTCTGCCTGTCACCAAAACACTGGTTCCTTGAGGTAATGCCTGTGTAGACCAGTGCTTAGCCCATTCCCCAGCACAGAGTGAGCACTTAAGAAACAGGTGTGGAAGGAATACACAAATAAACAATAAATGTGTACTCCTTACACATAGGTGGATGGAATAAAGCATCCAAATGTATACAACAGAGAAAATATGTTATAATTTTCACAGCTGGCATGAGAATCTTGGAAAGGGAAATAGTTTGGTCTGAAAAATAATTTTAACAAAGACTGGAGTGCACAGTGAGACCATCTCCTCTCTCCCCATTTTACCCCTCTCCCCTGGTGCAATGGACTGAATGTTTATGTCCCCCACCAAGTTCATACGTTGCAACCTATTCCCTCAACACAATGTTATTTGGAGGTGGTGCCTGTGGGAGATGACTAGGTCATGAGGGTGGTGCCCTTATGAATGGGAGTAGTGCCCTTATAATAGAGACCCCAGAGAGATCCCTCACACCTTCTACCATGGGAGGTTATAGCAAAAAGATGGCTCTTTATGAACCAGGAAGCAGTTCTCACCAGACACTGAATCTGCCAATAACTTAATCTTGGACTTGCCAGCTTCCAAAACTTTGAGAAATAAATGTCTGTTTTTTATAAGCCATCCAATCTATGGCACTTTGTTATAGCAGCCTGAATGGATTAATACACCTGGTTAGGTCCTATATGTTGGCTAGAACCAGAGTTAATGAGAATTGGATTATTCTGTATTTAAGAGGAATGCATTTTTGAAGTTTCACAGGCAATCCAGGAGGAAGGAGTGAGGAGGAGATAAGAGAGAAACAAGTGAGATGATGGAAGTCTACATACTATGCAACGTGGTAACTCCTATTGACACTCTGAAATTATTTTAAAAAACACTAAATTCATGAATTCTTAATGCAAGTGGTTTTAACATTTTATAGATTTAAAGTCTAGGCCAAGTTTCACATTGGAGTAGATGTGAAGTGAGATGGAGATAGCCCGTTAGGACAAAAGAGCCAAATATAGTGATTCATCAGCTTCCTCTAATGGTCTCATCTGAAAATCAGAGCACTGAATAAACTGCTGACTTAAGCACTGACAACACCAACACCCAGACGGTGACAAGCAACAAAGCAGCCACTGAAGTGAACCAACAAAAGAGATGTGGCTACAGTTAAATACACCAGTACAAATATTAGGTTTACAGCTTATGTTATAGGTCTAATACAGTTAAATCTGGCCATTCAGATGCTCCAATGTCCTATAATGCCCTGGGGCAGCCTAGCACTCACAACCAGGTCTTCCCCATTTCCTAAGTCACTGTGCCATCAAGATGGCCTTGGCTACCACATGGAACACAACAGTCCAAGTCCTTCTACACGGGTGACTACAAACGCCCACTGGTTGGAGGTGAGAAGAGGAAAGGAGGGACAGCTCAGACACGTCCTGCTATGCAGGATGGATTCAGAACTAGGGTGGGGTCCCAGACACAGGAAAATGAGAATGACTGTGGACAGTCAGGCAGCTACTGAACTCTGGCTAAATAACCGGTTCTCTAAATAGATGACTAAGTAACATCTAAAATCTGCTATTCTTGGAAACTGCCTACTTCCCAGAGGTCTGCAACCTGACCACAACCAATAAATAAAATCAATCGTGAGACCAGATGCTCTCCCTCTCCATTGATTCCTTAGGCCTATAATTAAATAATGAGGACAGAGATATGAACTATGTTAGACAGAGGGCTTAAAGAAATGAAACGTGGCAGCATTTATTTTCTAGAGAACAAATGCCTTGAAGCTAGTGTCTGATCATATTAATATTTCATTTTTATATTTCTCTTGCAAATGATCCCCCGGCCCTTTCCCGTATCACAGAATTCTCAGGCTTCAGAAGTCATGCGTCAAAAAATGTTTTTAAATACACATTCTTATAAAAACCTATTTGTCCTCTGCAAGAAGGGAGGGTTAAAAACACCCAGCATCCAAAAAAAAAAAAAAAAAATTACCAACAAGCCTTTAATTTGGCACATGTCCTTCCTATGATTTAAACTCATCAAACCACAGCCATGTCTGGATAAATTTAGAATCAGACATAACAAAAACAAGACATATAGAAGACTACTGGGGACAGTCTTCAGAGAAGATAAAACATAATGTAATAATAAATATATACAGAAACTGTGCAACTGTAGATATACCTAGGGCAATCTATTAACGCAAATACTGGGAAGAGATATGGCATAAAAGTTGAATAATGTTTTCTTAAAACAAGGCAGTGTTTTCACAAAGCACCTTTCATCAAGCAATCGCACAGCTTCAGAAAGCACTGGAGAGAGAATGGGAAATACTCCCCAAATCCAATAAAGTTCACTTGTAGCACTGAAAATCACCACCAAGAAATGGGACATTCAGGGACAGAATTTTGGATCAAACTACTATGTTATTATATCACTATTTAGAAATGGAAAACTCAGTTGTGCCACTGAACAGCCTGCCTGTTCGTGAATTATTAAAAGGCTTTGAAAGAATACACGAAAACTTTCTTCTCAGATCCCCTCTCACTCGGATAAGGTGCTCTCTGTACTTTGCACTCAGATACACGTCTTTCAGATGCAAACTGTTCTGTCTAGAAATTCCTGTGCAAATGTATTTTCTGCCAAGGCACAGGATTACAGCGTTTACTTTAAGCTTAGCACAATAGTGATTTTTGTATGGTGATAAGAATTTCCAGAAGTGGGTCTCAGGGGGAGACTTCGTGTTTTTGGTGGTGGTGACTTAAATTGCACACTCTTTGTGTTTTTCAAAAGCCAAACTCTCATTCACCTGTAAATACGCTAGAAAGTTAGGTGATGTATCAGTGAAATCATGCCCCACCTCCTGGCTGATACTAACCAGTACAGAGTCTAAAAGAGCACAGTAAAAAGAGACCCTCAGGCTTGAGGAAATTAAGACATGAGGATGCACGGAAAGATCAAGACAACCATCTCTGGCCCCAGTCGGGTTTTGAAAGGAGCTGATGAAGGTAAGTTTTACCTCCCTTCTGGAATTAAGAAACTGAAAACTCCTTCTGGTCTTGTAGGTTTCTTTTGAACAGAGTTAGGAATTTAACCATGATCCAGGTCCCATCTGGGGCTACTGCCTCCAGGATCAAGTTCTTCTGTATCAGGAACACCATATAACTGTCTTCAGCACAACCTCCCAGGCAGATGGAAATCAGAAGGCATCTACCACCTGAATCCTACATCCTCTTGTGTACACCTATCCCTTGGGTGGGATAGGTTGGGCAGCAACTCTGGACCCCGCATTTAAGGGGTGGGTGGGCAAGAAGCATTAGGGCACTGCACCATATCCTCTTTTCTGAATATCACTAACATCTTTTGCAAATTTTTGGTCCCAAGAGGGCTTTGAAAAATGGTGACAGAGTGGACTCCTTTCGGGTGAGATTCTTCAGGGTGAACCCCACGCAGGTTTTGTTACTCCAAGCCCAGAACCCTCCCCCAAGGTATGACCCTGCTTTAGTCTACATTCCAGTGGCGGCTTCCTCTGGAGTCCTGGGAACCCGGAAGGAAGTTGTGGGAGACCCTGCAGTACCAGGGGGAATCTCTCCACCTCCAGGAATGGGTCTTGTGGGTCCTCAAGAGGGAGGGACACTCCAGAAATGCACAGGATATAGGTAAGTGTTTTGTCTTTCATGGGAAGCAGTTTTAATGTGTCCTCAGAGACTTTATCTCTGAACATATTTCTAAATCTAACATTAAACAAATTGATGCCTCAAGCCATCCTTTGGGTTGATTACTACTTAGATTTATTTTTGTCCAGGGAGTCACTCTCAGTAGAATTCACCGGTGCCAATAATCAGTGAGCAACTGGATATAAGCCCAGGGATGAAAATGTTAGAGAAACTTTTATTCTGTGTCTTCCTCCTCCTCCCTTAGCTCTAGGCTCATTGAGGTTGTGTTTCTATAATGCAGGATGCTGCCTTTGATTTTTCTTTTGGAAACTGCAAATTAAAATTTTTGAGGGCCAATGTAACTTCTTGGGAAGAACAAGAAAAAAAAGACAGAATCCCAGTGGTGCCAGAAAGGCTTGGGGGCACATAAACCTCCAGGCCGGTATTGCCCAGAAGCTAAAAGAAATCATAATAAGACTTAGTGTCTTTTCATCTTCAAAGTCCTTCTAAATCATTCATCCGCACCATGCTACTGTAATCATGCGATTTGGCAGATGAAATAGACCTTTCATCTCTGTGTCTCAAAGCACTCTATAAATGCCAATTAATCCTTACAACTGGTCTGTGAGGCAATGAAATATCAGCTAACCTACTTGGTACAGAGAGAGGTTAAGAGATTTGGTCCAACCCACATAGCAAATTGGCAGAAGAAGTAAGTTGAGAACTTGGTCTAGAGATTCTATTCCTGGGTTTGGAATCTGCGGCTGAAAGCCAAATCTGTATTTAAAGTACCCACATGGTAGTTGGCACATAGTAGGTGCTTAGGTAACAGTTTTTGAATGAATGAATAAGTCAGATGTCCATATCTCCAAATGCCTGCCAAAAGTGTCTGAGTGCCACTAACATCTTCAACTCAGGTTCAAATTTCCTCTCTAAACTGCCTTGGACTCTTGGGTTTCCATTCACTCATTCTCCAACCAGAACACCCACTATAGTAGAGGCCCCTTCTAAGCTTTGGAGATAGTGGGAATGAGACAGGCAGCAACCTTTTCTCAAGGAATTTACATCCAGAGAAAAGGAGGCATATAATCACCAAGAAGACAAATAATATTAGAGACAGTAAGTGGGGTGATGTGACAGGAAATAAAAACCAATCACTGAAGACCAAAGGCTCATCCAGTTGCCACTGTAGGTGCATGGCAAGAACTTTATGCCAGGGCCTAGGACACTATAAGAATTTTGCAATATTCTAGCAACTTAGAGAATGAAATTCTGATTTGCTTCTATTCCCCTACAATTGACAGCAAAACCCTTAAGTCAAAAAAAAAGCCCAATCATTTGCCTTCAGGGTTGATGGGGAAGAGGCAAGCTTATGGTTTTGTATTTCGAGGAGTCCAGGAACAGAGTGGGTGATGGCAGCTTCCCTGCCTGGGGCAGGGGACAAGGCTGGTCCCCAGAGGCAGCCTGCACCTGAGTGGTAACCCAGGGCATAACATTAGAAAGATCCCTGTGTCCCAACACAGACAGGCCACCTCATTTATTTCACTTATCTATTCATTCACTTTATACTTATTGAGTATCTATTATGTGACATGTTCCAGGCTCACCTCTCCTCTTGGTGACCCCACCAGAACCCAGGCCAGCAATGACCCATCCCTCTAAGCTTTTTTAAAAACATATTATATTTTTCATCATTATTATAAAATGATTTTTAGCTCAGTAACAATGAAAAAGGGGGCAATTCCAGATAAATGATTGGTAATTTTCAAAGTGAGCTACTCAACACCGTGTTTTCTTTTTCTTTAACAGATTTTTTAAAGCAGTTTTAAGGTTACAAAAAAATTGATCAGAAAATAACAGAGTTCCCACATACTCGCTTTTCTCCCTCTCTCTCTACCCTTGGTCACTCCTGGAAATGTGCGTGCCTGCTCCCATAAAGGACTAGAGAGACCACTAAGTGCATTAACCCCGTGATTTTTCCGTTCCTCCAACTGCACAAAAACACTTAAATGTTGAAAGAACTCAGGCTACAGAAAATCTAGCTCTTGCTTTTCTGCCTCGGCCTTTAGAGCCAGTTGCATCCAAATAAATGTCCATTCATGCTTCTTGGACCTAAGGTGGCATGACTACAGAAGCACACCTCAACAGCCCTCGCAGGGCTCTGGATTTCATCGTAAACTACTTCTCCCCCATCCTGAGTTTGACGTAGTGGGATGGAAGAAGAGAAGGGGAGGACTGGCCCTCAGAGCTGGCCCTCCTGCAGTAGTCCCAGCAGTACCCAGAGGTCTGCAGGGATGGTGGATTCAGAAGTGTTTTCATTTATCTCAAGGCACATGAGAACACCCCAAGGCCCTTGGCAGCTCTGTAAAGAGGAATTCTTTAGTCCCGTGTTCTCTATCTTCCTATTGCTTCTCCAGGTCATTGTAGTTTCTTCTCTGAACATACCCAAGTGGGTTTAAATTCCAGCAAACTCATGTACTGTAATTCTGATTCAGCCGAAGGCAGCAGAGCTTTTCCTCACTGCTATACATAGGGTGTTCACTTCTTTTTATTTCCATTGAATCATGGAAATACCAGGGCAGAGTAAGCCCAAAAGTAGACAGTAGAAGCAAAAGGTGAATTTAAAGGCTGAGAAGATCCTCAAATTAAATACTTTTTCTCTATAAGTGAGGGTTCATGGAACAGATTCTCCTGAACTCACCTTTCTAAGAATACGGTGGTCAGCTCCAAGACCTTTAAGAAAATCAGCAACCATTCAGGCACTCCAGTAAGGCATTCATAGATCAGCTGAAAACACTGAAGCGTCCAACCTTAGACAGCATTTAATCCAGTCTCCTGAGGGACTTGCAGATGAAGCAATTAAGGCCCCAAACAGTGAAGGGGCCAAGCCTCTGTCAGTCACATAGTCAGGATGAGCTAGAATCTGAATGTCCATACTCTTCCCAAGGTGACGAGTTACACTCATTATGCACAGATATTGGTCCCTACACACACATATTTAAAACCTACTGTTTAGAGTTTAAGGTCACCTTAATCATCTACAGATGGAAAATGAAAAGGGATCCTTTGGTGAGCCAGATAAGGTCATGTCCAAAACCCCAAAACCAAGCTGGAGAGAAGATGGCACGGCCAGTCCCAGGAAACTGAGTGTGGCCCTTTCTCCCAGACACTTTTCATGCACTCCAAGCAAAATCCTCAGTTGCACACATGTGGCCAGTGAGACAATGATCTATTCACTAGAAATCCTCAGCGCAACCAGTTGAGGTAAAAAAAAAAAAAAAAAAAAAGAAGCAGCCTCAATGGCTGAGCAACTGAAGCTTTCTTCTATATTCTCTGGGCTGGAAGCCAGGCTTCCCCATCCTGTTCTATCCACTGATGAATTTAAATAATGGTGATAGCTACAATTTGATGAGTGCAAGGGGCTGGACTACGTGATTTTCTTTTTTTTTTTTTTTAACATCTTTATTGGAGTATAATTGCTTTACAATGTTGTGTTAGTTTCTGCTTTATAACAAAGTGAATCAGCTATACATATACATATATCCCCATATCTCCTCCCTCTTGCCTCTTCCTCCCACCCTCCCTATCCCACCCCTCTAGGTGGTCACAAAGCACTGAGCTGATCTCCCTGTGCTATGCGGCTGCTTCCCACTAGCTATCTATTTGACATTTGGTAGCGTATATATGTCCATGCCGCTCTCTCACCTCGTCCCAGCTTACCCTTCCCCCTCCCCATGATTTTCTTACATCCTCAAAATTATCCCTATTTTCTGATGAGATTGCTGAGTCTCAGCAAGACTGGTCCATTGGTCTCCCTCCAAAACCTGCTGCTGCCCTCCTGGCCATGCATTAGTCACCCAGGAGTGTGTGCTCTCTGTGCTCTCCAGGAGGGGAGGAGGACCTGTCCAGACCCATGGGACAGCAGGTCCAGAGGCTGAGGCGAGTGCGTCTGTGGGTTTCCTGCCCCAGGCGTGTGAGGAGAGGTGCCTGACCTCGTGGAATAAAGATTCACATTATACGACATCAGGATGGCCAGTCACAGCAGGAACACCACAATTCCTGCTTGAGCTCCAAGTCCCAATATTAGATATTTTATACAATCGCTTTCACCCCTCCCTATGACAGTCTCAGATGGGGCACTGTCCTGTCTCCTTCCCTGAAAAACCTCTTCTGCCACTGCCATTCCCTGGTGAGTAACTGGCCCCTGTTGATTCTGTGTTCGTTATACAGAAGTTGTCCTCTGCACAATCTCTTTGCTTCGAGGTGGCAGAGTCAGGTGATGTCTTCGCAGCCACGTAACCTGCGGAACACTTCCGCTGCCCCAGTGAGTGCATTGGCCAGAGTCTGCACAGGAGAGCGTAAATCCACTCCCATGCGTGTAGGTTGTGTGTTATGCTGTGGACGTGGTTGAAGAGATGCTGGTGCTTGAGATGAGTCCGTGTCTCAAGGGATTTCACATAAATGTTTCTCTAACTCTCATACATCTGTGATGGCCTCTAGGCTCTGAAGTCACAGCCCAGGTGACTGAGCTGGCCTCTGAATCAAATCAGCCTAGCTCACAGCTCATAATTAACCTCTACCAGATGCTGCCTCCTCTTTCTAGAACTTTCTCCTTCTTTCAGGTACTCCTGGGACTTTCCCACATAGGCCCGCCCATCTTCCCCATCCTTACCTGCCATGGTGTTTATTTAGTATAGCTAAGCTTTTCTCAAACTTGAGAAACATACAGAAAGAGTGATGAACTCACACCCCAGTTTAAGAGAAAGTTTAAAGCTGTCACTTTCTGTCGTCACTAGTTACGAACCTAGAAGCAAATGTGGGCACTAAAATTAAATGGCAGTGCTTGGATATGAGGTGATCACAGATATGATCCGAAATTCTACTTTTTAAAATATGGAAACATTAAATATATTTAATATTAAAGCATTGAAATAAAAAAATAAAACTTTATAACTTCTCACTGCATCTCCTGGGAATTCATGGCTGCAGCTTCAGAAATACCTTCAGAGGTGAAGCTCACTTTCCCTTTCTCACAGGTGGGCCCAGAGAGGCCCCTGTGGACTGTGTGACAGGAGACGCCGTGTGTGTGTGTGTGTCTGTGTGTGTCTGTGTGTGTGTCTGTGTGTGTCTGTGTGTCTGTGTGTGTGTGTCTGTGTGTGTGTGTGTGTGTGTCTGTGTGTGGGTGTCTGTGTGTGTGTCTGTGTGTCTCTGTGTGTGTGTGTCTCTGTGTGTCTCTGTGTGTCTGTGTGTGTGTGTGTCTGTGTGTGTGTGTCTGTGTGTCTGTGTGTGTGTGTGTCTGTGTGTGTCTGTGTGTGTGTCTCTGTGTGTGTGTGTCTCTGTGTGTGTGTGTGTGTGTGTGTGTCTGTGTGTGTTATTGTTTTTTTCAATGATCCTTATAGTTCTGGTCCCCATTTTATGAATAATTGAGTACTGGCTGGAGTAAATCCAAGCAAATTAACTTTCTATTATTGACAGCAGAGCTAGGAGACCAAAATCAGGACCATATCCCCCAAATAGGTCCTCACATGCTTTCTCCTCCTCCCCTGGGACCAGCTAGTCTGTGAGAGTCTTGAAGAGACAAAGCCCCTACATTTCTGTTACGAGGGTAAGTTTTGGGACAAAAATGCTGAGGCCTCCCTGGTGAGAGACATCCTTTCTGGTTTGGGGAGGGTGGGCTCCATGCCGGACTGTTGGGCTCTTTCCCTTGTCCTCCCTCAGGATTTCAAACAGGCCGCGAAGGACACGAGGGCTACGGCCATTGTCTTCCTGAACAATAGCTTCAGCTCCCCACCTCTGTCACTAAGGCTCCCTGTGGAGAGACTTGATGGAAGCAGCATATGTTCAGACATGATTAAACCTGCTCACTTAAAGAGGCATTAAAGGCAGGAAATGAAAAAGAGATGAGCCACATTACTCTACCTTTGGGGCCCCAGGTAGTATATTTATACGGTCACCATGAGGTAACAACATGGAAGGGCTCCAAAGATTGGCATGATCTAACCTGCAAGTCTATTTTCCTGCTTTCCGGTCTCGAATCCTCTCCTTGGGGGGGCTGAGTGCTGTCTGGTGCTAAATGTTTCCAGTCAGGGAACTTCTAACCTCTCTCTCGAGACACTCCTGAGTAAATGAGTGGGTCCAAGTCTTCTCTTTCATTTCTCCTCATTGCCATTGCTTACGCTTTGGGTATCAAGCTAAATAAGTCTTCACTTTGGTGGGTTATACCTTTCAAGTATTTGCTGTCTGTTATCATGTTCCCTGAAGTCATTTCTGGGTCCCAGCTCTGTGTTTTGGTGTCTTTAAGTTCTCCTCATAAATCAGCACCCCTCCCATTTGCTTCATCATTTTTATTGCTTTTCTCTGAACTCTCTCCATCTGTCTACATATTTCTCATGCCGGGTGTCTAAATATAATTTGCCAGACTAAAAGCCATCTTTGGAAGGACCTCACGAATTAATCTCCTGTCCTGAATCCTTTCAAAGAGTCTTGGGTATAGTTCTAAATACCACTGACCTGTTTACCCCACAAATGCATAATAAATATCCCCTAGAACAACATGATAATGTTTGTCATGGGGGTGCATGTCACAAGACTTCCTTACAGGAGAGGCTATACACTTTCCTAGGGAAATTGTGCTATTTGTGGTTAAGGCTGGACACCAGTCCACAAACTATACCTAATCAAGTTTTTAAACTTTCATAAACCCCAGTGTGAGCAAAAGAGAGGTAAAAGGGGAACCCTCACACACTGATAATGTTTGTGTGAATTGACACAACCTTACCGTAGGGTAATTCCGCAATGTGCATCCAAAATCTTTACAAAGTACACGCCCTTTGACCAAATGCTAAGCAATGAGGTTCCTTATAATAAGTTATCCTAAGAAAATAATTGAAAAGAGGACAAAGATGTATGTACAAGGAGGTTTATCCAAGTATTATTTATAGTATATATTATTTATAGTAGTAGGAAAATATTAGAAATACCTAAAATTTTTTAAAAACAGTGGTTAGGTAACTATAACTGAAAAAAGGCACAAAGATGTAGATACAAGGATATTTAGCCCAGTATTATTTATAGTAGTGGGAAAAACTGGAAAAAGCCTACAATTCCAGTGTACGGTGATTGGTTAAACAAATGATGGTCCAGCTCCATGTTTATTCACACAGAAAGATGCCTCTGGCACACTGAGCCGAAAGATCCTCTTACAAAGAAGGAATCATAGTGTGATCCCAGTTTTATTTAGAAAAATTTCTACCTCTGTGTTCCTGTAAACACAGCAAAAAGTCTGGAGAAAAATATTCTGAAGTATTCATAGTGGCTACCTCTTAAGTGGTGGGCTGAGGGTGTATGATTCCATCCCAATGAGCCTGGTTACTTGTAAAATGAGCAAAAACAGTAAAGCTTCTTCTTTTACCTTTTAAAATTTCGATTATAACCTAATCAGGGTTTACTGAGCTTCTACTACATGCTGGGGCACAAAGATAAATCAGGTGGCTTTCCCTGCCTCAGGTAAATGTGCAGCTGCATGCAGTGCCATGAGGGCATGCGGAAGACTGGCCACACTGAGGAAGGGGTCACAGTGGGGCCTGGGAGGATGGGAGAGGCTTTAGAGCGGAGGATATTTCCATCAAACCTTAAAGGATGATCAGACAAAATAGAGAGGAGAATTCCAAGTCCAGGCAACAGAATCAGTCAAGCACCCAAAAACACACAGAGGGCAGCAAAGGGTCTCGCTTGGCTAGAGTGGCCGGTACTGGAAAGAGGTCTGGAAGAAAATAAGGCTGGAAATGTGGGCGGGGCCTTGAATGCACACTCAGCATTATCCGCTTAATCCGCTAAGCAGATAGAGGCTGTCGATTTTTAAGTTGGGGTCAAATGTGGACAGATGTGTATTTTAGAAAGACAACTCTGGGGCAGCAAGGAGAACTGATTGGAGTCATAAGGCTGGAAACAGGCCAGTCTGAAAGCTACGACAATAATCTAAGTTAGAGCATTGAAGGGAGAGGGATGGACCAAAACAAAAGACATTTTTTCAGAGAATGAAAAAACCGAAAAGAATCGAAAGAACTTGGTAGCTGAGCATAGATGTTGAAGCCTGACTGTTCAAGGTTCAAACCCTGGTTCTATCACTTACTGGCTATGCGATCTTGGGCAAGTTACTTGACCTCTCTCTACCTTAGTTTCCTCATCTGCAAAAAATATGTGGGTAATAATAGCATCCATCTTAAAAGATTGTTATAAAAATTAAATTAGTAAATATATGTGACATGCATGTAACTTGGTTCCTAGCATCTAGGAAGAGCTCGTGTGTAGCTGTTCTTAAGCTTTAGCCCTTATTCAGTAATAATTGCTAACACGTATGGAGGCTCGATTCTGAGCCTGCTGCTGAGCTCCATGCTTTACATACATTTTCTCTACCCACAATGGCAAGTGCTTTTAACAGAAGAGGAAACAGACTTGGAGACATATGTGATGTGACCAAGGTCACAGAGCTCTCCATGTCTGTAGAAAAGCTGGGTCTCCCCGAGCCTGTCTGGGGTCCAAACCTGGCTCGTTCCTCTAAACTTGCTTAGATTGCCAGGAAGTGAGGATGGGAAACAACTCAAGGAGGGCTCCATGATTTCTAGTTAGGGAACTAGACAGGTGGTGATGCCATTGACCCAAACAAGAAAAAGAAAAGGAGGCTTTCAAGAATCCTAGAGAAAGAAGACTTCTTTCAAGGTATCTAGTTCAGCCTGCATTTATAATTTCAAATTTTCCAAATCTCGGGCTTTAGCCCTCTCTTCATAACGTGCTGTCTCCTGAGTATCAAATCTACTTTTTAACTTAAAAAAATACTTCCTGACATAAACACACTACTATATATAAAATAGATAACTAACAAGGACCTACTGTAGAGCACAGGGAACTATACTCAATATTTTGTAATAACCCATATTACAAAGGGAGGAGAATCTGAAAAAGATTCTTTTTCAGAGATATATATATATATATATATATATATATATATATATATATATATATATATATATATATATATATATAACTGAATCACTGTGCTGTACACCTGAAACTAACACAACATTGTAAATCAGCTATACTTCAAATAAAAAAAAAAGTTCTATGGAAAAAGTGAAAAAGAAATCCTTCCTTCCCAACAGTCTGTTGGTCTTGAACTATCCCTTTAGTCTAAATATTGTTACAATTAATTGGTTATCTCTGGAGCACACAAGTATTTAATGCTTGTGTTTTTATTATCTATAAAGTGATTAGTCAATGTATATGACTAGCATTTGGTTGATTTTCCCAGCAACCTATTAAAAATAACAAAATTAGGGACTTCCCCGGCAGTCTAGTGGTTAAGACTCCTCGCTTACACTGCAGTGGGTGCAGGTTTGATCCTTGGTCGGGAAACTAAGATCCCACATGCCACGCAACACGGCCAAAAAAAAAAAAAAAAAGTTAGAAGAACAAAGCAAACAGTTGCTTTAAAATCGGGTTCAATCAGACTCTCACTAAGGAAACACCCAGCTTAGAGTTGGCAAGAACACGCGCCCAGCACTGAGCTAGGCATCACCACAGTCTCCTGCAACCCCATCCCAGCCTCTTCCTCACCGCACCCTCACACATGTCCAGTTTTCATCATCGTGCCATTAAGCTGTGAACCAAGTATTGATAAGTTCTCTTCGGTGCCACTGTAAAAGACCGAATCACATCTGAAGTTCTCACCCACTTTCCAGATTCTTGGCTCTAAGACAGAGAAGAGCTGATTAAATTCCAGATGCCAAGATGCAAGCATCGTCAAACAGAAGGATGATTCCCTGTTGAGAGGCAGTATTTCTCTCCCTGCAGGTGACCAGAGAAAGCAAGGATATTCTTTTTGTGGGCACTGGCTCACACCTTGCAGGGCTCTGGTTCTTTGCACAGGCTACCAAAAGCCTTTTGCATTCTAAGTCCATGGTTTACCTGCAGAACATTTTGCTGACTTGCCTCCCAAATAAAAGTCTTCACCCTCATCAAAGTAAACACCTACATTCTGAAGCAGCCCAAAAGGATAAAAATGGAGAAACCACTAGAACCCATATTGTTGCACTCTCCTCCAAATGTAGATTCACATACACACACACACTTACACATACAACATTTGGAACCAAAGAAATGATCTAGAAATGCCAGAAGGGCATTTTCTTGAATTAAAGGAAGACCAATGTCTGCAGGTAGAAAGAACTCAAGAAGTGCCAGGAAAGGACAACAATGTGAATGTTCTTAACATCACAGAACTGTACACTGAAAAATGATTAAAACGGTAAATTTTATGTGATGTGTATTTCACCACAATAATAAAAAAAAAAGAAGTACCAGGGAAAAATGTACGTAAGTTGATCCTGATTATATAGAATAGGCAGATAACACATATAATTCATCTGCATATGCATAGAAAATAAACTGGAAAATATTCTATAATATGAACAGGTCTTATCACTAGATGTTGAAATTTCTGGTAATTATTTTCCTTTTTTATAATTTCCTATACTTTCTAAATTTTGTATAATGAGTGTGTATTTCTTCTACAATCAGAAGAATGCAGTAAAAAATAATAATATAATACTTCTCAAATCTGCCCCTTCTTCACCATAGCCTTTAGCAAGACCCCCTCCACCAATCATGTTTCACAGGAACTATTTCCATAACTCCCTCACTAGTGAATAAGACCCTCTCCACTTTCACCTCTACACCACCACCAGACATAGAAAGAGTTCTTCAGAAGTAGAAGGCAGAGGAGACGTGCCATGTAATACCACATAACATCTGCGGTAGTCATCCCCACCCTATTCCTGGTACTTACTCATCCCAAAGCCCCATGCCTTGCCTTGTCCTTCAGCTCCACTCTTTCCTCTTCCTTCTCTTTGGATGAGCATAAGGATGATGCTGATTTGTAGGTATCAGGGATGGGGATGAAATAGAGGGGTGGGTTGGGTGAGGGATATAGGGCAGTGACACCTCCAGAAGTCTCTATAGGAGGGGATCCAGGTAGAAATCTAGTTAAAATTGGGGAACTTGTATTCTATATTAATTTTGGATAACTTGGGGTAGGGTGATGCAGATTAGGGGTGTTGTAATAAAATAGTGTCTGCCCACCAAGCACAATGGGGGTGGTGTGAATTAGGGTTGATGGAAATTATGGGGCATTCTAGTCCCATCAGGCCACCCCTGGTTTACCTCCACTTGAGCGTCCTGCTAACTCCTCATGACTCAGTCTCTCATCACTCAGTTCAAGCATCACTTTCTCTGGAGGTTATTCCCTGACACCCTAGTCTTGATCACATGCCCCTCTCCTGGACTCTCATAACACTTTGGGTAAACCTTGATCCAAGCACGTACCACACTCCAGTCTGTTGCTTCTCTTGCTTAACCTCACTAGACTACAGCTTCATCTTTCATTCTGCATCCTGAGCACCAAGCACTGTGTCTGACAAATGACAAGTGCTCCATAATTATTTTTTAACAAATAATCATATGAATGAGCAGAGAAGAATTAAAGCTATAGGTAATTCATCTCAAGAACATAAGCGATTACAGAGGGATAATTGGTCTGCTATTCTATACCTCCACAACCCTGATGATTAAGCCAAAAGAAACAGGCTTTTTGTATAGGAAGTTACAGTGAACTAGCATGTGAATCAGTCATTGATGAATTAATGAACTAATGAATTCATCTAAAACAAGGCTCAGGACAAATCTTAAAACAAAATGAAACAAAAATGTATGACTATTTGATCCCCTACAGCTGAAAGCAGATAACAGAGAGCAACAATACCATAGACTCAGAATCTAAGAAAGTCCAGGTAGGGATTTGCCAGTCCCAGTTAGGTGATAGTTATTTCAAGATAACTATCTTGAAATAGTTGTGGGAGCATCTGATATTCCTCTCCACGGACCTCTATAGCCTTGTCTTCCTCATCTTCCCGCTCCAGAGCAGCAGGAAAGCCACTCTTATTTTTAGTTGCTTGTGACCAAACATAATTAGAATTAATACAGCTTCCTAAAGGAAATGAATCTTAAACAATGAACAAAGGTTGGCCAAAGTGCAGAAAAATAGATAGGATGTTTCAGAAAGACATACAGCATGAGCACAGGTATGGAGGTATGAAACTGCATGGTGTGTGGAGAAGCAGACAGTAAGAACTCCAGTACACACACAGGGTAGAGAAAAGCAGGATGTGAGGCTGGAAAACAGGTAGGAATTAAATCCAGGATAACACTGTATGCCACACAAGGGAGACTAAATTTTTATCTTGACTATGGTGAGAAACTATAAACAGTTTTTAGACAGGGGACTGATACAGTTGGATTAGCATTTAGAAAGATCACACTGGAAGTAGAGAAGGGAGCAAAGGGGAGAAAGCTGGAGGCGGATAAAGGGCTGCCACAATAGTCTAGACATCCACTGCCCTGAAATTTACCTCCACATTCAGAGCAATAGAAAATAAGTCCACCCCAAGAAGTCAGAGATAACAGGGAATTTTGGGTGGAGTAACTGTGAAAAATTCATGTAGTCAACTCCAGTCCTTTATTTGAAAGGACAGCAAGCACAGAACTGACTAGTATGGCTTAGCCCAAGTCAGTAGGTCTGCCTCTGACCCATGAAGCCAACACCTCAAAATAATTGATCCCTAGACTTTTGCCTCATTCTTGACTTGTGTCCTGAATCAGTTCAACTTGGATCCCCCTTGGCCTTTGTTCTGGGGCTCCTGTCTCATTTCCTGCTTATGGTCTTATAGTTAGCCCTCAAAACTCATGCCCAATTCTCTGATACATCCTCTGGTCAGCCACTGCCCCATTTCTTTGCTCCCTTTGCAGCAAAGCTCCTCAAGGCCTTCTCAGTACTGATTGTCTCCAAAACCTTTCCTTCCGTTCTATCTCAAACCCACCCACCACAGGCACTGAAATTTTTGTCAAGATCACCAAAGATATGCATATTGCTAAACACAATGATTGATTTTCGGTTCTCATCTTTGAATTA